>NC_059431.1:18261827-18561827 GCF_021028975.2 Sphaerodactylus townsendi
GTGGGATCCAACCAGTTCCCACCAATTCTCTGGCAGTGGTTACTAATTTTTTCTGAGTGCCGAGAAGGGGTTACTAAAGCAACCTCCCTGCCCAATAGGGACTGGAGGTGCGTGTGTACGGCGGTGCCACTGTTCGAATCCCACCACCGTCGGAACCTGTTATTAAAATTTTAGGATCCCACCACTGGTTGGAAGGAATATTTCTCTGCCTGCAATCCCAGAAAGCTGTTGCGAGATTGAATCCTGAGTCTGGAAACAACTTGTTTTGTACCAGAGGCCTAGCTAGGAAAAATGGAGCCTGGTTCAAAATCTGAGCCTCTCCCTCCGCCCCGTATGGGCAGCCGCCCTCCCCACCATGCCCAATTTTTTTTGTACCAAGTCTGGAAAACGTACGGCCCCGGGGGAAGGGGGGCCATGGGGGGTGGTTTCCCACCCCCACTTGACTAAATGGCCGCAGCCCAGGGATGTTTGACCCCATAGGTCCCCTGGTCGTACACCCAATGGCGGGATTCAGCATGTTCGCACCACTTCAGCAGAACTGGTTGGTAAAATGGTGCTGATAAACAACCAGTTATTAAATTATTTGAATCCCATGACTGGAACCGGTTGGCTTTGTGTGCAGGATTGCCAACCTCCAGGTGGGCCCTGGAGACCTCCCAGAATTGCAGCTCATCTCTTGACTACAGAGATTAGTTCCCCTGGAGATAACGGCCGCTTTGAAAAGTGCATTGTAATATATGGGCCATCTCTTCCCCAAACCTTTTCCTCCCCAAACTCTGCCCTTAAATCTCCATCAGTTTTTCGACGGAGAGTTGACAACCCTATTTATTTGGATCCCCCCAAAATGTCTAATCCCTGCTTTGCTTAGAAATATGGGGAGTCATGTGTGATCTCTGGAACCAGCAGAAAGGAGCAGCAGTGGACAAGGCAACTGGGCCAGGAAGAGCAGAGTGACTCTGGTGTTCATTTTGGAGGGCTTTTCTCAAAGCCACATCTTTTAAAACAGTTTGGTTTTAAAAGGGGTTTGCAGGGGTTATCTCTTTTTCTCCTTGTAAGGTTGCTAAGCGCTGAGACTGCTGGAGGTGGGGCTTAACAGGGGTTAACAGAGGTTACTCTTTGTCCTGGGCTGCTAAAGGTGAGTCATTCAGTCTTTAGTTCAGTCTCTGGTGAGTCATTCAGTCTTTAGTTCAGTCTCTGGAACCAGCGGCGCGCGCCTAGCGGTGCGCGCAATTTCTTTTCTTTTTTAAAAAAATTAATAAGGACACTTCTTGAGGGATAGTAGGTACAGATAGCTCCAAGGGGCACTGACTAAAAGTTTAATATCTAAATATCTAAACAAAATCAGATATGAAGTCAGGAAGCCAGCAGGGGGATGGGGGCTTTCCAGTGTTTTGCACTGAGTGTCACATGTATGACTATCTGCCCACTAGGACGAAGAGAGAGTCGCATTGGGTGTGCCCTCATGCAATGAGCTCCTGGCACTCAAGGGAAACGTAATCCTGCTCTCTTGAAAGCCAAGGTGGCAGACCTGGAGGAAGCTGAGAGAGGCAGAGGGCAACAAACAAGGCTTTCAGGGACCGGTAGCAGCCGGGTCCCACTTCCCCAAGGTGACATCTCTTCAGATGTCATGGGAGAATGAGAGTCTCAAGTGGGTGACAGAGGGTGCCAGTCTGAGGTGGGGGGAAGATGTTCCCTTCAGATGGGGACCCCTCTCCTTAGCTAGTAGTCCAGATATCTCCTCGCACTGAGGATACCCCTAGGGAGAGGTGGGGGGCTCCTTGTAGTGGGTGATTCGATCATCAGGAATATAAGAGAGTTGGAGTTTGCTTGACAGGCATGATGACCGTGATGGTGACTTCAGCCTGCCTGGTGCGAAAGGGTTGGGCGGATGTCACGCTGCCGTCTAGGATAGGCTGCGTTAGGACAAAGTGCTGGGGTGGAGTCAGCAGTTGTGGTCCCACATTGGTACCAAATGACATTGGGAAATGCAGCCGGGAGGTTCTGGAAGCTAAATTTGGGCGTGCTAGGAGAAAAAGGTTAAAATCCAGGACCCCCCCAAAGGTGGCATTCTCTGAAATGCTACCTGTTCCACTCCCAGAGGGCGAGCTAGGCAAGTGCTGGAGATACAGGGACTCAATGCGTGGGATTATACGTGGTGTAAGGCAGAGGCTCGGATTTGTCAGGAACTGGGGAACCTTTTGGGATAAGGCAGGCCTGTACAAACGGGACGGGCTTCACTTTAACCAAAGAGGGAACCAGGCTGCTGGCGCTCAACATTAAAAAGGTGGCAGAACAGCTTTTAAACTGATCCCTGGGGGAAATTTACAGGAGCTGAGGTGACTTCGGTTTTGGAATACAGAGTCCGCCATGGGGATGCAGACAGAGAGGGAGGTTTTTCTAAATCCCAACCACATACAAAGTGAGAGGAGTACAGCAAAATAAGGATAAGTGAGGCCCCTACAAAAGGCTAGAGGGGCAAAACACATAAATCCCAGGTTAGGGACAGAGACAGAGCATACAAGTGTCTCTATGCTAATAGTAGAAGACTTCAACTATAAAATGGAGGAGCTGGAGTACAGAGTTTTGAAGGAGGACATTGATATAGTGGGCATCACAGAGACATGGTGGGATGAGGGGAACCAGTGGGATGCTGTTATCCCAGGTTACAGGCTCTACAGGAAGGAAGGACCGGGCGTATTGGGGGTGGGGTGGCCCTCTACATCAAAGAGAGCATAGTGTCACATAAAATAGACAATGCAGGGGGAGCTGATTCCTCTACAGAAGCACTGTGGATATCAATACCAGGGGTGAAGCACAGTTTAACATTAGGAATATATTATCGTCCCCCTGACCAAAGCTTTTCTACACAAGAGGATTCTGAGATGGAAAAAGAAATTAGAGAGGCCAACAAAAGCAAAAATGTCGCGGTAATGGGTGATTTTAACTATCCCCATATAAACCGGAAAAAAATGCATGTTCAGGTCATAGTAAGGAGAGAACATCCTGGATATGCTAAAATGACTGTGGCTTAGAGCAGATGGTTGTAGAACCAACTAGGGGAGATGTGGATCCCAGATCTAATTCCTATGTGGGACCCAGGACCTGGTGCGGGAAGTCAAAGCGTTGTTGAGCCGATCAGGAACAATGCGACTCACAATGCTGTCAGATTCAGTATCTCTGCATGCTTAACAAGTGACAACTACTAAATGTAGTCACATTCGCCTTCAGAAAGTGAAATTTCTCAAAGATGAGGGGGGATAGTGCGCAGGAAGCTGAAAGGGAAAATCAAGAGAGCCGCCAAAATGTCCAAGATGCTTGGAGGTTATTTAAAAACACAGTCTTAAAAGCCTCAGCCTGGAATGTGTTCCAAGAGGGTTGAAAAGGCAGTGTTCAGTCCAAAAAAGAAAGCCACCATGGTTAATAAGGGAGGTTGAGGGAAATTATTAGGAAAAAAAAAGATGTCTCTTTAGAAACGGGAAGTCCAGTTTGGCTGATGAAGAATATGAGAGGGAACACAAATGGTGGCAAAAGAGAAGCAAGTTAGCTGGGTAAGGGAGGCAAAAAAGGATTATGAGGGAACGCATTATTGCTAACATCAACACTAAAGCAACAAACAGTTCTTCAACTACATCAAAAGCACTTCGCAGCCAAAGTAAGGGAAGCGGTAGGGCCCAAGTTAGGGATGGGATTAAAGGAAACAAAGGGTGTGCTAAAAGATGGCAGGGAGATTGCAGAGAAGCTGAATGAATTCTTTGCATCTGTCTTCACCCAAGAGGAGGTGAGGAACATTCCTGCACCTGAACCAAGCTTCTTAGGAGGCTTAACCATAGAACCAGCTAAGATAGTGGTAGACAAGGAAGAAGTTCTTGGCAGCCATTGATAAACTAAATGTTACCAAATCTCCTGGCCCAGATTGCATTCACCCAAGAGTTCTTAAAGAGCTCAAGCATGAAATTGCTGATCTTCTCACTTGAATATGCAACTTATCCCTGAAATCAGGCTCCATCCCTGAAGACTGGAAGATGGCCAATGTCACACCAATCTTTAAGAAAGGATCTAGGGGGAACCTGAAATTACAGGCCAGCCAGTTTGACATCTGTCTCTGGTAAATTAGTAGAATCTTATCATTAAAGATAAACACGGTAAAACATGTAGAAAAGCAAGACCTGCTGAGAAAGATTCAGTACTGGCTTTGGCAGAGGCAAATCCCAGTCTTACAAACTTACTAGAGTTCTTTTGAGGATGTAAACAGGCATGTGGATAAGGGGGAACCAGTGGACATGGTCTAATTGGATTTTCAAAAGGCGTTTGACAAAGTTCCTCACCAGAGACCATTGAGAAAACCCAGCAATGAAGGAATAAGAGGGGAAGTCCTCCCATGGATTAAAAACTGGTTGAGAAACAGGAAACAAAGAGTGGGTGTAAATGGGAATTTCTCACAATGGAGAGATGTCGGGAGTGGTGTCCCCCAAGGATCCGTTTTGGGACCAGTGCTCTTTAACCTATTCATAAATGACCTGGAAGTAGGGGTGGGTAGCGTGGTGGCCAAGTTTGCAGATGATACCAAATTATAAAGGGTGGTGAGAACCACAAAGGATTGCGAGGAGCTCCAAGCCGGACCTTGATAAACTAGGGTGAGTGGGCTAAGAAAACGGTAAACGCAGTTCATCGTAGCAAAAAATGCAAAGTATGCATAATAGGGGCAAAAAATCCAAACTTCACATAATATCGCTACAGGGGTCAGTGCTATCAGTCACAGACCAGGAAAGGGATTTGGGCGTCTTAGCTGATAGTTCCATGGGAATGCCTTTCAACTCAATGTATGGCAGCTGTGAAAAAGGCAAACCTCTATGTTAAAGGGATAATTAGGAAAGGAATTGATAATAAAACTGCAAAGATTGTCATGCCCTTATATAAAGCCGTGGATGCGACCGCACTCTGGAGTACTGTGTTCAGTTCTGGTCACGCGTATCTCAAAAAAGGATATTGAAGAGGATAGAAAAAGTGCAGAGAAGGGCAACGAGGATGATTGAGGGACTGGAGCACCTTCTAGCCATGAGGAAAGGCTGCAGCCGTTTGGAACCTCTTTAGTTTGGAGAGGAGACGTCTGAGGGGGATATGATTGAAGTCTATAAAATTATGCATGGGGTAGAAAATGTTGACAAAGAGAAATTTTTCTCTCTTTCTCTGGCAATACTTTAGGAACCAGAGGGGCATTCATTGAAAATGCTGGGGAAGAATTAGAACTAATAAAGGAAACACTTCTTCACGCTTAACGTGTGATTGGTGTTTGAATATGCTGCCACAGGGAGGTGGTGATGGCCACTAACCTGGATAGCCTTTAAAAGGGGCTTGGACAGATTTATGGAGTGAGAAGAGTCGGTTCATGGCTACCAATCTTGATCCTCTTTGATCTGAGATTGCAAATGCCTTAACAGTCCAGGTGCTCAGGCGCAACAGCCGCAGAAGGCCATTGCTTTCACATCCTACATGTGAACTCCCAAAGGCACCTGGTGGGCCACTGCGAGTAGCAGAGAGCTGGACTAGATGGACTCTGGTCTGATCCAGCTGGCTTGTTCTTATGTTCTTATGTTCTTATGTAATGATTCAAGTTGGAACCCCGCTATTGAAAACTGATGGCAGTGTCTCGGCCCTGCTGTGCTTTAACACAAATTCAGCTCAGATTGCAAGGTTCAGAAGACGGCTCAAAGGTGCTTCCAGGATCTTTAAAATGCTCCTTGAAAAGGGAATCCATCAGGATATCTGAGTTGTGCCGTTCCAGTTGTGCTGTTGCGGCTTCTGTTGATGCTGAACAGGGTTTCTTGAGTTGTGTGAAGCCTCCAAGTGACTTGGATGCCCAGGCCGCCATTCTCTCTGCTGTCCAACCCAGCTACCAGGAGGGGAATACCTGCACCTTCAACTATGGGCAATCTCTCATTTATCTGTGAATACCGTATCGAATTAACCTGAAGTTTCGGGTTATGCCTGCAATCATATTTGATCAAATCTCTGCTGAGTAGCGGTTGCCCAATTTCATCAGGCTTATGGCGAAATGGAACTTGGCTCGATTGTGGAATTACGATGTCTGATTTGCAATGGGGGCAAAACCAATGGCTGTATGTTTGATAGGCTCTGGTGCATTCAGTAGATTTTAGAAAATACTGTGTAACTTCTGAATCTGAAATCTTTACTGGAAAGGACATTTCTACCAGTGCAGTTCATGCCATTTGTGTGTGGCCAACTAGAGAGAAGGTGATCACAATTATGTTGTTTTGGCAGCTGGGAAAGTTTGAGTTTCTATTGCCTTTTTATGTCTCCAGGCTGTTGAGAATATTTAAGACTGCACATGCAAATCCTGAAGACGGGCTTTCCTCTTGCCTGTGATGAAACACTGATGAATGTTTAAGATAATAGGAAGGGGTCAGAGTTTACAAGCAAATTCCTTCCCGGAACAGTCTCAGTGGTGATGAATTACAGACTCTACGTGCAGTCAGTGGTTTCTTTCTTCCATCTTGGTGCAGTTTTGGAAAGGCATCTTATATTCTAATAGCAAAGTCAGCCAAATCTTTGGATATTTAAATCCGGTGACTGGAGCTGTGAATGGGCAAGTTGGATCTTTCTACAAACATAAAAAAGACCCCCAGTTTGCAGATGAGTCTTAAATGTAAAAAAACCCAAAACTTTGGGGTTTTTAAAGTCCAAAAATAATAAAAGGAGCACCTGTAGCTTTAAGGAACAGAACCCTCAGTGGCAGTTACTAGGCAACCAAAGTTTCCAAGCTTCAGTTTATATCCATATAAAGCAAGGGGAGTGGACAGCGCCCTCTCCAGGCTTATTTTGGCTTTAAGTATGACTAGGGTTCCAGCTCCAGATTGGGAAATTCCTGGACATTTTGCAGTGGAGTCTGAGGAGGGCAGGAACTGAGGAGGTTGTTGTAGATAGAAGACTCAGATGAAACTGACATGCGCTCTTTCCTGTGCTTGTGCACATCATGAAACCAGTTGCATAACCAGAGCTGATATATTTTGATAGATTGTTACGCCTCAGAGAGGATGGTGACATTTGCACCTCGAAGTGTCTCTGCTCCGATCTGCCTTTTCTCTGGGTGTTAATCTGAGGCCAATTGTGTGCTTTTAAGCGCGCAGACCTCGACTTCAGCGTGTAACTCCTGCTTTGGTCTCTTTCTCTTTTGCCATGTTGCTATAACCTTTCGTATCACATGGCTCAGTTCCCCGTGGGATGACAGTGAGCCACGTACAGGCCTCCTGTAAAAACAAACCCGGCTGTATATATTATATATCTTTCATTGCTGTTGAACAAGCACATGTCTGTAAATATGTGTAAATTCTACTTTCAGGGCGTGACACAGGCTGGGTCGTAGCAAACACTCCCTTGCATTGCTGTATCGACAGGCAATCCTCCCTTCAAACTCCACGGTGGTTTCTGCACAGCACACTAATGACGTGTGTAACTCGTTGTTAATGAACCCGGTTCCCCCTGTTTGCCTTCGAGCTGGAGATTTCACCCCTCCAGGAAGAGATTGCAAGCAGTCCGGGTTGCTGTGGCTCTTTTGTGCAAGAACACTTTTTTCTCCCCCTAAGATGGCTGCAGAAACGAAAGCAAGCGGGTGGGCCATTGCAGGGAGGTTAGAAAATCGGGCCGGGGGCGGGAAAAATAAAGCGGACACCCCTTCCTTGCAGTTTGCTCGGGAGCAGCTTCTACCCAGGTTCTCCGAAACAATTACTAGTTTAGCGATTTTTGTAAAACCTGGTTGAGGGAAATATAAAGGACTGGACCTGTTTTGGGGAAGAGCCCTTTGCAAAGTTCTTCCCCGAAACAGGATAAATAGCTTCCTTGGTCCTTTATATTTTGGCTGTGCGGAAACCACCCATGTTTCGGCACGGTGTAGTGGTTAAGAGCCGTGGACTGTAGAGAACTGAGTTTGATTCCCCACTCCTCCACTTGAGCAGTAGATTCCTGCACATAAAACCTGCTGGGGTACAGAACTGAAAACATCTCCCTCTCTCTTCTTTTTTTGCATCTGGATTATGTTTCTTCCCCGTGAACATATGCCTCAGTGGTGAGGTAAATATCTTCCAGATAATTGAGGTGGTGGTGGGGGGTCATCGGTTTATCTGAGCTGCATCTCTTCAGAGCATCTGCAATGTCTCCCTAGATCAGTGTTTTCTGGGGGTGGACAGCTGTTGGATATTTTTGTACCCTGACATGCCATAAATTGAATTAAAAAGCACCCTGGTGGCAAAATCCTTTGATTGGGTTATGGCAGGTGGGTGGAGAGGGTTACATTTCAGGTACCTTTTTGTTTACAGAAAGAAAACTGTACATGGTAAAGTGCTTGGACGCTAGGGACGTTGTTTACCAATGGACACATGACAGTGTCCTAAGGCGGGGTGGGGAGAACTGGCGGATCTACTTCTTTCTGCAACTGGAACGAAATTCATCTCACGCAAGAGATGCAAGGTTTCAGTGAAGCACTGTCAAGCCCCCACCTGAGGGAAAAACGTCTCAGTGGCAGGACTGTATAATAATGCTGCTATCGCATTCTAATAAAAACTGCAAAAGCTACCATTTTATAATTTGTGCTCCCCCTCAGAAGGAGGAAATGCTTCTGGCAGAACTGCCTGCTGATTCCATTTGGCTGTTGCCGAGTATACCACAGAGATGTCACACAGAGTAGGAAACCACTGAACGTTATGAGCCCGATATAACAGTTCGTTTTTTTTTCACGTGGGAAACGCAGAGCGTAGAAGGAGGCCGCGGGGATATCCTGCTGTGTCTCTTGCAAAGCCCTGCCGTCTCCCTAGATCTTTTTGTTAATCTGAGGTTTTCCGAACTTCTGATTGCAGGAACTCGTCTGTGGTCCTCAGTTAAGGTTGGAGGTGCATGAGTGGCTTGTATTTAGAGTGCGATGAAGAGTTTAGCACCTTTGGGAAACTTCTCTCTACGCTCTGGCACGGGTTCTGGGCATGTGTGCCATTTGGAAGGAGGGGAGTTCCTTCCATGAATGGCCCACGGTTACCCAGTGCTTTTCTGTGGCAGCGAGGGGTTCAAACCTGGGTTTCCTAGATCTTAGTCCAGTGGTGGCGAACCTATGGCACGGGTGCCAGAGGTGGCACTCAGAGCCCTCTCTGTGGGCACGTGCAAATAGAGATCATCATATGTGTGTGTGTGTGTGTGGGGGGGGATCGCCCCTCCCCCCCACACATCTAGGCTGGCCTGGGCCGCTGGGCTCGATTATTAGCATTAAACTTAAGACCTCGTTTTGGGGAAGCAGTGTAGGTAACCCTGTTAAGCGCTGTTAAACCCCACTGATTTTCATGTGAAGAACTAAAGTTTGATCCTTTACCTGGGAGTAAGCTCGGTTGCTGTCAATGGGGCATGTTATAAAAACAAAGCCACCGACTACCACCAAGCTTACTCCTGAGTAACGCACACCTTGGAGTCAACCATTTTTTCTAAACTAAAACTTCAATATTCAGGCTAAATTGCCATGTTGGCACTTTGCGATACATAAGTGGGTTTTGGGTTGCAATTTGGGCACTCGGTCTCGAAAAGGTTCGCCATCACTGTCCTACTCTGACCCCATAACCAGTACACCATGGTGGTTCTATTCGTAGATAACACTTCCTTGCCTTTTTCTGTCACTGATGTTCATATAAAAGTACCCTGACCCAAACATTTGGTTTGTTCTTTCCCTTAAAAAAAACTGTACCTTTAAAAGTCTATCTTGCATCATCCACTTAAAAATATATGTTCGGTGCACGCTAAGTTTGTCAAGACAGGGTTTGCACTTTATATTTCTCCTTCATTTTGCACCAGAGCAGAAACTACTGACTTGTCTGAAAACGGTGAGCAAGTATCTTATAAAAGACTAAATGTAGATTTTGTTACAGGGCTGCTGCTTATGCGAGAGAAATATTTGTTTCTATTGCTGGGTCATTCACAACTCAGTCAATTGATTTTCAAAATCCACGGGACTCAACTATCTTCGGCGCTCACGTGTGGATTGGGCTGCTGCTCTCTGTAGGCAGCGCCGCAGAAGTCATAGAATCTAGTTAAATCTGCAGCAGTGTATTATTATTAATGGATTTGATCTCAGTTGAATGGAAATGCATCCCCCAGTCTCTAGAAATGTATTTCTTTGAAATGTGCCAACATGAACAGAGTTGAGGATTTTGTAGTAAAGATTTTGATTGCTAGCGTCAACAGTTAGCAAGGTTATGGTGGCAACTTTCGTTCAGAAACACTGGGCCAAATTCCGCATTATAAAAGATGAATGGAACCACCGGCTGTTGTGGGTTTTCTGGATTGTGTGGTTATGGTCTGGTACTTTTTGTTCCTAACATTTTGCCTGCATCTGTGGCTGACATCTTCAGAGGCACATGCTAGCCATAGATGCAGGTGAAATGTTAGGAACAAAAACTACCAGACCACAGCCACGCGATCCGGAAAACCCACAACATGAATGCCTTCGACAATGCCATGAAAGCCTTCGACACAATTAGGAAAGTTCTTCCTAACTGTGGCGTAATGGCTAAGAGCAGGTGCACTCTGATCTGGAGGAACTGGGTTTGATTCCCCGCTCTGCCTTTTGAGCTGTGGAGGCTTATCTGGGGAATTCAGATTAGCCTGTACACTCCCACACACACCAGCTGGGTGACCTTGGGCTAGTCACAGCTTTTCGGAGCTCTCTCAGCCCCATCCATTTCACAGTGTGTTTGTTGTGAGGGGGGAAGGGCAAGGAGATTGTAAGCCCCTTTGAGTCTCCTGCAGGAGAGAAAGTGGGGATATAAATCCAAACTCCTCCTCCTCCTCCTCCTTCTGCTTCTGCTTCTGCTTCTCCTCCTTTTTCTTCCTCCTCTTCTTCTTCTTCTTCTTCTTCTTCTTCTTCTTGTTCTTCTTGTTCTTCTTGTTCTTCTTGTTCTTGTTCTTCTTCTTCTTCTTCTTCTTCTTCTTCTTCTTCTTCTTCTTCTTCTTCTTCTTCTTCTTCTTCTTCTTGTTCTTGTTCTTGTTCTTCTTCTTGTTCTTCTTCTTCTTCTTCTTCTTCTTCTTCTGTTGTTTAGGTGGAATCTCTTTTCCTGTAATTTCTGATGGTTTATTTGTGAAATTGGACTGAGCCAGTTTCATACATAGCGTTGGTCACCCCATCTTAAAATATGTATCACTGAGCAGAAAGAGGGTGGAGGCAGTATTTTTGGTAAATTACTTTGTTCACACATTATGCTTATTCCATTGTTAGGCCTGGCAGGTTGTGCATCCAGACCAGAATCAAAGGCCAAAGGCTTGCTAAGTTCATGGACAATGGACTCCACCCAGACACAGGATTTGCATTCACCAATGCTGCTGCTGCTGCAGGGAATGCAAATGTGACTACATGGATAACCCCACCCACAATACAATGCAGTCAACCACACCTTTGCATAGCAAGTTCCCTATGGACATGGACAATATGTACCCACTAAACATTCCCTTCTCACTAAACACAGTGTGAAACAGACTTTTCTCTGTTATACACCTCTGAAGATATGAGTCACAGTTGCAGGCGAAACGTTGGGAACAAGATCCACCAGACCACGGCCACAAAGCCTGGAAAACCCACCACAACCAGTTGAATCCGGCTGTGAAAGCCTTCGACAATACAGAAACCTGTAAACGGTGGGTGGTGATGGAATAAGTTCACCATGAGCAGGAACCCCGTTTTTCAAACCTAGCTTAATCCCTCTTGTCTGTATTCTGCCAAAGGACGGAAGTGAAAGACATTAATGAAATTGGCCAGCAGGGCATTTATTTTGCAGTGGTACATTTTTATTTGGGGTTTTAAAGTTGATCAAACTCAATGAGCTCCATTATGCTCCCAACATCCCCCCAGACTTCCCTCCCTCTCATTGCTGAGTAGCCTATTTGTGTGCTCTGCTTAGGATCATCAGGCTGAGCCTGCAAACTGACGGAAAGGGTTGCCGGTGTGACTGTGTCATTTCCAGGGGAAATCCATAAATGAGGGCTGGTAGCTCTAGGAATCAGTAGAAACTCTCTATGGTAAAATCATGATGTTTCCCACAATTCATAGACCTGCTGTTATTTCCAGGTTTTCCCTGAAAACGATGTCATGTTAGCGATGCTGCTTCCAACTTGGAGAGGTGGCAGGCAATGGGACCTTGGAACGGGGAGCACTATCTGTGCCAAAAAACAGACCGAAAAAATTATACAAGACACACGTATGCTGCTAAAGTGGCACTTTAGCAGCATACGTGTGTCTTGTATAATTTTTTTGGTCCGTTTTTTGACACTCTCTTTGAGACGCACGTTTCCATTCATAAAGCACTATCTGTGCCCCATGAGACATAAGCCCTGTTCACAAGTTACAGTGAATGCAAATACAGTGTACACTTGATTTTTCTTTCTTTCTTTATTTTTTAGGCTTATATGCCGCCCAAACCCCAAAGGGCTCTTCTTCACATATATGTTGAGTAATTCTCATGTTACAGTAAATGCAAGTACTGCTAAAGGTGTGATTGATGCTGCAAATTTATCCAGGTACTGGTCCCTGGTTTCAATTATAAAGTGAACATACACTGACTCCTCCCTACAGACAGATATATGCAGTACCTGCATATATTCACTGTGATTTGCAAAGTAAGCCACAGACTGTTCGAGTAATCAGGCAGGATCTTGTTTATTTAGATGACATTTGAAAACTTTGTTTGTCCGGAACTTAGTGAGTAGCTTTCGCCCCTTCCGCTCATGCAGAATAATGCACTTTCAGTCCACTTTCACAATTGTTTGCAAGTGGATTTTGCTCTTCCACACATTAAAATTCAGCTGCCTAGTGCACTGAAAGTGGATTGAAAGTGCATTATTTTGCCTGCGCGGAAGGGACCTTTGTGTTCTAGCTAAGTTTGGCTTCCTTTCTCCCATTGGGTAAAGTGCTTTTTGTGCCTTTCCTGACTGGGACAAATTTGATTCCAAAGGAAAGAGCCTGCAGTGTTTCAAGGTAGCATTCCTTGCAGTTGGATTTAGCTATTGGTTTTGTTGGAATTCTGTGGTGAGCTTTTTTCGCCGTTTGAACTTACCACTCATTTAACTTACCACCCTTCCATCAGATGTACGGGCCCTGCAGGACCTTGGTGAATTCCGCAGGGCCTGTAAAACGGTTTTGTTCCACCGGGCTTTTGGCGAGGCCGGCCGCGGATTCCCCCTCCAGGATACCCCTGTGTTGCGTGCTGTTACGCTCTTGGCACGCCCAATATAATATCTAAAGTGCGCTGCTGCCCCGCCTGGCCTTAGGATCAGGCATCACACTTTTATAATGTATTTTATAATGCTGTCTGATGCTGCTAGGTTTTAAGAAATCGGTAAATTGTTTTAACTTATTTAATGTATTTTATGGTGTGTAATGTAATGGCCGATTGTGTGTAATATTGTTTTGGCCTTCTGTACACCGCCCAGAGCCCTTTGGGGGTGGGCATTTTAAAATCCATATACATACATACATACATACATACATACATACATACATACATACATACATACATTTAATCAAAAGATTTTCTTGCCAATTCTCCAGAGCGCTTCCGCTTCCTCAGTTCAGGGTGAAGTATTATGGGATGGTCTCCATTCTGGGCTTTTCTAAACACCAAGTCTGCAAGCTTCTGACTACAAAGATGCTGCCTTTTAAAACACTTAACTGTTTATTTATTAAAACACTGATATCCAGCCTTTTCTCATGGTTCAAAGTGGTTTTCTCCCTCAGGAGCTTTGCGCCGTGTTGATTTTTATGCTTTCTGCCATCTTTTGACATTTCCCCTGCATTTTAATTTTTAAAATGCAACAACAGTCTTGATTTCCTTAAGAATAAATGGAGTTTACTTTTCTTCTGTGCCTCAGGGCATTCATATTCTGGCCCACTTTTGCTGGTGTATGACAGTACCACCACACTTGCTTGGGGGGTGTTGCTCTCTAGTGGCCTGAACATTCAGATTACTGGTAGCCGTGAAGATTTTTACGGTTTTTTTAATCCCTTGGGGGCAATTAGATGGATTGCCGGTGCAGGACACAAAAGTTGGCGACATGTCCCCTATTCTTTGCAGTCAGCCAATGAAGCTCATATAACCGTAGAGCTGGGAAAAACAAAAAGAAGACCCTTCACGCTACACAGTCTTTACAACTGGAGAATATGTTTCCACAGGGTGTAGTTGTGGATAGATGGAGCAGCAGTGGCGTAGGAGGTAAGAGCTCATGTATCTAATCTGGAGGAACCGGGTTTGATTCCCAGCTCTGCTGCCTGAGCTGTGGAGGCTTATCTAGGGAATTCAGATTAGCCTGTACACTCCCACACACGCCAGTTGGGTGACCTTGGGCTAGTCACAGTTCTTCTGAGCTCTCTCAGCCCCACCCAGCTCACAGGGTGTTTGTTGTGAGGGGGGGAAGGGCAAGGAGATTGTCAGCCCCTTTGAGTCTCCTGCAGGAGAGAAAGGGGGAATATAAATCCAAGCTCCTGCTCTTCTTCTTCTTCTTCTTCTTCTTCTTCTTCTTCTTCTTCTTCTTCTTCTTCTTCTTCTTCTTCTTCTTCTTCTTCTTCTTCTTCTTCTTCTTCTTCTTCTTCTTCTTCTTCTTCTTCTTCTTCTTCTTCTTCTTCTTCTTCTTCTTCTCTCCTCCTCCTCTTCCTCTGTCTCTTCTTCTTCTTCTTCTTCTTCTTCTTCTTCTTCTTCTTCTTCTTCTTCTTCTTCTTCTTCTTCTTCTTCTTCTTCTTCTTCTTCTTCTTCTTCTTCTTCTTCTTCTTCTTCTTCTTCTTCTTCTTCTTCTTCTTCTTCTTCTTCTTCTTCTTCTTCTTCTTCTTCTTCTTCTTCTTCTTCTTCTTCTTCTTCTTTGGATGATGAATTTATGAAGATCCACCAGCTTCCAGCCAGTGTAACAAAATGGGGAGAGACAGATGCAGGAGAGGACAGCCTAAGGTTAGGTTTACCACCTCATTGAGAACGAGGCCAGAAACATTGCTTGGAACTGTTTTTCGGGCGCTAACATCCAAGTTGTCTGTTTATCTCAGTCCCTTGAAGGCGAGGCACTTACTGATACCAGTACTGCTGCATTCCGCAGCCTGATGTTACCTGGGTTACTTCAAATGACATGAAACCTTGACATTTTGGTCTGTCACTTGCCCAGCAGGGATCAAATGGAATTGATTCGTATTGAGAGTTAGGCAAAGAAGACCCCTCCTGAAGGGGTCAGGGTTTCTCTGTTCCTCTTTTTCTCTCTAGATAGATAAACTGGGACATTATTGAATGAATATGGGTATCTGGTTCTTTGGGTAGCTTTCGGCTGTCACCACTTGGAGAATAAGACTTCTGTTGCCCCATCAGCAAGGGACAGGAGTGTCCAAGGAGCAGCAGTGGTGTAGTGGTTAAGAGCAGGTGCACTCTAATCTGGAGAACTGGGTTTGATCCCCTGTTCTGCCACTTGAGCTGCGGAGGCTTATCTGGGGAATTAAGATTAGCCTGTGCACTCCAACACATGCCATCTGGGTGACCTTGGGCTAGTCCAAGGGTCTTCAACCTGTGGCTCTCCAGATGTTTAATTGGCCATGCTGGCAGGGACTGATGGGAATTGTAGTCCATGAACATCTGGACAACCGCAGGTTGCAGACCTCTGGGCTAGTCACAGCTCTTCTGAGCTCTCTCAGCCCCACCCATCTCACAGGGTGTCTGTTGTGGGGGAGGAAGGGAAAAGAAATTGTAAGCTCCTTTGAGTCTCCTAACATGAGAGAATGGTGGGTGTAAATCCAAATAACAATAATAACAATAACAACAATAACAACAACAACAACAACAACAAAATAATAATAATAATAATAATAATAATAATAATAATAATAATAATAATAATAATAATAATAATAATAAGCCCCTTTGAGTCTCCTGCAGGAGAGAAAGGGGGGGTATACAAACTCCTCCTCCTCCTCCTCCTCCTCCTCCTCCTCCTCCTCGTCCTCCTCTTTCTCTTTCTCTTTCTCCTTCTTCTCCTCCTTCTAATGCTAGAAAGTGTAATGCCATAGAGTCCACCCTACAGAGCAGCCATTTTTTCCTCGGGGATTTATCTTTGCAATCTTGAGATAATTCCAGGAGATCTGCAGGCTCTCTACCTATTTCTTTGTACAGTTTATTGTATACCAGCACAGAACTGGGGGAAAGGGCTGTCGTCCCACACACGACATATACAGAGATTGGGAATAGAACTTGTGAAACCGGCTTGTATTCGTCGAAGATCATCAGATGTAATGACCAGGTTTGTTTCTCTCAGGCAGCACAGTTAAATGCCCAGGCCTGGAACAATTGAACAGGAAACAGTGGAGCAGAATATTCCTTCAGCTGTTTCACTGTAATCATATGAGTAATAGCTGGCTGTCCCTCTTCCTTATTTCACAAAACCCATGTAGGCTCTGCTTATCTGTTGCACAAAAGCTGTAGGTGCCTGTTGCAGATGTCTGCACTTGCACATAAATGTCTGGGATGTGCATGGAACTCTTTTGAGTCTGCTGAAGAATACATCCAGGTTGTCTTTTTCATAAAATTTTACCTTTGTGGCCTAATTAGCGAAATGCTTTGATTTTTAATGCAGTTTAATGCAGTTCCCTTTGCGGGAACTGAGTCAGGTATTGGTTCGGGCATTGCATCCACTGGATCACAAAGTTATAGATTTTAGTGATCCTGTTCTCCACAAATAATTAAGAGTGTTGATTGACAAGGGTGTTCACCCACCACTGGCTGTTGTGGGTTTTCTGTGCTGTGTGACTGTGGTTTGGCTCCCAACATTTTGCCCACCTTTGTGGCTGGCATCTTCAGAGGCATGTCACGGAGAGATGTGCTGCTTTGGCACTCTTACCACGACACGCCTCTGAAGATGGCAGCCACAGACGGGTGAAATATTAGGAGCAAAAACTACCAGGCCAAGACCAAACAGCAGAGGCGTAGCAAGGGGGGGAAGCGCCTGGTGCACCAGTGCATCCTCCGCCTCCGTCCGCCCTGGAACACCCCCGGAACACCCCCACAGGGGCGCGCGCCCAGTGCATCGGACGTGCTCCTATCCCCTTGAAGCTACGCCTCTGCCAAACAGCCCAGAAAAACCACAACAGCCAATTAAGAGTGTTCTTATCTATTTTGTTTTCACCAAGCCTAATGTGGTGTTTTGGTGTTTATATATGTGATATGTGTAATTTCTACATCATATTAATACTTGTGCTTTGTTTCAGCTCAGTTTTCAAAGTTCCACAATCCAAGTCCTATTGCTTTGTTTTTCGGATGCTATATTCCTATTGGTTTAGTTGTCTCACGCTATGCCATTGGCCCTGAGTCCCAGGGAGAAAGGTGGTCTATAAGCCATGTAAATAATTTTTTTTTAAAAAAGGGTGTCAACGTATTCTGCCCAGATGCAGGTACCTCTCAGAAGAGAAACAGACCTTCACTGCTTACCTCACTGTTGCTTATCTCATCTTAAGGATAAAGATGAGCTATACGGTTAAAAATAGCTTTGAAGGAGCTCTCGGACAGCAGAAAGCCGTGTGTGTCTGTTAGGTGGGTTGCCACCTGCAATTACCTGCCGCTATCTCAAAGCTCACCTCCGAAATTGTTCTGCCAGACCCATCGTTGAGGACAGCAATGGTAGTCTTTGCAGCTGGCCTCTCCTCTTTTTACATTTTTATGTTCTTTAACATTCTTTTATATTTTATGTCATTTTTTTGTTATTAACCCTACCCTCTGGGTTAAAAAAGGAAGGGTGCCATACTGTAGGAATTATGTATTGTCAAAGGCTTTCACGGCTGGAATCACTTGGGTGCTGTGTGGTTTCCGGGCTGTATGGCCATGTTCTAGCAGCATTCTCTCCTGATAGCTATTAGACGCCTGGCATCTCAGTAACAGCGTCTGAAGATGCAGAGGATCCACAGATGGTAAATCTGGAAACGCCAGAGAGAATGTTGCCAGAACACGGCCATATTGTCTGACAACCACACAGCACCCATGTAGGAATTATGGTTTTTATTTTTTATTATTTAATTGTGTAATTTTTATTGTCCTTTTTGTTGTTCATCGCTTTGAGCCCTGCTCATCAGAAGACAGTGGTTTATAAATCAAATAATTAAGAAGAGGAGGAAGAGGAGGGTTTAGATTTATGCCCCCCTTTCTCTCCTGTAAGGAGACTCATGGACTTACAAACACCTTTATTTTATTTTATTTATTTATTATTGCATTTTTATACCGCCCTCCCCCAGATGGCTTTCCCTTTCTCTTCCCACAACAGACACCTGGTGAGGTAGGTGGGGCTGAGAGAGTTCTGAGAGAACTGTGACTAGCCCAAGGTCACCCAGTAGGAATGTTGGAGTGGGGAAACAAATCTGGTTCACCAGATAAGAGTCAGCCGCTCATGTGGAGGAGTGGGGAATCAAACCCACTTTTCCAGATTAGAGTCCCCCTGCTTTTAACCATTACACCACACTGGCTGTTCGAATTCTTTGCATTGGAGATTTCGGTGTTTGTGTGAGTGAAATCTAGGAATCCTCTTGTAGATGTTTTTAGGAGGATGTTGCCAGAAGTGCAGCTGACAAGGCAGATTACTGGAGAACACAATGCTGACTGGTGCAAAGTCTGATGCACTGCCCGTAAAGGTCGGTGCTGTCCCCCCTGAACTGGAAAAGTCCTCGAGGGTTTTGAGTGAAGGTCTTTCTGATCCTTTTAACTGCAGATGCCCTGGATTAAACTGGGGACCTTCTAGCATGCAAAGCAGATGTTCTATCACTGAGTCACGGCTGCTCCTCAAAGGATTCCCAAGACTTGTTGGTATAATGCCAAGCTATGATTAGTTGTTACATCTGAATGTTCCAATAGGCATGTTTATCAATGTGATTTCTTTGCCACACCTTATAGCCTCCCTGTGAAGTAGGCTAGACCCGAGGAGCTTGTGTGGAGAGTTTTAAGGGGCTGTGGCTCAGTGACAGAACCTCTGTTTTGCAAGCGGAAGGTCCCAGTTTCAATCTCCAGCATCTCCAGTTAAAGGGATCAGGCAAGAGCAGATGTGTATCTATGGGAAATGTAGCCTTGTGCAAAATCTGAGTCGCCCCCCCCCCCCCCCTCCAGTATGGGCGGCCCCCCTCCCCCACCACAACCAAACAACTTTTTTGCACTAGGTCTTGAAGTCAGTGTATGGACCTGGGGGGGGGGGAAGGAGTGTGGGGGATTATTTTTTGCCCCCCCCCCACATGACTAAATGGCCTCAGCCCGGGGACATTTGACCCAATATGTCCCCCTGGGCAGTACGCCCCTGAGCAAGATGTGAAAGACCTCTCCTGAGATCCAGGACAGCTGCTGCCAGCCGGAGTAAATGTTACTACCTTGAGGATCTGATTCAGTATAAAGCAGTTTCGTTTGTGTGAGATCATCTGGCTTCATCCTGCTGCAGTTTAGAAGTCTAGATGGCTTTTTATAACAAACTAGCAATAAAGCTCATTGTGCAAAAAAAAAATATACAACGGGCTCTAGAAAACTAATCCTCCTAGGGCAAGAGACATCGATGGGGCATATCTACAGGAAATGGCACCCAGTGCAAACACTGAAACTGCCCCCCAAAACGTTCCAGCTTTGCCAAGGAGGGGGCTACAGGGTGGCTGTGAAGATAGGGAGAATTCTCTCCATCTCCATCGTCACTCCCTCTGCCCCGTTTGTAAAGCTGGATTCTGGCTTTGCAAAGGGGAGGGGAGCCATCAGCTTGCCTGTCTCCATAGAGAGACAGAGAGACATTTTTCTCTGTTTTGCATAATACTTGAACCAGGGGGCATTCATTGAAAATGCTGGGGGGAAGAATTAGGACTAATAAAAGGAAACACATCTTCACCAACGTGTGATTGGTGTTTGGAATATGCTGCCATAGGAGGTGGTTATGACCACTAACCTGGATAGCTTTAAAAAGAGCTTGGACAGATTTATGGAGGAGAATTCGATCTATGGCTATCAATCTTGATCCTCCTTGATCTCAGATTGCAAATGCCTTAGCAGACCAGGTGCTCAGGAGCAGCAGCAGCAGCAGAAGGCCATTGCTTTCACCTCCTGCCCGTAAAGGGGTCAGTGCTATCAGTCACAGACCAGGAAAGGGATTTAGGCGTCTTAGTTGATAGTTCCATGGGAATGTCAACTCAATGCATGGCAGCTGTGAAAAGGCAAACTCTATGCTGGGGATCATTAGGAAAGGAATTGATAATAAAACTGCAAAGATTGTCATGCCCTTATATAAAGCAGTGGTGCTGAACACTGCGACTCTGGAGTACTGTGTCCAGTTCTGAGTCACGCCCGTGATCTCAAAAAAAAAAAGGATATTGAGGAGATAGAAAAAAAGTGCAGAGAAGGGCAAGAAGGATGATTGAGGGACTGAGCACGCTTCCTAAGTGAGGAGGGCTACTGCCAGCGCGTTTGGGACTCTTTAGTTTGGAGAGGAGGCGGCTGAGGGGGGATATGATTGAAGTCTATAAAATGATGCATGGGATAGAAAATGTTGACAGAGAGAAATTTTTCTCTCTTTCTCACAATACTAGAACCAGGGGACATTCATTGAAAATGCTGGGGAAGCACGGTGCAGGACTTAATAAAAAGGAAACACTTCTTCACGCAACGTAAGGGATTGGTGTTTGGAATATGCTGCCACAGGAGGTGGTGATGGCCACTAACCCTTTATAGCTTCAATAGCTTTAAAAGGGGCTTGGACAGATTTATGGAGGAGAAGTCGATTTATGGCTACCAATCTTGATCCTCTTTGATCTGAGATTGCAAATGCCTTAACAGACCAGGTGATCGGGAGCAACAGCCGCAGAAGGCCATTGCGTTCACATCCTACATGTGAGCTCCCAAAGGCACCTGGTGGGCCACTGCGAGTAGCAGAGAGCTGGACTAGATGGACTTTGGTCTGATCCAGCTGGCTTGTTCTTATGTTCTTATGTTCTTATGTTCTCCTGCCTGTGAGCTCCCAAAGGCACCTGGTGGGCCACTGCGAGTAGCAGAATGCTGGACTAGATGGACTCTGGTCTGATCCAGCAGGCTCGTTCTTATGTTCATAGGCATTTTCCTTATTTGTAAAACTGGATCCCGGTTTTGCAGGGGGAGGGGTGGACCCAGCAGGCTGCTTGTGAATATGGGGAGCCTGTTGTATGAAAAAATACAGTGGGTTCTAGAAAGTGGGTATCTGCGCAGAAGGTGCTCCAATCCCTCAATCATTCTCGTTGCACTTTTTCTATCTCTTCGATATCCTTTTTGAGATGTGGTGACCAGAACTGAACACAGTACTCCAAGTGCGATTGCCCAGAGGACTATTGCTTACACAGAGGACTATACTTTTTTTCCACAGAAAGATGATAGTAGGGTTGTATATTCCTTCAGAACAAAGCATGCCAGGCCTTCTTTGTTGTAGAATGCTCCACCTGGGTCCTTGTGCATACCTAGCCCTGCTCCCCTCATCTGTTTGAAAGCAAAAATACATTTTAGCATAAATACTCTTGTTTCAAAGTACCAGGTTCAGTAATGCACCAAATAAAGGCAGTGTCTAAAAATGAATAATTCTCATATTCATTTCGGACTATATTCTAATGCAGAAGTATACAATTTTTATGACTCTGCATGTCAGCTGACCAAACGATCACCTTTCTGGGAACAGAGCATACCTTTCCTTTTACCTTTTCCTTTTACCTTTTTAATGAGCCAATCATGAGCATACTTTCATAGTTCTGCCCTATTTAATGTGTTCCGTGCAGTTCATTTCTCCTTGTTACTAAAGAGTTAAAAGTTATGCACACAACTTCCATTGTGCAACCCTATTTACCTCCAGGCAGCACGGGAGCAGCTACGTGCGCCGTCTCTTTCTTTTCCTTCTTTCGCACCCGTACTGTTCTGTACAATTGGGCCAGATTAAGACAGGCTGAGGCCCTAAGCTATGTCAAGTTTGATAGTCCCCATGGCAATTTTGTAATTCCGAGTAATGTTTTTGTCTTTAGAGGCCCTTGGTCATCTGAGACCTCAACCTGAAGCTTAGTTAGCTTGTTCTTAAATCCATCTTTATTAGGGTTGTGGGTAGGGATGTGGAGGGGCTGTGATGTCCACTGCATTGTGTGAGGGTTGTAGGTGGGGCTATGGAGGGGCTGTGGGCGGGGCTATGGAGGGGCTGTGATTCCAGCTTCAGGGCCATGCCACTCCAGGTAAAAAACAGAAAAAAACAGAAGTCACACAGGCAGCTCTAGGAGGTTGGAGACTCTATGGTACAACCGTTGAGTTTCTGGTTTTTCCTAGAACATGTCAGTCTCAGGATTTTATCAGAAGTGATGTATCACCAAACAACAGCAAGGACGCCCCCGAAATACCCGGAGGAGAACAGTCAAGCAAGACCTGAACACATTGAATATTGCATGGGAAGAGGCTGAAACTCTCAGTCGAGACCGGAAATGCTAGAGAGCTGTTGTTGCCCGATATGCTACTTAGCATGATGGATTGATGATGATGCATCACCATATACAGTGCGACTATTTTGCGGGGGGGGGGGGGTAGTTTTATTGTTCCCCTGCTGCTGCTCAGAATGTCGGTGGGCAGCATGAACTGGGGTCAGAGGATTCCTCACCCACACTGGATCTATTCTGTATACACTGGAGAGTATAACATCACGCATGCAGCTATTTCAGGGCAGTGTTATAGTAGCAAGCTATTGTGGATTCCAAGCTCAGATATCTTTTTACCTCTAGCTTTGTATTACAAAGGCTGAATTAATAACAACATCTGATACATGCACATGTCTGTAATTAACATAGATATTAAATGCTCTCCCCCACGCAATTGCCTAGTATTATTTGTGTGTGTGTGTGTGTGTGTGAGACAAGCTTGCAGGCACAACACATGCATGCTTCTTTAAAGCATTTGGAACATTTTGCTTGCGTCAGCCCTGCATCTTATGATGACTCTGTGAGTTGGGTCAGCTTTATTATGCCTACTTGGCAGACTGGAAGTCCAGTGTTGTGTACCTTTGCTGGCCTAAATGGAAATGAGATTTCCTGGTTCTCCATAGTACCTTGACTGTGCAATCCTGAACAGCGTTTCTCCTGGCTAAGCCAATCGAAACCAGTGGGTTGTGCCTGAAATGTTTCTGCATAGGATTGCAGCAACATGGCATAAGGTCTGTTTTATGAAACGTATACTGTATTATTTATTTATATTATTTCTGCAAATCAAATGCCAGCCTATACCATAGTCCAGTGATGGTGAACCTTTTCAAGACCCGAGTGCCCAAATTGCAACCCAAAACCCACTTATTTATCTCAAAGTGCCAACACGGCAATTTAACCTGAATACTGAGGTTTTAGTTTAGAACAAATGGTTGGCTCCAAGGCGCTACTTGGAAGTAAGCTTGGTGGTAGTCAGTGACTTGGCTTTGAAGCAACTGGGCAACTCTTCCAACGGGTGAATATGACCCTAGGAGGGTTTACTCAGAAGCAAGCCCCATTGCCAGCAACCGAGCTTGCTCCCAGGTAAAGGATCGCGCTTCAGTTCTTCGCATGAAAATCAGTGGGGTTTAACAGCGCTTAACAGGGTTACCTACACTGCTTCCCCAAAGCTAGGTCTTAGGTTTAATGCTAATAATCGAGCCCAGCAGCCCAGGCCAGCCTAGATGTGTGTGTGTGGGGGGGGGGGGGGCTCTGTTTGCGCATGGCCACAGAGAGGGCTCTGAGTGCCACTTCTGGCACCCGTGCTATAGGTTCGCCACCACTGCCATAGTCTCAGGGCGGCTAACAAATGGGGACGAAACCCCGTTAAAAACATACAAAGTTAAAATCAGAAGAAAAAAAATCATTAAAGCAATGTATAAAATCTGTCAAAACCCCATTAAAAATCCTCCCCCCCCCCATGGCTGGCATCCATTAGAGGATCCGGGGGGGGGGGGTCAACCACTAAAGGCCTGGGTAAACAGCAAGGTTTTCACCAGGCATCTGAAACCAGACGCCTGGCGAATTTCTAAAGGGAGGCTTTTCCACAATTTAGGCCCTACCTCGGAGAAAGCCTTTCCCCCGTCCCCGTCCCCCTCCCCCCGGCCGCACCTCAGCAGCGGAAGGGATCACCAGGAGGACCTCCCTGCTTCATCTCAGTGTACAGGCCGGCTTGTATGTATTTCCAATCGTATACTTTCCCACCTGGTCTATTTCTGCAAAGGAGTGCCGCTGCCGAGCCAAAATAAACAGTGCTACTTCGTTGGGGAAATGCCACTGGAGATAGGTAACATTTTGCATGTCATCACCTTTGGTGCAGATTTTATTTATTTCTGTTTATTTAGTCCATTTTGTCTCGATGAGAACCCTGTGAAGAAGGTTAGGATGAGAGACGGTCCCAGTGCTTCATAGTAGAGTAGGATTAGAACATGGGCCCTCTGTATCGTAGTCTAAATTTGATTTTGTTATTTACCCCTGGGGAATCCAGTTGTTGTTTTCAGGGCGAAAGTTAAACGGTTGGGTCCCTCTTGGGGTTGCCGTAACTGCTGGTATTCTAGTCATCAGCCTGTTTCAGATGCAACCTCTGCTCTTTAAACACAGCTGAAGCAGATGGGATTGCCTCGGTATTTCCCCCCCCCCTCCTCTTCATCGTGATGCATGTTCATACCAAAGTTACCATGGGAGCGGGCATTTTGGGGTGGGGGGAAGAAAAGAAAACCCTTCTCTTAATTGCTAAATGTCTCCACAGCGTACCACGCGCACTAGCTGACGTCTCTGGTAATTGGATTTTTGCAGATCTTGTTGTCTCTCCGTTCTCTCTGCATCTCAGCATCCTCCAGTGAAGAACTGTTAGCAGGCCAGACCTGGCATTTTTAGTACAAGGCATGTTTTTTCGACGTCCCCCCCTTTTGTGAATCTTGTCTGTAGCTTTCATGTTCCTTCAAGAGCCAGGCGCGTTCGGTTGAGCTGTCTCCAGCTCGCAGCTGCCTCTTCTTAATTATAGAAAACGATGTTGGTTTTGTGCTTAAGAATATGCGTTTTTTCACCCCACCCCCCTTTGGGAATCCTGACATTCATATGGCTGCTTACACAGTTCTACGCTGACTTGGGATAAAAATACAAACGCAGCCGGTCTCCCAGGATTACAGCTAATCTGCATACTACAAAGATTAGTTGCCCTGGAGAAATTGTCTGCTGTGGAGGTTGGGTCTGTGGTAGTATACCCCATGGGGGTCCCTCCTTTCCCAACCACCTGCCTTCTGTATACCCCCCCACCCCGTACAAATGTCCAGGAATTTCCCAACCCACGGCTGTAACCCTAAGCGTGATAACATTAGGCAATATTCTTCTGACCTCCCTGCCCCATGCAATCGCTCTTGCCTTATCAGCTCCCAGTGGTATTGGCCTCTTGCTTGATACTGTAATTAGGCCTCTTATGAAATGCAGCTCAAACGCTTGATGGCTGAAGGTCTTTCACCACCCTTTGTTACGTACTAGCCAAAACGCGCCTCGGTTATGATGGGTGGGGTGCGTCCATGTGAGCAGAGCAGGGCTTGTATTATGTAAGGACCCCGAAGGAGCGCAGTGCGCCTCTCTCGGCATGCTCGGTACACGCTAGTGCGTGGCTGCAGGATTCCTCTGAGTAGGGGCTGGGATCTCTCTCGGCTACTTATTTATCTTGCCCTTCATGTGAAGAGCAAAAGCTGGCAACCACAGTTATCCCTTCCTCCATTAAGACCTCATGGCAACTACATGAGGTAAGTTATACACAGCCAAGGGATGTGCCTGGCCCAGTGAGTTTCTGGTCTGGCATTTTAACCAGTATGCCACACTCAGGTGGGATCCAGCAGGTTCTCACAGGTTCCCGAGAGTAGGTTACTAATTATTTGTGTGTCCCGAGAGGGGGTTACTAATTGGTGATTTTGCCATGTGATTTTTGTCTTAGTTACGCCCCTCCTCCGCTCCTCAGCAGTAGTGCGCAGAACTTGAAGCAGTCTAGCAGGAGGTGCACCGGCGTGCGTGGCAGCCTGTGCCTGCATGCATTCGTTTCCCGCCCAAGGACCGGCACAGCAGCTGCGTCCTTGCCACAGCCCCGCCCAGCAATGCCCTGCCCCCGGAATGCCCGGCCATGCCCCCGTCGTGCCCCGCCCAGTTCCATTGGGGCTACGCCACTGTTTGAATCCCACCATCATGGGAACCTGTTACTAAAGTTTTTGGACCCCACCACTGGCCACACTGGTTCTAGATTCCCAGTGCTGGGGCATGTTTTCTTGTTGCTGTAGTGTATCTGCTTTTTTCCTGCACAGGAAGCGGTGACAACTCTTTACTTTTATGGGAGAAAGTGAAAGTGTGAGTTTGGGGTTATCATTGGGGGTAGGGGCTAATCCCTTTGCCGAACCCTTGAAAGAGTCTATTCCTCTCAGCAAAACCTCATCTTGAGTTCTAGTTCTTGGTTGTTTTTTAATGTACACAAGCTGCCAGGATTCTTTGGGGTTTGCTGGTATCTATGGAGGACCAAATACAAGGAACTCACTTGCTGGTCTTAAGGAATTTCCCTCAGTCTTTTGTCCTCAGACCTGCATTTGCAATATATGGATCGTTCCAGACGGGTAGCCATATTAATCTGTTGCAGTAAAAATTATGAGTCTTGTTGCACTCTCTGTGTGTATTATGTGCCGTTAAGCTGCTTCCAAATTACATCATCCCTATAAATCAGCGCCCTCCAAAACATCCTATCGTTATCAGCCTTGCTCAGACCTTTCAAACGGAGAACAGTGTCTTCCTTTATAGAGTCAATCCATCTCATCTTGGCTCTTCCTCTTTTCCTGCTACCTTCAACTTTTCCTAGCATTATTGTCTTTCCAAGTGAGTCTTTTCCCATAATGTGACCAAAGTACAATAGTCAAGTCAGCCTTTATTGGTATAAGAAAAAAGAAAGAAAAGGGTTATATATAAGAAGGCAAAAATAAAAACAAGCAGTCAAAATACAGTTTGCATCTCTGAACCATACACTGAGTCTCTATAATATCTAATAATAAATTTGCAACTAGTGCACAATGTTCAGAATCCCCATTATTTTAAAAGAAAAGTATCTCATGGTAGTCAGAAGGCCCAAGCACTTAACCAACAAAGAGTTTTTAAATTTCATCCTCAGTTGAGTACGCTTCTGACAAGGGAAAGGGAAAAGAGTGTGTTCCGGGGCTTCCACATAACCCAAACCACAGGAACAAAATCTCCTGTCTTTTACCATCTGATCATACCTGCCATACAGGAGAGCAGAACGGATTACATTGAATCTAGCCAGGGTTAGTGCTCTTCTGAATTTAGGGTTCCATACAGTGGAAAGCTACACATCCACATGTATTCTCTTCTCCTCCAAAGTGCAATAACTTCAGTTTAGCCGTTTATAATTTAGGAAGAATTCAGGCTTGATTTGATCTAGGACCTGCTTATTTGTCTTTTGGGCAGTCGAGGGTCTTCGCAAATCTCTCGTCCAACGTACGTTGTTATTGCAGCATAGGTTTTCAAGGACTAGAGCCTGGGTATTTCTTTTTTTCAGATGTCTCCAGCAGGTGTTTGCTAGGCAGGCTATATATATAAAGACAGGGATAATAGCCCTCGCCTACTTTTCAAGGTTTGTTCTAAGGATTACAAGATAATGCCTTCGGAGCACTCAAAAGCACTAAACAAGTGATAGGTATTATTATTATTATTCTGTCCACCTCCTTCAAGTCTTGATGTGGGCAGGGTATCGTGATCCAGCTCGGGAGGAGTGTTCTTGGGCACATGTTTAAAACAACCACCTTGAACGATGGCGGCGGCATAGGTGGAGTCTTGTGTTGGATGTTTTGTGTGTGTGTGTGTGTGTGTGTTTTAAAGCTCCCTTTGAGTGCGCACAGGCAAAGCTGTCTTTCCAGTGAGTCATCTTTACGGCTTGCAGCTTCTTGAATTCCAGCTTAGCTGTGAGAGAGCCTTGCAGGATTGCTAAGAGGGTGGCAGAGGTGTGCTTTTGTCCTTGGGAACCTGAAGTCGCGAGGGGAGGGTGGGAAAATATCTAGTTGTACAGGGTCTTCACTCGCTGCAGGGAAAGAGAGACGCCTTTTACCACTGCAAGAGACCAAGCTAAAGGGTGTCTTTCTACAAGGTGATAAAGGTAAGGGCAAAGGTACCCCTGTGTTTCTCTCCTCTTCCTCTTTCCTGGTAATGAATCTTGTGTATGCTTTGAGCTCTGCTTCTGGCCTAGTAACATTCTCCCAGCAATGGAAGCAGATCTTACTAACCCTGCTGTGTTTCCTTTAGTACATCAGTTTGTGGGCCAGAAAGTGGATATAACTTACGGCCTGTCTTCCGTAGGGAAGGAAAGTCACCTTTGCGTTCGGTATTTTCTGTCTCCTGTTTTTGGTGCTTCAAAGTGTTGGAGGTTCAGGTGAAGAGAGACGTGGCTATTCCGTCCCCTTTGGCTGTCTACTTTCCTCCCTTGTTTGTTTACTCCTGCTCTTCCATTTGCCTCTTGTCTACTAAAAAAAGGTCTCTGACCCCACCCCACCCCCAAGTGTTCCTGGGGAGTTTCAAACCAGCTCTGAGAGCCGTTGGCATCTGGTGATCGGCACATCAATTTTGACTAGGATGGTTCCATTTTTGCAGTCCGATGCAATTGTAGGTCCAGCCTCCCTCGGGTCACTGAATGCTTGCTATTTTTTGTTTTTAAATTGTCAGAATTGAGTGTGCCCTCAAGCACGCTCAGGTATGAGGGAAAGGAGCTCTGTAACCTGTATGTTGTCTAAAGGAGGATCTTGCTTTGTTTACCCTGAAACTTGTCTGTGTCACTAAATGAAACTGAGCTGTTGTGTGGTGTGCATGTGTGGCTTTCTCAGTGTGTGTGCAGGAAAGGAAGAAGAGAGGGGAGGATTTCTTTACCTTCTGTTTGTCTCTCCCTCTTTCTACACTAAGATGTTCTGACTTGTTAAGGCTTTCTTTATTGGGAAGATATTCCAGTTCGCTGACCATTACAAACTTGGAGTTTGGCAGTTGTCCTACTTAAGAAAAAAATATTGCACGTTCTAAAGGCGCTTAATATTGCTAAGATTCTATTTCTTTTGTAGTAACTCTTGACATTGAATGCATCTTTTTTTTAAAGTCACGTGACACATCTGGTGTGATCACTGAACCTTTTTTTTTAAATCGTTCTCGAATCTTGTGACCAGATTTTTCAACCACTTCAGACCCTCTCAGGGGATGCAATTTTGGTTTCCTGCAACTTTTGTGACATGGTTGCCACTCCATGAATACAGACAGGTTTGTAGTTTCCAGCTCACGTTAGATCAGATAGAGCCTTAATCAGTCCTCCTTTTACAGCCGGGATGGAAGGTCTACATAATACATGACTCAGGTATTAAGATATCTGTGCCTTCCAAGCCACTCCCCCACACTTTCTATTTTGGGACAGGTGGTGTCCCAGAAAAAGCACTCAGGTGCTTTTATTTGTCTCTCTTCACAACGCTGATGGGATAGCGAGCAGTTGGGTCTGAAAAACAGGGACGGGTGAGAGCCCAGTGGCCGTGCTTAAATAGGAATTCCGACTCAATGCCCATTACTTGAACTGTGTGTTGCTTAAAAGCAGAGATAGCATGGTTCTTTTGTGGAGGCAAACAAGGTGTATCACCCTGAAGCAAAGTCAGGGCAGGAGCAAAAGCCGAGACCCTTCAGAGCTAGCAAGGAGACCATCTGGGTGTATGTTTCTTAAAAGACAAGAAGTGATTCGGGTTAATTTGGGGGGAAAGGGAGACAGTATCTTTCACTCTGCAGCCTCCAACTGCCCTGCAAGAGAGTGCCAGAGAATCCAAAAGTCTAGTAAGACGGTTGTTTCATAACCAGTTGATGTAATGATGAACGGCTTTGCCCAATAAATGTTTCCAACATGTTGGGAAGATAGAACCTTTGCCCACCACTGGGAAGGCAGTTGTGGCTTCTTGGGTCAAATTACTGGCTGTCAGCGAGATGCCTGATTCTTTTAATGCAGAGAGGGTAATTGAGACACGTGCGGGCTAATTAACATGTAACAAAAGCCTTTTCATTAAGACCAATCAAAATAGTGTGAAATAGTATGTAGAAGAAGAGTTGGTTTTTATACTCTGGTTGTATCTAACTTACCTCAAAGATTCAAAATCACCATCCCTCTCCCCCTCCACAACAGGTGCCTTGTAAGGTAGATGAGGCCAAGAGAGTTCTGAGAGAACTGTGACTGTCCCAAGGTGACCCAGCATGCTTCATGTGGAGGACTGGGGAATTAAACCTGGTTCTCCAGATTAGAGTACCGCACGCCTTTGGAGGAGTGGGGAATGGAACCTGGTTCTCCAGTTTAGAGTCACTCATGTGGAGGAGTGGGGAATCAAACCTGGTTTTCTAGATTAGAGTCCACCTCTTATGTGGAGGAATAGGGAATCAAACCTGGTTTTCCAGATTAGAGTCCACCTTATATGTGGAGGAGTGGGGAATCGAACCTGGTTCTCCAGATCTCCAGTCAGCCACTCTTAACCACTACCCCATGTTGGGTCTCCAAGTGTAAGCTGTACAAGTTCTCCAGAACTTTTTGGATGTTTTAAAAAAATCAAAGAAAAAAGTAGTAGTCTTAGGCCTTGGTCTTAAGACTGCTATACAGGATGCATGCAAGAATTCCAAGCAAGTTTTGATCCATAAAATGGTGCTGGGCGGAGCTGGTGTGTCAGGTTGCTCTTCTGGGAAGGAAGAGGAGGATGCTGGGAGTAAATGATCTGGGAAAAACTGTGCTTGTGGGATCTTCCCACCATTAGATAATGTTGCCACATTTGGCTTCCACTGATTCCTTACCCAGCGCATCATCTAAAATGAACCTCTGGTTCGTGTTTAATTACAGTTTTGATATCTCGCCTTAGTTCCTTAGACCTGAGGCAGCTAACAAATTGTGCAGACCCAAAATTAATGAGAGAGAAGAAACGGAGAGATCGGACAAGCTGATTAGCCTCCCCCAAAGACCCTCTGAAGTACAACAATAATACAATAACGGCTCCATTTTGTTTTCTCACTTCCATTCTCAGCCTTTTAAGGAACTGGTGTGTCCTATTCAGTCTTAGAGAGACGTTCAAGTCACCCCCTGATCACATTTATATTTTTTAACACTTATCATTATGATATGATAGGCCCTTTCCCCACTTACCTTTTTCCGAGGGTTGCTGCCCGCAATTCCCAGCTCACGACATTCCTGGCGCTCGCCCGGGCGTCCCCACGACTCTGCGCGGGGTCATCAAAAGGCGCCCTTTGAAAGAGCGCCAGGGATGCCTCGTGCTGAGGGGGCGTGACAGCAGCAGCGTCGGGGCGGCTGCACTGTCGCCACCCCTCTCGTGGGGAGTGCCGGGGGACCCCGCGCTACTCTCCTCAAATAGCGCGGGGCTTAAGGTAAGTGGGGAAAGGCCCATAGTCAGCTTGGGCTGACTTGCGGATACTTAAATCTTCGAATTGCAGCCATGTGAACTGAAGAGAGACTTACACTGACAGTGTTTGTTTATGATCCAAACAGAGGAGCCCGCATGCCCTGAGGTGCCCGTGAATGCCTTTCTTTTGGCGTTTAAGGGGCGGGGAGGGGAAGATGAAACCCTTACTGGACCCCCATCACTGAAGTTGTGGAAAGTACCACGGAGTCGCTGCCAACACACTCTTGTTCTGAAGAGGTGGGGAGCAGGACAGACTTGAGAGTAGATGGATGAGACTGCCACTGCCTCTCCTCTGTTATTTAAGCCACGGGAGGGTTGCAGTGTGGCCAGAGGCAGCGTGAGGAGCCACGAGTCCAGAGGTGGGATCCAACCAGTTCTCACCACTTCTCTAGAAGCGGTTACTAATTTTTTCTGAGGGCCGAGAAGGGGTTACTAAGGCAACCTCCCTGCCCAATAGGGACTGGAGGTGCGTGTGTGCGGCGGCGCCACTGTTTGAACCCCCCACCATCGGAACCTGTTATTAAAATTTTTGGATTCCCACCACTGCACCAGTCTCATTGCCATCACCTCTCCCCCCTTCCCCCAGACCTGTGGAGAAGTGGTACAGGTATGCAGATGAGCAAGTGAGGAGGGAGTCACCTGATGGGGAGTTGAACCAGGTAGGCGACAGGCATAGGGAAGTAGCAGCAGCAGCATCATTGTCAGCGGGGGCCAGGCCGGGCTGACCATCAACTGGTTGATCCGTTGGGCAAGGAGGGATGGAATTCCCCGGCAAGTCTTGCAGGTACCCACTAGTATATCTCCTCAGTTTTGAACTGCCATTCTTGCTTATTTCCCAGAAGTTACCTGCCACAAACTCCAACCAGCATCACTTGACCTCTTTACATCTGCCAGGGACTTTACGCAGGATGTGGGCAGGGAGCCATCAGATCGTGGTGAAGTGTCCTAGCAGAGCTCAACAGCTATGCCGGCTTCCTTGTGTCCCTGTTGTTCCTCTTAACCCGCTGTATTATGCAACATTTGTTCCCAGGGTGTTTGGGGCTAATGTGGCTCCTGGCAACCTCAGTCTAATTGACTTGTGATTTGTAAGACTGATGTGTGACGATTAGGAGTTGTGGTTCAGCTATTAAAACTCTGGTTGGTTAACCATGAACTGTGAGGATAGTCTTGGGCAAAATAGATGATCAGTTACTGGGAAAAGGTTTCCTGGATAACTCCAGACATTGGTGCCCTCAAGCTTGCTTATTCCTTTAAAGGGCTCTCTGTAAGCAGTCAGTGTACTGCACAGGTGTCAAACTCACGGCCCTCCAGATGTTATGGACTACAGTTCCCATCATCCATGCTGGCAGGGGATGATGGGAACTGTAGTCCACAACATCTGGAGGGCCGCGAGTTTGACACCTATGGCGTACTGTAATGTTTAAGAATGGTGGACTCTAATTTGGAGAACCTGGTTCAATTCCCCAGTCGTCCACATGAAGCCTGCCGGGTGACCTTAGGCCAGTCACAGTTCTCTCAGAACTCTCTCAGCCTACTCAGAGGCAGGCAATCGCAAACCACCTCTGAATTTCTTGAAAACCCCACACAATCGCCATAAGGCAGTTGTGTCTTGACAGCATATTCCACCACCCGCCAAAGATTGTTTTCACAGTCACTGTGGCTGGGAAGAGACTTAATTTCACATGATTGCTGGCTCAACTTGAATGAGGAGTGGATTAGGAAACCAGGGATGTTTAGTGTGGAGAAGAAAAGGGGCGGGATGATAGCCATGTTTAAATATTTGAAGAGATGCCACGTCGAAGAGGGAGCAAGCTTGTTTTCTGCTGCTCCAGAGGCTAGGACAGGGAGGAATAGATTCAAAGTGCAGGAAAGGAGATTCCACCTAAACATTAGGAAGAACTTTCTGACTGTCAGGGCTGTTTGACGGTGGAATTCACTGCCTCGGAGAATGGTGGAGTCTCCTTCTTTGGAGGTTTTTAAACAGAGGCTGGGTGGCCATCTGTCTGGGGTGCGTTGATTGTGTATTCCTGCATGGCAGGGCATTGAGCTGGATGGCCCCTGTGCTCTCTTCCAACGCTGTGATTCTGTTTTGCTTCAGTGTCACATGGAACAATGCTGAACTCTTTTTAATTTTCTTTTACCATTTTCAGTATCCTTGAACAAATTATACCCCATTTGGAATAAATCATACATTTTCAAACATCTGTGTGTCAATTGTACATGGAAGACAGAAAAATGGTTTGTATGTATAAATGATGAAAATTGCCACATTGAAATGGAGATGTGCTGTAACAGTGCACAATAATACTGTAATCGTCTTCAGAGGGGCTGGTTCAGGTGTTCCCACCACTTTGAGACAAGACAGGTGACAATCCAGGAAAGGGTCTTCTCGGTTGTGGCACCAAAATTCTAGAACTCTCTCTCTCCTCTGTCCCCACCAGTGGATAAAGACCTTGTTTTGTTTTGTGTAGTGTTCCATCAACAATACCTCCTTCCAGCCACGTATTTTAATTATTGTTTTTAATTATCTGTATGCATATTTAAGTATGGTTGTAATTGTTTAATTGTTTTGTTTTAGTCATGTGTTTTTTTGTTTGGCTCCAGTGGTCTTTACGATGTGTTTTTATTCTGTATGTTTTTAGTATTAGCCACCTTATTGGCCCCTAAAAAGGCAGGAAGGCAGTGTATGAATTTTGTGAATAAATTAGTAACCCACATAATCAATATCAAAGAATAGTCATACCAGCTTATCCCTTTTTTGTGTGTATCCTATTTCATTTTCAGCGGAACACAGGTCCAAGTATATTCTATCCCATTCCAATGTCTGGGTTCCATACACAACTGACATGCAGATAGTGTTCAAAATGTATACATTTTTCCAAAAGAGGAGGGGGCGTAATTTGTTTAAGGATCATTTGTTCAAGGATCAAATCTAGGCAAATGGCTTCTGAATTTTTAAAAGGTGGAGCAGAAATGTTCTGCAAGTACAACCCCACCCATTTTGGCCCCTACCCCCCCCCCCCGTATATACAAGGTTAACAACACTTGCCTAGTTTATAGGATTGTGGTAAGGATTACAACCATTTCAGGTCTGTGATGTACTTTGAACACACACAACACTATATAAAAAGGCTAGCAGTAAAACCCATTGTACAAACAAACACAACGGGCTCTTGAAAGCTGTTGGTGGGAATTGTGTCCTCTGAAGGATGCAACTCCTTCCCCTTTGACCCTGCTGGCTCCCTCACCTTTGCAAAGCCGGGATCCAGCTTTTCAAATGGAAGGAGGGTGCCTAAGGAGGTGGGGGAACTCTCCCCATCTTCACAGTCACCCTTTGCAAACCTGAAGGCTTGACTGCAAATGAGTCCTATGTGGCAATTCGCTGAGGGTTTGTTGTCGGGTGTTCCAAAGGCTTAGGCAGTTATAGGGTAGGATAAGTTTTATTAGTACAGCAGAGTGTCCACAGAGCAAATGACTTAAGAAAACTGTAGCAAATTGTCCTAAGTAAGTTTAAGTGGTGATTCAGCATTGTTTTGAAAGCCAAAATGCAGAATTTTTCTCTGCTATCCCAGTAGGCCAGTTTCTTGTTCTGATTAGATGACTAACAGTGCAGTCTGAACCAGAGGTACATCCTTCTGAGTCCTTTGAAGAAGAGTTTGGATTTATATTCCCCCTTTCTCTCCTGTAGGAGACTCAAAGGGGCTTACAATCTCCTTGCCCTTCCCCCCTCACAACAAACACCCTGTGAGGTAGGTGGGGCTGAGAGAGCTCTGAGAAGCTGTGACTAGCCCAAGGTTACCCAGCTGGCGTGTGTGGGAGTGTGCAGGCTAATCTGAATTCCCCAGATACACAGCTCAGGCGGCAGAGCGGAGAATCAAACCCAGTTCCTCCAGATTAGATACACGCGCTCTTAACCTCCTACCCACTGCTGCTCCTTTGAAGTCAATGGAAGGGCTGTAGCTCAATGGAAGAGCATGATACTGGCAGGGGATGATGGGAACTGTAGTCCATAACATCTGGAGGGCTGCACGTTTGACACCTGTGAATGAAGCAGAAAGCAATATGAATGACTATTCTGAAATCCTGGAGAGCAGCTGCCCGATGACAATATTGACCTTGTTCGACTAATGATCTAAATCATTATTCTGAATCTGGTATTCTAGATGCAACTTCATTAAATCTGCACACAGGGACAAAGTTTGTACCTAAATATGTCCCCTCTATTTTAATATAATAAAATGGAATCTAGATGTAAAGACCTCCATGCATGATAAAAAAATAATAATAATAAATTCAGCTTTTCTTGCTTGTAGCTCAGGGTTGTGTTTCTGAGGCGAAACACACTCTGGAGAGTGTTTGGTGTTGTTTGGTGTACTAGTAGGTTTCACCTCTCCATTTTTTGAGGATTGTGTCTCTGAGGCCCCTTCCGCACATGCAGAATAATGCACTTTTAGTCCACTTTCAATGCACTTTGCAGCTGGACTTTACTGCGCGGAACAGCAAAATCCACTTGCTAACAATTGTGGGAGTGGATTGAAAGTGCATTATTCTGCATGTGCGGAAGGGACCTGATTCTCCCGACCTCTGTTTTATCCTCCCTATAACACTGCAGACCAGGTTAGACTGGCAGAGAGTGACTGGGCAGAAGTTATCGATTGAGATTTGTAGCAGAGTGGGTATATGGAACTAGGCCTCTTAGTTTCTAGTCCACACTCTAATCACTATGCCACATTGGCTGTCTTAGAAGGTTGGTCAATGAATGTCTGGGGTTTGTTTGTTTGTTTTTGGCAACCTAGGGCCAGTGTCTTAGAAAATCTATTTAGTGTGAACTGTGTATGGTTCCCCCTGACTTGGATGGCCAGATTAACCCAATCTCAAAAGCTAAGCAGGGTCAGTCCTGGTTGGTATTTGGGTGGGAGACAACCAAGGAATATGAGGGTTTCTGTGCAGCGGAAGACAATGACAAGCAACCTCTGTTAGTCTCTTATCTTGAAAACCTGACTAGGTTGTCATAAGTCGACTGTGTCTGGATGGCGCTTTTCACCACCACCATGACTCACAAGCAGACTGTTTTTCAGATAGTTTGCTTCTAGCCTGCTGTGATAGGGAAGAGATCACAGCACAAATTGTATTTGTTTTTATACAACCTTATCTCCCATCAATGAAGCGTACCCCCGACAGGTACCACTCCTATTGCGTACCCAAAAGTCAACCAAACATAGATATTGTCCACACCCACTTCCACCTGAAGGACCTATGTAGATCATAGTTGTTCCCCATGCAGAGAAACATAGACTCTTTGTTTGGTGACCTTGGGCTAATCTCCTACACTCTTATCTAACCTACCTCACAGAATAAAATGGATTAGAAGAAAATGATGTAAGCCACATTGGGTCACCACAGGGAAGAAAAAATAAGGTACCAGTGAAGTAATAAATAAATGGAGTATTTATGTGGAATTCTTCCGGGAGTGTTGCAAACGGGGAAAGGATTGCAATTGGCCAATAGGAGTGGTGATGGGCAGGGGATTCTTTAGCCAGGCATGCCGACCTTTCTGCTCTTGTTCAAGAGTAGTACTGTTTTAGTTCACCATGCGTATCTTAGAACTGACTCTGTGGAAACTATCTAGAAGGGCAGAATCTGTCTCTTAGCTTATGGCAAAGAGTTGTATTTCTGTCCAGCTCATGCCTACAACTGCAAGAATCTTCCGGCAGGTGAGGACAATGAAGGTAAGCCCAGTGCGGACTTTGTTTTGGATAAGTGTGCAGTGGGTATGTTAGGGTAAGGTGAAATCCAGTGAATCTCCCTTTATGCTTTCTGGAGACTAAAGCGTAGGAGGGTTGTAACTTCGTGGGTATTTTTTTATAATTGTGCATGTGAATTGTGCATCTCCTTCAGGGATGAGCGGTTTAAAATCTAATACATAAACAAACAAACAAACAAACAAATTGACTGTTGCTTGTTTGATTCCACTTGTCTAGACCAGGGGTAGGGAACCTGCGGCTCTCCAGATGTTCAGGAACTGCAATTCCCATCAGCCTCTGTCAGCATGGCCAATTGGCCATGCTGGTAGGGGCTGATGGGAATTGTAGTTCCTGAACATCTGGAGAGCCGCAGGTTCCCTACCCCTGGTCTAGACAATGCCGAGTAAATATTTGGTAGTAGCAGAACTGTGATAGTGAGGAGGCATCAATAGACCAAAAATAAGCCCCCAAATAAGTCCTTTCTATAACCATTCTCCAAGCGGCAACGGAAGAAAAAAATAAATAAAATGTAGCCAGCTCTGTGACAAGGGGTAGCTCTAAGAGTTGCGGGAAACTCTATGAATTTATCATAGAATTTCTGATGATTTCTAGAGCTACCCACTGTCATTTCCGGGTTGTACAAGGAAGTGATGTAATTCCATTCCATGCCTCTGTACCCCAACCCTCCTATTTGCCAGGCTAAGCATCTGCTCTGGAATAGCATTTGGCATTTGGAGAGGCAATATTACTTCCCCCAACTGTTGTTTCAGAATGTAATGCAATCATATATATTTTTAAACAATCTAGTTTTTAATTATTGTTTACAGAAGAGAGAGAAAAACATTGTTTATGGGAGAGAAAATAGCATTCAAAGTTTATGTTGGCGTTTACTACTGTAGAGCATTATAAATGCAATCAGTATTTCCCTCCATGAATCTCTTCAGAAGTAACTCCTCCTTTTCTTGCTTAGCTTACTTAATACAGGCACAGCCTGTAATCCTTCATACCAGGCTGTTAAGGCTGAGAACACATTGCAGGGAGGAAGTTCTGCTGAGTGGAACAGGACCTGTTTCCAAGTGTACCTGCTTTGGCTTGCTCTCTGCATGAAGCGCATTTGTAAATTTCAACTCTCTGGGGGGCTTATAGGGAATATAGCACAGAATATAGCACACTTAGAATTGTAGGGAATATAGCACACTTAGAATTGTTTTTTACCTAGGAGGAGTCATTTCTGCCCTCTGTGGGGAAGCTGGCTTGTGCGTGTATGTTAAACATACCATCAGTCCTCAAGGGCTTGAGAAAGTCTCTTTCTCTCTTTCCCTCCCTCCCTCCCTCCCTCCCTCCCTCTTTCTTTCTTTCTTTCTTTCTTTCTTTCTTTCTTTCTTTCTTTCTTTCTTTCTTTCTTTCTTTCTTTCTTTCTTTCTTTCTTTCTTTCTTTCTTTCTTTCTTTCTTTCTTTCTTTCTTTCTTTCTTTCTTTCTTTCTTTCTGATGGCCTAGTTGCAAGAAGACAGTGAATATGCTTGCTTGTAATGCTATTGCTTTTCTGGGGAGGGGTCTTTCCTTTTTTAACTTTACAAAGTAACATTTGTCTGCATACCTGGGGAATTCTCTGCAAATGCAGAAGCCCCTGACTTTTTATGTGTGTGGCCCCATTCCAGCAGCCTACAGCTGCAGGCAATGCTCAGTGAACTTTGAGGTTAGAGGAAATGGTTATGTATATTTTTAATCCTTTGGTAATTAGCTAAAAAAAAGGAAAACAGTGGTGAATGAGAAATCGAAATTGACCTGCTGAAGCCGGATTTTATAATGCCCTCAAAGGTTGGTTATGGGTCAAGAAAAACGTACTGCTGTTTCGAGTGTAATTTCTCTCTTAATTAATTAGCAGGTTTGTGTTTATTTAGTGGATGACGTTCAACCAGCTGTGGTGTTCGACAGAGTACGAGATGTTTTCAGGTTGGAATTGCCACACGCCCTCTGGAGTGTGGGAGATTTCCCGCTTGCAGTGGGTGTTGCTTGCTGGCACTTCTTCACCCAGTGGGGGAAAACCCTAGAATTGATGCCACACCTCTCTAGGAATCGCTTAGGTGTGTTTTCAAAGTGCCAACAAGTCACTTCTGACTCATGTCAACTCTATGAATCAGTGTCCTTCAATATGTCCTATCATTAACAGCCTTCCTCCGGTTCTGCTAACTCTGTGGTAAAACCTGTGGAGTTTTTGATGATTCCTAGAGAGAACTGATGTCACTTCCAGGGGAAGCTTGGGTGGTTGTCCCCGCAGGTTGTCCCCTTAGTCCCCCACTGCTTGCCAGTCTAGGCCTGACAACTCTATTTCAGGTACCTGTGTTTGTATACTGCAGGGAAACTCATACAGGATAGTAAAACAGTTGGGAATCAACGACTCATGTAGCCTAGGTGTGCTGCTGAAACATAACACTTATTTCTGATTTGTTGACTTCAGCCAAGTTAAGCATAATGGGTTGGATCTGACCTGTTTTTCTGCTGGTGAAAAAGGAAAAATGAGTCTCCTTTGATCACCAGAAACCTATACTGAGCATCATGGGACCTGGACAAAAAAGCATGGTTTATTACTTAAAAGGTTGGATATATAAGTTAAATTCTGTCAAGTCACAGCTGACCTCTAGCGCCCCTGTGGGGTTTTCAAGGCAAGTGACTAAGCAGAGGTGGTTTGCCGTTCTGCAGAGTCTTCCTTGGAGGTCTATGACTCTGCAGAGGAAGGCAATGGCAAACCACCTTTGCTTAATCACTTGCCTTGAAAACCCCACCAGGGGTCGCAGTAAGTTAGCTCTGATTTGATGGCAGTTTACATTCATATCCTGCCTTTTTGGTCCTTTGCATGATGAAGGATTGTCTGCAAACCTGAATGGGAAGCTGTGGTTCATATTAAATTATGGTTAAGCACAATAGGTCCGGCAATGAAGCCCTACATTCTCTACTTCCTTGCTTTAGAAGAAGACAAGTATGACTTCCTAGCATCTCCTTGTAGGCATCCTACTGTGCTTTAGCTCATGGTAGCATCCCAGGCAGCAAAGGTTGTACCCTTCTACGTCCATTGAAATAGCTTTGGTCCTCAAGTTCCCCCCTTCTTCACCCGTTTGCTCATCTCCAAGGGCACAGTTGCAGAAGTAATCCTGGTATGGATGAAATCTACCTGAGAGTTGGGGGGTTGTAGTAAGGAGGAGAATTGGGAAGACCTGGTGAAAAAGATGGTTTGATCAGATCCCTTTGTTTATGGTGACTGTTGAAAAGTTCACTCGCATAGGATTTAAAAATTCCTTTTGGAGTTTTTCTTTTTAAGGCACTTTATATAGCTTCTAACTTTACCTTGCAAGTGGCAATAAATTGTACGTAGAATAATTCCTTGTTATTTGGTCATTATCTGAAATGTATTAAATTTTGATTCTTAAAGATTTGACAACTAACAGTCAGTTAACAAACACCATATGTTTATGTGTGTGTTTGCGTGGATTTTCATTTTTCGCTATAAAGGAGAGTGCAATTCTGTGCAGACGTACTGCCATCTGAACTCAAAGACTGGAGTAAGGCCCCTTCCGCACATGCAGAATAATGCACTTTCAATCCTCTTTCAGTGCACTTTGCAGCTGGATTTTACTGTGCAGAATAGCAAAACCCACTTGCAAACAATTGTGAAAGTGGATTGAAAGTGCGTTATTCTGCATGTGCGGAAGGGGCCTAACTTTACACAGGGTTTCACTCTCAGACGTATCAATCAGCTTCATGATGCACCATAACTTTCTGGTTGCGTTTTCATTTTGCACCGTTCGTTGTAACCACTAGAGGGTACTTGACCATTTCAGTTACATTAATTGGCAGATGTTCTTTTTGTTGGGCCGAGCAAATTAAAACGCTTGATGTTTTTTGAAATGTGGCTGTTGCACAATGAATAAGGCATAATTGCTGTTGCTGATGCAGTTTGAGTTTTTTAAAATGTAAACTGCATGGCCACAATTGAAAGTATGTTTCTTTCAATAATAATACATGGTATTTTATCTGCTGTGTCATCCACTCCCCCACCCCCCAACACTGAAATAACACTGGAGTCTGTTGCAGTTGATACAGACATAGCATGGTTGAGTAACATGAGTTAAGTGGAGTAATTAATGCAAAGTTGGGTGGGGGGAGGGGTGCAGAAAGAGGACAAGCCGTGTTTCTTTTGCATTGTGTGCTTTCCCCTAGTTTTGAAGTCTTAAGGCTTACCTCAGTCTCCTTTGTTTTTTTCACAGTGACCCCTACGTGAAACTTTCGTTGTACGTTGCGGACGAAAACAGAGAGCTTGCCCTGGTGCAGACGAAAACTATTAAAAAGGTAAAGGGTGTGGTCTCCTTTAACTGGCACAGTGGGAAAGGTTCATAGGGTCCCTGTGTGGTGTAGTGGGTAAGAGCATGGATTCTAATCTGGAGAACCGGGTTTGGTTCCCCACTCCTCCACCTGAGTGGCAGAGGCTTCTCTGGTGAACCGGATGTGTTTCCACTGGGTGGCCTTAGGCTACGCACAGTTCTCTCAGCCCCACCTGCCTCACAAGGTGTCTGTTGTGGGGAGAGGAGGGGAATTTGTAAGCCACATTGAGTCTCCTTACAGGAGAGAAAGGTGGGGTATAAATCCAAACTCTTCTGTTCTTCTTCTTTGCCATGAGTGGGTTTGAACTTAATGCAAGACATTTCGGTCACCTTCCAGGACCAGCCTCCCACCTTACTGCCCTTCAAAGTTTTAATGTATCACACAAGTATCTTTTCTTTCTTGCATGAATCTCAAAGTAGCTTGTATGGAGTTGTCCCTGTTTTAGTCTTGAAACCACCCGGTGAGGCAAGTCTGGTTGAGAACAATGTGAGTGGACTGAGGTCGCCTGGACAGCTTTGTGTCTGAGTGGGAATCTGAATTTGGTCCTCCTCAGTCTGTTCATTATGTTACCCAGTGTCTTCTCTTGGGCCTATGTTCTTAAGTGGTTGATCCTCTGCCTGCTTTTAGGGATGCCAGCCGCCAGGTGGGACCGGGGGATCTCTCAGAATTAAAGCTCATCTGTGCACTACAGGGATTGGTCCCCCTTAAGACAATGGATGGTTTGGGGAGTGGACTCTATGGCATTGTTCTCCCACTGAGGAGCAGCAGTGGCATAGGAGGTTTAGAGCTCATGTATCTAATCTGGAGGAACCGGGTTTGATTCCCAGCTCTGCCGCCTGAGCTGTGGAGGCTTATCTGGGGAATTCAGATTAGCCTGTGCACTCCCTCACATGCCAGCTGGGTGACCTTGGGCTAGTCACAGCTTCTCGGAGCTCTCTCAGCCCCACCTACCTCACAGGGTGTTTGTTGTGAGGGGGGAAGGGCAAGGAGATTGTAAGCCCCTTTGAGTCTCCTGCAGGAGAGAAAGGGGGGATATAAATCCAAACTCCTCTTCTTCTTCTTCTTCCATCATGAGAACATAAGGAAGAGCCTGCTGGATCAGACCAGAGTCCATCTAGTCCAGTGGTGGCGAACCTTTGGCACGCCAGTTGTGATGGACTACAATTCCCATCAGCCCCTGCCAGCATGGCCAATTGATCATGCTGGCAGGAGCTGATGGGAATTGTAGTCCATGAACATCTGGAGTGCCAAAGGTTCGCCACCACAGATCTAGTCCAGCACCAGGTGCCTTTGGGAGCTCATGTGCAGGATGTGAAAGCAATGGCCTGCTGCTGCTGCTGCTCCTGAGCACCTGGTCTGAGCTCCTGATGGTTTGAGCACCATCCTGCTCCTGATGGTTGGAGCACCATCCTCAAATCTCCAAGAGTTTCCCAACCAGGATCTGACATCTCCCCCACCCCACACCAGTTACTGATGGGGACTCGGAAACCCTATTGGTGTCAAACTTGTTAAGAGAGCCAGCATGGTGTGTTGGTTAAGAATGGTGGACTGTAATCTGGAGAATAGGGTTTAACTCCCTACTCCTCCACATGAGCGGCGGACTCTTACCTGGTGAACTGGATTTGTTTCCCCACTCCTACACGTGAAGCCTTCTGGTGACCTTGGGCTAGTCACAGTCCTCTCTAAACTCTCTCAGCCCTACCTACCGCACTGCTTGTAAGCTGCCTTGAAACTCCTTACAGAAAAGGAAGGCAAAGTATAAATCCAAATTGTTCTTTTTCTTCTCCTCCTCCTCCTTCTCTTTCCTCTATGCTGGGGACAATTAGGAAAGGAATTAATAATAAAACTGCAAAGATTGTCATGCCCTTATATAAAGCAGTGGTGCAACCGCACTTGGAGTACTGTGTTCAGTTCTGGTCGCCACATCTCAAAAAGGATATCAAAGAGATAGAAAAAGTGCAGAGAAGGGCAATGAGGATGATTGAAGGATTGGAGCACCTTCCTTATGAGAAGAGGCTGCAACGTTTGGGACTCTTTAGTTTGGAGAGGAGACGTCTGAGGGGGGATATGATTGAAGTCTATAAAATTATGCATGGGGTAGAAAATGTTAACAGAGAGAATTTTTTCTCTCTTTCTCACAATATTAAACCCAGGGGGCATACATTGAAAATGCTGGGGGGAAGAATGAGGACTAATAAAAGGAAACATTTCTTCACGCAACGCGTGATTGGTGTTTGGAATATGCTGCCACAGGAGGTGGTGATGGCCACTAACCTGGATAGCTTTAAAAGGGGCTTGGACAGATTTATGGAGGAGAAGTCGATTTATGGCTACCAATCTTGATCCTCCTTGATCTGAGATTGCAAATGCCTTAGCAGACCAGGTGATCGGGAGCAGCAGCAGAAGAGCTTTCACATCCTGCATGTGAGCTCCCAAAGGCACCTGGTGGGCCACGGCGAATAGCAGAGTGCTGGACTAGATGGACTCTGGTCTGATCCAGCAGGCTCGTTCTTATGGTCCTCCTCCTCCTAAGCTTAAAACCCTTTTATTTTCTCAGATGCATACAAATGATTGATTATTCAAATCTCCCAATATTTACTGAAATTCACTGTGGGCCACCCTTAAAGTTGGTGGCAGGTGTCAGTTTCATAGGGAGAGACGTCGTCGTTTAAATTTCAGGATCACCTGAGCAGCTGAGGTCCATGGTGCTTCCAGCCCATTTCGCCTCCTGCCATCCTTTCTCCCATTGCCGGTGAAAGCAGTGGTTCTTCAACCCCCCTCCTGTGGATCTTTTGCATCTGGGTGTTCTAAATTTGTCAAAAGGAGCGAAAAATTTATTCTGTACAATGCACAGATGTCCAGGAATTGGCCTTGAGTGGTCTCTCCCGGCCCTACAATGTTTGATTAATGGGTAAGTTCTTGGAAGTGGCAGGAGGCCGTTATTTTTCTTCTGCCTGACATGCCATCGGAACTCAAGGCAAAGTGGTCCCCAGGGACGCTGGAGCATATGGCTTGCATTTTTCATGGGATCAATGCCCCCGCCCCCACCCCATCTTATAGCAGCTTAACTGCTGCTATTGTCGTCTTGCACCCCACATTCTTGCAAAGAGATGGGGAAGCGAGCATAGCTGCAATTGTGGTATTCATTGTCCACGTCTTAGCTATGGTAAATTGTTGGGGCGTAATGTGTGAACTCCAGGGAGGTGTTTAGAACCACACAGTAGCCTCAGTTTGTTGATTTGATACAGATGCAGTCGAGAAAGCAGTAGGCTGTGTCATGTTCAGGGGCGATAGTTCTTGATGGTGTTTTAGAAAGCCATCAGCGGGTTGCGTGCTACCAACTTTGCCCACTGTAAAAGCTATGCTTTGGGATCATGGGGTATACCTTTCCCCTTATATACTCTGCAACAAAAGGTCAAGAATGCAATGGAGCTAGGAGCTAAGTCAGAAGCAGCAGCAGCAGTAGTAATAGTTTGGATTTATACCCCACCTTCCCCTCCTGTAAGGAGACTCAAGGTGGCTCACAAGCTCCTTTCCCTTCCTCTCCCCACAACAGACACCTTGTGAGGTAGGTGGGGCTGAGAGAGTTCCAAAGAACTATGACTAGCCCAAGGTCACCCAGCAGGAATGTAGGAGTGCGGAAACACATCTAGTTCACCAGATAAGCCTCTGCTACTCAGGTGGAGGAGTAGGGAATCAAACCCAGTTCTCCAGATTAGAACCCACCTGCTCTTAATCACTACACCACGCTGGCTCTCCATTATAACAGTGTAGCAGTATGTCAGTTTCTGGGCTTTTCTTTTTCAAAGCCTGATGGAGGAAGAACATCAGCTTCAGGAGACAAAAGCAAGGCAGTTGTGGGAAACTTGTTGTGTGGATGCTTCATTGCCACTGTAGATTCCTCGGCATTTTCCGAGGGGCTGAAAGCCACATGGAGAATCATTACTGTATGGAAGGATCTGCATCCATCTTTGCTGGGGTCTCTTATGCAGACAAGAGTCTGCTCCAGGCTTCAGGCTGTTAAGGATAAAGAACAAAACCTTTCCAGTGATGGTATCCATTGACAATGAAACTTATTAAACACAGCAGATTAGTTTCACTTGCTTATGGCCTTGAGAAAGAAGAAGAAGAAGAAGAAGAGGAGGAGAAGGAGGAGGAGGAGTTTTGGATTTATATCCCCCCTTTCTCTCCTGCAGGAGACTCAAAGGGGTTTACAATCTCCTTGCCCTTCCCCCCTCACAACAAACACCCTGTGAGGTAGGTGGGGCTGAGAGAGCTCCGAAAAGCTGTGATTAGCCCAAGGTCACCCAGCTGGCGTGTGTGGGAGTGTACAGGCTAATCTGAATTCCCCAGATAAGCCTCCACAGCTCAGGCAGCAGAGCTGAGAATCAAACCCGGTTCCTCCAGATTAGATACATGAGCACTTAACCTCCTACGCCACTGCTGCTGAATCCTGTTATTTCAGAGAGGCCTTAGAAACAATTCATTTGTGATCTAAGTTTTTGAACTGAGTCCTGATCTGTGGGCGGTATTTTCACTGTTTATATTTTTACGGTGTTCATAGGGATATGGTTTTAAAATTTGTTTTAAATCATCCTTGGGGCCCTGCTCAGAGCTAAATTAGTTGGGATATCGTTTGACAATAGAGCAGTACACACAATTTTGTTTGCCACAGTTCCAAAGTTGTCGTTTAAAATTTTTTCGGGTTGATCTGAACTGCATTTCCACTGGGAGATAAATTCCCATGTGTATGCTAATGACTTAGCTTCAGCCATCTAAATTTATCCCTCTGCTCACACAGTGGTCATTAGAACACATACTCCCTCGCCACGCCACCGACAACATGTTAAAGAATTTTAATAATGAAATATTTAACGGCCTTCATTAAGACATCTCTGCCCAGGTCATCAGTGATCCGGCTCCCACTGTGAAGGTCCTATTTATAGCTGACGTCTATTTCTGCTTCATCCCATTTCGCATAACCCTCCCACACGAAGTTTGCTCAGTGAATGAATTGCAAGACTGTCGATGACAGTGTCTTCATTATTGATGGGAGCTGTTGCTATGCATTTTTCCTTTCGTACTTGACTCTTGGCAAAGGACGTTGTTCCCGGTTTTAAATTGTAGCACAACGTGCCAAGCTGTATATTTGAAAAAAGTTTAGGAAATGCTGCAAAATTATTTTGTTTTGCTTGCTCAATGCAAATGATTTTTTTTTCTATTGCAGACTCTGAATCCGAAGTGGAACGAAGAATTTTATTTTAGAGTAAGTTTTGTTTAAATAGTTTGAATGAAAGATGTCTTTTGCATGCAACTGGTTGGCACCTGGTAGCTGTTCGAAACAGATTTTGGATTAAGAAGCTTTCGCTCCGCTCTAGCAAGGAAGTCGGTTCTTAAAATAGCTAAATCCAAGGTTGATGAACCTGTTTGTCAGTGTTAAGCCACAGCTACTGTGCGTAACTATTACTAGCCTTTTTTTTTGGTAATGTATAGCAACACAATGTATTGGTGAAGGCTTTCATGTCCGGATTCAACTGGTTGTGGTGGGTTTTCCGGGCTGTGTGGCCGTGGTCTGGTAGATCTTGTTCCTAAACGTTTCACCTGCATATGTGGCTGGCATCTTCAGAGGTGTATCACAGAGAGAAGTCTGTTGCATACTGTGTGTTACACACTGGACACAGTGTGTAACAGACTTTCCTCTGTGATATACCTCTGAAGATGCCAGCCACAGATGCAGGCGAAACGTTAGGAACAAGATCCACCAGACCACAGCCACACAGCCCGGAAAACCCACCACAACCAGTATAGCAACATACTTTAATATGCCAAATGTTTCCTCTTGTCTCAACAACCCTGTGAGAAAGTGATGAAGCTAAAATGGTATGTACAGGTGAAGGACGTTACTGTAGTTCTCCCAGATCAAAGTCGATAGCTTGGATCCATCCAGGTTTTTCTCTCAGTCTCAGTGAGTTCTCCTCATTCCAGTCCCTATCCTCCATAGCTTTTCTCATAAAGGCCCTATAATCCCCAGCCTAGACTTTGGGGGGGGGGGCAGAATGGACCCCCTCCCTTCCTCCCCCCTGCAGAGAACTGGTTGAATCCAACCGCATTTCTCTATCTAATGGTGATGCATCCACTTTAGTCCACTACCCCTGGTTTCCTCAACGTGGTCTCCATAAGTGCCATGATCACCTCAGTATTTCCCTTGGCAGTTACCAAACTTTTCAGAAAGTAGGCAGCGTCATTGTATGACAGGACTTGCTATTGGCAGCCCTCATTTAAATTAAAGGGTTTTCTACTGGAGGATGAAGGAGGACTGGTAAGCAGTGTGTGGGTCCATTCTGCCTTCAGGGTTTCCTTCTGCCCAGGATCTGTAAGGAGGGAGTTATTCCATTTGGTTCTACCTCCAAAGGCAGCCATTTCTGGTTTGGTTTCCCCCTCCTGTGGCAGCCATTTTGGAGCAGTGTTCACTATTTCCTCTCAGAATTCCAAAGTTACATGCAGACTCAAAAAGGCTGGGGACCCCCGCTTCACCTACTCTGCCATATCTATGATGCTTGTATTCCCATGAGCACAAAGAAGATTCAGAAGGATGCATCTTACTTCTGTGCTTTGAGCAGAGTACATAACTCTGTTCCTCACCCCCTTCAAGTATCCCATTCAGTCCTGTGTGTGCTGTTCCAAAGTTGGACCTCGGTTTCCTTCAGTGCAAATGCAGATTTGTGATGGATGAAAGCTCTCTGCAAAGGGGAAGGGGTGGTAATTTTATAATAGGACAGATTTTACAGGATTCAAGGGGGAAGGGGTCTACACTGTCCACATGTGTCTGGAAGTGGTCCCAGGAGCAAGGCTCGTGGCACAGAGGAACAGCGAGAACTCCGTAGCCTCAGCTTAGCATTAGATTCTTTCCTAGCTGAAAATGTCAGGTCTTTCAAAGCTAAGCCTGAAAATTTCTGAAAAAAGTTGCCCACCCCTGCTAGTCACAATTTTCTCAGATTTCTTTCAGTCAGACAGAGGCAGGCAACGGCAGACCACCTCTGAGTGTTCTGTCTCCGAGAAGACTCTACAACAGTGGTTCTCAACCTTCCTGATGCCGCGACCCAGAGGTGGGATCCAGCAGGTTCTCACAGGTTCCCGAGAGTAGGTTACTAATTATTTGTGTGTGCTGAGAGGGGGTTACTAATTGGTGATTTTGCCATGTGATTTTTGCCTTAGTTAGGCCCCTCCTCTCAGCAGTAGCACGCAGAACTTGAAGCAGTCTAGCAGGAGGTGCACCGGCGTGCGTGGCAGCCTGCGCCTGCGTGCATTCGTTTCCCGCCCAAGGACCTGCGCAGCGGCTGCGTCCTTTCCACAGCCCCGCCCAGGAATGCCCTGCCCCCGGAATGCCCAGCCACGCTGCCGTCGTGCCCCGCCCAGCCCCATTGGCGCTATGCCACAGTTTGAATCCCACCACCATGGGAACCTGTTACTAAAAATTTTGGATCCCACCACTGCCGCAACCCTTTAATACAGTTCCTCATGTTGTGGTGACCCCCAACCCTAACATTTATCCATTTTACAGATGGAGAACACTGATGCAGAGAGTCTTAGATGACCCCTGTGAAAGGGTCGTTCGACCCCCAAAGGGGTCCTGACCCCCAGGTTGAGAACCACTGCCCTACAAGATCACCATAAGTCAGCCCTGATGGCAAAATCAAGCACACACCCCCCCCCCATTGCAAGGGCCCCATTCACTTTCCACTGACATTTTCATTTCGTTGCAGTAAATTGGGGCACAAAACCGAGGGCTGCCCGAAAGGTTTGCATTAGGCCAGGAAAAAAAACAGCAGAGAGTCTGCGACGATTTCTAGGAAATGTTTGCAAGATTACTTTCCCAAAGGTTTGAGCAGGATGGGGGAGGGGATTTTCAGGCTGCTGCAAGAGTTGAGGGGAAATTTGAACCCAGGTCTCCCTGGTCCTGGACCAAAACTCCTAACTTTTTCTGCTCATTTTTTAAATGGAGGAGAAGGCAGAATGAGTGCTAAGTTAAGTGAAAGAACAGGTTCAGTGGAAAAGGACTTCTGCTCCAAAAGATTACAGGCCCGTTAACATCAAAAGTTGTAATCTCTGCTACATAATTTAACCAGTCCACACTCTTTCTATATGATTGTGTGATATAATTAGACAAAGGTGATTTATTTTATGGTTTGGGAATTTTCAAAGCTGTGCTGTAGAGGCAGGAGTATTATGAATGGAACCATGGTGAATCCATACTTCTGTGAGTTTGTTTGAATGCTTTATTGTCCACTTAAGCACAGATTATGCAAAACAGGTTTCTAGAACTTTAGTTAAAACCTTGTCTACGTTATACGCGATATTTTTCATGAAACCTCCACTACTCCAACCAGTAGCAAAGACTTTTATTTCCAGATATTACTCGAAATCAGATGTGATGAACAAGTCTCAAATTCCTTATCCCTGATGCCTTGTTACTATAATGTGATGGTTCGTCTTTCTGTGAAAGTATTTATTTAAAAAGCGAAAGGCAAAAGAAAGCAAGGTAACATTTCAGCAGTTTAAATTTAATCTTTTGGAGCAGCTGTCTGTAGACAGAGTAGGGCATTGTAGATTGTTAAAAATGATGGTATCTTTTTCAAATGGTGTCTATGCAGTTGGCTCCCCCCCCCCGGCAAACAATTTGAAACCAGTATTTTTAGCAGCGCCTCAATTTGGAGAGATCATAAATGGTTTTCAAATTGATTTTTATAGCATGTTTAAATAGTGAAAATAGAGAAGGTTTTATTTCAGCCGTCATCTTTACTGTCCTAGTTAACTGCATTGATTCCTCTCATATACTCTCTGGGAGGTGGGAAAGGGTATGCCTGTTTTGATTAGTAATGCACAATCCCTAGAAATGGACTTGGCAATGAATTCTGCGTGTCTGCTCCTTTTTCCATTCTACTCACAACAAGGTTTAATATGTAGGAATCTTTCTACCAGAACTTATGTCTCGTCTTGTTATACTTGAAGGTACTAGCAGTGCCGTCCTAACCAGAGTTACACCCATTTAAGCCAATCGACTACACTGGATTTAAAAGGGTGTAACTCCATCTAGGATTGCACTGTAAACTGCAATCACATGTTTTCTTGTTAATGGCCCTTTACTCATGGAACATGTCTCTCGGGCCTTTTAGCTGCTTGGTGGGGCTGAAGTGTGGTCTCCTTGCATATCTCTGTTTACACGCAAGGAGGCAGCCCAGCCTAGTCCTCTCCCACAGCTAGTCTCAATGGGCATCTGGTTCTCTTAACTCCACCCCTCTTAAAGACACAGCTCTCATAACACTCAGTAGTCCCAATACTATAGAGCTCCTATTATCTCTTCCCTTCCCTTTCCTTCCTTTCTCTCTCTCTCTCTCTCTCTCTCTCTGTCCCCCAAGGAGGGGGGACAGGCATGGATGGCAGTGCGAGGAATGGGAAGGGTGGAGCTAGGCAGGCTGGCCGTGGGCGAAGGAAAGAGATCCGGATTAAATCTGTGCTTATTGGGAAAGCTCCCCGTTTTGACAGCAAAACAAAATTAAATTTGTACTAGAAGTGGTCTCACTTGCCTCGGGGAGACTAGAAAGTGAAGTGGGGCCTGAGGAAATATGTCCATACAAGAAATCTTTGCTGCGACAGACATTTGCCCCGTCAAGCAGCAGATGCCTTGTACGTAATCAGCCAGTGAGTGTGTCCATTTAATTTAGCAGGACCTGCTTCTGAACGAGTACAAAATCTCTGTGTAATGTTTTCTTTACATGGGACATGATATTTGTGCAGTTTTCAAGGGCAATGTTTATCTGAGGGTTCGCTGGGACAGGAATGTGAAAGGTATGAAGGGAAGCTCACCCCTGACTCAAACCCTTCCACGTTTCTTTCCAGAAAGTGAAACCAAAGTGAAATCACTTCCAGAAAGTGAAAACCAAATCTGAGACTCTGAATTGTAATTTCAAAGGAGTCCCTCACATCTGTGAACACTTGGGGGGAAAAACATAATGTGCGTAGAAGTGTTAAGTCTCACAACTTGCCCGCAATCAATTATCTGCATTGTGTGAGGAGCACAGATCCGTTATTAATTACTGCTTTGAGGGTTACTGCAAAATATGATGAAAACCTAACAGTGAAAGCAACCCTGAATCGAAGGAGATATCATCTGCCCTCCCTATGTCTGGAAAAACCCAGAAGGGGTGCTGACTTGGCAGTTCAGATGGATTCAAGGCATATAAAATGTTCCTCAGATTTCAGCAGAAAGAGAACATCATGCTAACTTATCAGATTTATATGTCAGTAGCAACGTTGCCAAGTGCACGGAGAACAAAATATCCTGTCTCTTTAATAGAAGCATAGTGTGTTGCAATGGTCAGCTGATGCTTTTAATGGCATGGAGGTAAATAACATCACCTGGTAAATAACATCCAGTTTAGCCTTTGTTAGGATGTTTTCTTCTTCTTCTGGCATTTGGCATCCCTTCTTGTCCAACAGTGACCCCTTAAATATGAGAAGATTTATTGCGGCATACATTTTCGTAAGCTAGAGCTCACTTAAAATTGAAATTGTTCAAGACTTTCTGTTCCTTGGTTCCATCATCCACCAAAAGAGAGACTACAGCCGAGAAATCAGAAGACTGAGGCTGAGAAGGACAGCCGTGAGGAAGCTAGAAAAGATTAAGTCTTAAGAATGTGTCACTGGCAACCAAGATCAAGCTAATTCATGCTACCGTATTCCCTGTTTCTATGTATGGGTGTGAGAGCTGGGCATGGAAGAAGGCTGACAGGAAGAAAATAGATTCCTTTGAAATGTGGTGTTGGAAGACAGTATTATGAATGCTGCGGACTGACAACTTAACATATAAGTGGGTTCCAGCTCAAATCAAGCCGGAACCGTCCCTAAATGCTAAAATGACTAAACGGGGGCTTTCATACTTTGGTCACATGAGAAAGTAAAATTCACTGAAAAAGACAATAATGCTAGGAAAAGTTAATGGCAGCAGGAAAAGAGGAAGAACCAACATGAGATGGATTGACTCTATAAAGGAAGCCACAACCCTCAATTTGCAAGGCTGTTAACAATAGATAGTTTTAGAGGACTTTGAGTCAGAAACACATTAACGGCACTTGAATACACTTAGGCCCCTTCCGCACATGCAGAGTAATGTACTTTCAATCCAATTTCAATGTACAGTACTTTGCAGCTGGATTTTGCTATGCGTAATGGCAAAATCCACTTGCAAACAATTGTGAAAGTGGACTGAAAGTGCGTTACTCTGCATGGGCGGAAGGGGCCATAGAGTTCATCAGATCCTCAGAGGATTCACCATCCATCTGATGAAGCAGAGTTCTAGTCTACAAAAATGTATTCTCCAATAAAAATGGGGGACGGGGCTTTTTTCTTGGCTGCAGCCAACTAATATAATCACCCCTCTGTGTAGCTATGAAGGGTTAAAAAGTGAGAACATGTGAAATGTTGACTGCTAGGGATTCCAGTCTCCAGGTGGTGGCTGGACACTCCCGTTGTTACAACTGATCTCCAGGCAACAGAGATCAGTTTACCTGGAGAAAATGGCTTCTTCAGAAGGTGGACTTTATGGCATTATGCCCCATTGAAGTATCTCCATTCCCAAACCCCGCCCTCTTCAGTGTCTAACACCCCCCCCCCCCAATCTCCCAGTATTTCCCAACCTGGAGCTGGCAACCCTATTGACCAGAGATAGTTGAGCGATAACAAAGACTCTTAGAGAAAGCATGACTATGCAGTTGGACACATTTTAGACCCCCTAGCGCAGTGTTGGAGCTGGCAACCCTATTGACCAGAGATAGTTGAGCGATAACAAAGACTCTTAGAGAAAGCATGACTATGCAGTTGGACACATTTTAGACCCCTGATGGTTCATTCCCTAGCGCAGTGTTGGCGAACCTTTGGCACTCCAGTGTTGGCGAACCTTTGGCACTCCAGATGTTAGCGCAGTGTTGGCGAACCTTTGGCACTCCAGACTGGATCATCCTACCACCCCTTGGGGTTGAGGAGTTAACAGCGGATGCCATCATGTACTAATACTAATTTAATGCTGCATTTTAATGGGGAAGGTTTATATTTTATCTTTTAGAGCCTGTATTATTTAACGTATTGAATTTTAACTTGATTTGCTATATTGTGCTCTACTTATGTTGTTCACCGCCCTGAGCCCTTAGGGGGAGGGCGGTCTATAAACCGAATGAATGAATGAATGAATGAATGAATAAATAAATAAATAAATAAATAAATAAATAAATGTTATGGACTGCAATTCCCATCAGCCCCTGCGAGCATGGCCAAAAGGTTCGCCACCATGGCTTGTAGTTGAGAAGACCTTGAGGGGTCAGCATTTGATGCTTTGCCTTCTCTGAATTCAAGTGATGGGGTCCAAGTCACCAGCCTAAGCTACTGCTCAGAGTGGCACGATAGGAAGGGGACAGATGAACCAGAGTGGCCCAGTTCTCTACAGCCCATCAGCGTTGTCGAAGGTGACATGCATCATCTTCCAGATTTATGCTACAGCTGACTGTATCCAAACGGACCCCCTGTAATGTAGCCATAGAGCTTCATTTTGAACCATAAGAACCATAAGTGGAGACTCCTGAATCAGACCAGTGGTATGTGTACTAAAACATCTCGTTTTGTGCAGTGGCCAACCAGTTGCCCTGGAAGGCCTTCTCCTCATGGTGCCTCCTTGCACTGGTTTTCATATGTTTGCTGCTCTGAATATGGTCAGACATAGAGGATTAAACCGGGTCCAGGGGCAAGGCCTTGTTCTTGCCCCCCGTGCCTCTAATAGACAAGGTATACCCCATGTTCCTATTGACAGTACGCCACTGGTTAAACAACTTTGATATTGGCAGAGGAGACTGGTCTTTCTTTCTTGGGGCAACGAGCGGCCTTGAGGAGTCCTTGGCAACAACCCTGTTTTATTCTAATTGATTTCTGCAGAAAAAAAAGCCATAGGTGGTTGCCATAGGTCAGTATTCTTTTTTAATATGGTGAGAGGTTTATGGACAAGAGTTTCCAGGCAGTTCTCATTATCTGCACAAGCGTATGACGGTTTATGACGTTCTCATTTCCTGTCACTGTGGCAGGGCTAAGAATAATCTAGGTAGTGCTAATAAAAGGGGACATTGTTTACAAGAAGCTGAATTAGAATAGCACAGAAGGAAGGTGGCTTATTGCAAAAAGTGCTGTTGCTGAATTTGTAGAAAAAAGTCATACAAGTGGGATCCACTGGGAGATAGGGAATCTTCTTTTCTGACTTCATCGTGACCCAGTCCAGCTTTGGCCTTGAATAAAGTCACTGGATCATGGTAGTCTCTTGAGAGCCAGTGTGGCGTAGTGATTAAGAGCAGGTGCACTCTAATCTGGAGAACCGGGTTTGATTCCCCGCTCTGCCACTTGACCTTGTGGAGGCTTATCTGGTGAACTAGATTAGCTTGTGCACTCCCAACACATGCCAGCTGGGTGACCTTGGGCTAGTCACAGTTCTTCAGAGCTCTCTCATCCCCACCCACCTCACAGGGTGTTTGTTGTGAGGGGAGAAGGAAAAGGAGATTGTAAGCCCCTTTTAGCCTCTTGCAGGCGAGAAGGGTGGGGATATAAATCCAAACTCTCCTCCTCCTCCTCCTCCTCCTCCTCCTCCTCCTCCTCCTCCTCCTCCTCCTCCATGGATGCTCTAATCTGCTCTTCTTTTTTTGACTTGTTGAAAACAAGGAATACGGTTGCCAATTTCTAGATGGGACCTGAAGATTTCTCAAAATTACAGTTGGTCTCCAGAGATCAGTTCCACTATATATAAGTATAAAAATTTGCTGGGGGTCAAGTGGACTGTATGGAATTACACCCTGCTGAAATCCCCTCCCCATGTCCACCTCCAAATCTCCAGGAATTTTCCAAGCTGAAGTTGTCAGGCTAGCAAGTTCTCTTCTGCTCCTTGCTCCGCAGTAAATGCTGGAAGGGTGAACGGTGGGGCCAGGTTAGGAGCAGAATGGTAGAGGAATCACACACCAAATATTAAGTGTGAATCTTTGAAAGGGAAATACGGGTTGTGGCTTGGTAGTATAGTGCTGTGATTGGAGTGCCAGACTGTGATGTGAAAGCCCAGGTTCCCAACCCCCACTCTGCCATGGACATTTGTTGGGTGATATTAGGTGAGTTGTGCACTCTAAGCCTGGCCTACCTCGCAACATTGTTGTGAGAATAAAATACAGGAGAGGAGAGTGATGTAACCTGCTTTAGATCTCTCTGGGGAGAGGTGTGGGGTATACTGTTTTTTCTTCCTTGTAGCTCAGGGCAGATTATAATGTCAAATGAAAACCATACGTAATATAACAAAAAATACTTTATCCCCCACCCTTCCCCTGCCTGCAACTCAATTATTCATAAAAGTCCCAGCAAATAAAATGAGCTTATGCTACCTCCTAAAAATGTCAGAGAACTGTGTCCCTCCTCACCATCTGAGGTGGTCTGTCCCATAAGATGGGAATCAGAAGTGGGAAAAACCACGCCCTGGTAAGGCAGCCTTAAGGGTGGGAACAACTAGAAGATGGCGATCAGAAAACTTCATTTGGCACACAGGGACATGCAAGGAAGATGGTCGTAGGCCAAGAAGACTTTAGAAGTCATGACTAACTCAGAAACACACTAGCAGCCGGTCCAGCTGTTTTAATAACATAAGAACTAGCCTGCTGGATCAGACCAGAGTCCATCTAGTCCAGCACTCTGCTACTCGCAGTGGCCCACCAGGTGCCTTTGGGAGCTCACATGCAGGATGTGAAAGCAATGCCCTTCTGCTGCTGCTGCTCCTGAGCACCTGGTCTGCTAAGGCATTTGCAGTCTAAGGCATTTGCAATTTTAAAATACAAATATATATATTTTAAAAACACAATAGGCAAGATGCATCTGTATCAGCTGTTCCTGGACAAAAGAACCACTCTGCTCATAAAGACATAATTATTTTTTTTCTCTTCCAGTAACAATGACACCTTCTTTCTCTTTTAGGTAAATCCCTCTAACCACAGGCTGCTCTTCGAAGTATTTGATGAAAATAGATTGGTGAGTGTCGCACCTTCGTATAAACACAAATGTCTTCTCCTTTTGCCATAACTGTAAAGTTTCTCCCCAGTCTGGTCAGTTCCGAAAAAGTCACCCCATGAGTAGCAAGTGGAAACAGTGCCGGGTACTTTGGTGATTAAACATGCCCCCTTGGGTTGCTGGAAGGGAAGTGTGAAATCTTGCATTCACCCTCACGCTGGTGATGAAATGAAATGGGTGGGGGACACAGTGGTGTAAAGGCTGGGCAAGAGGGGAGGAAAACTGCAAAGGGTTCAGCTGTAGCAGAGGACATTCCAACAGACCCAGTTGATTTTATAGGAGCAGCAGTGGTGTAGTGGTTAAGAGCAGGTGCACTCTGGGGAATAGGGTTTGATTCCCCGCTCTGCCACTTGAGCTGTGGAGGCTCATCTGGTGAAATAGATTAGCTTGTGCACTCCAACACATGCCAGCTGGGTGACCTTGGGCTAGTTGCAGCTTTTCGGAGTTCTCTCAGCCCCACCCACCTCACAGGGTGTTTGTTGGGGCGGGGAGGGGAAGGAGATTGTAAGCCCTTTTGAGTCTCCTTACAGGAGAGAAAGGGCGGGTGTATAAATCCAGACTCCTCCTCCTCCTCCTCCTCCTCCTTCTTCTTCTCCTCCTCCTCCTCCTTCTTCTTCTTCTGGAGAAAAAAACTCTCTCTACCAACTTTCTCAATCCCACACATATTTTTATGAACACTCATGATGTTCATTCTCTGTTACCTTTTTTTCTGATTTGAAAGATCACCTGGGAAAAGAGCTCACTTCTTCTGGCTGCCATTTCTTTGTTCCAACTCACATCTTTTCCAGCAGGTATTTGCCACCTAGTGGAGTTTCAAAATGCCAGTTTGCGAAGGCATTTTGTTACGTTGTGCGTGTGTGTGTCCCTGAACTCTGAGTTGGGTGTTTCCTGGCCTACTTGTGTACTGAAGAGTCTGGAAAGCCCTTAGAAGTGTGGGAAATTTCCCACACCCCTCCTGAAAGAATTCTGGCCCCTAAAAAGGTTTCCAATATTGAGCCTCATTTTTGCAAAGGCAATTGTGGAAAAAGGTTGCCTTGCTTAACTAGCACTGAGAATATGCTAGTCATACCGAAAATTGTGTGACAACAACGTTCGGTGTCCATGGGTGAACACAACCCTGTTCGATGGTTGTTTTATCTTACTGATTTATTTTATACATTTATACCCCTCCTTTCTGCCCCCACAAGCCGCCAGGCCTGATTCCATTGCGTTAACAAATAAACATTTTTTTAAACTTGGTTGTTGGCTGGTGATCTGCTTGAAATAATAGAGGGTTGTGCTGACCTTTGGCAAGTTTTTTCATTTGAAGCAAGTCCCATTTTTGTAAGTCATACGGGCTGCTCTCTTTCTGTGCTTAACGCCTAAATATCTCGATGTGGTTGACTCAACACCCGCACTCCTGCTGCCGTGAAGCGTTTACAAATCAACCCGTTTTGTTTGCTTCTATCATACACTGTTTAGTTTCATCGACCTGGTTTTTAATTCATGCTGTAAGAGCATTTTGAGGCCCTGTCTCTCTCCTAACCTCCGCCCCTTGATTTAAGTCTCTGCACATAGCAGAACCGAATTCGGGCATTGTTTAATGTTGCGTTTCAGTCTGCCTGTTGTTCTTCGGAGGCTTTTGGCTCCTAACAAGCAGAGCTCTATCCCATGTTGGCAGTCCACACCGCTAATATTGCTCACTTTCTCATTGGAAGTTGGCCAGGATTGGGCAGCGTTTCCTGTACAGCGTTGAAGACAAATCTGTGCAGCTCTTCACGCGCACCCCTGTTGCTAATTTCGCTTGCCTTCTCAGCCTTCCCTCTCAGCAAAGGGAAAATAAAAAAAAAACCACCGGAGTTTCTTTTTTGTTTTTCTTGACTTCGGCAAAGAAGAAAATTCGGCGTCTAGCCGAAGCGGACGAATTCTAGCGTGCTTACAGCGGCAATCTGATATCTCTGTGCGTTTCTACAGCAAAGAGACAACCAACTTAAGTGGTTTTACTCTTATGTGAGGAAAGATCTAACTCCTAGTCAATCTTTGATATTTATTTTGGTTACTTGAAGGCAGCAACTGGGGTCAGACAAATACAGATTTTCTCTGCATGCCTCCCTTCGGCCATTTTTGTGATTCTTGATCTGCCCGAAAAAGTCAGTGCAAAATCAAAGGAGTTTTTAGAGGGTGATGCTTGTGTGTGTGTGTGTTCTGCTGTCGCTGTTGTATCCTTCCCTCTCCTTTCAATTTTGGCTTAGTACAGAAGTGTTCTGTGAATATGATGCAGTTTAGATTTACAGCGGAGCCGAGTGCGTTTGCTGCCGTAGTCAGCTGTGAGGGATCTCCCTTTGGGGCCACTGCTTTTCTGATGGAAAAGGAACAGCTGTGAAGGTGCTGTTTCAGGCTCTTGCTGGTATTAAAAAAAATAGTAGCTTGCATTGGAGAGGGAGAAACTGGTCATGTGATGCCAGCCATCCTACCCTATGTCACAGTACAGAGGAGCGCTGATTGCTCTTATCCAATCATGCCTGGAATGCTGTTTGCCACTTGGGCTATTTCTGCTATCTGTCGCTATCAGGGCAGCAGTGCTAACAGTTTGGCAGATGAGACGCTTTTTCTGGGAGTTTATGTCTTTGGTTCGTAACTTCTGGCAGTGCCTGTGGACTTGTTGCCATCCCCCCCCCTTTTCCCCTTAAACCATGGCCCATCGGCTGCGGTTTCATTTTGGCTCTGGGCGAAGCAACACAGCTCCCGAATCGGAGATCCTAGACCGTGAGAGAGAGGATGATGACTTTTTCATGGCATTCCACACTCTGCCAAGAAGGAACGGGCCTCACTCTGTCTCCAGGCGCAGGATGGATTATAGCGACGGCGGGGGCGATTTGCGAGAAGTGGGGGCTTTGAAGAGAAGCACCTCCATGTTTATCCCTCAGCTGCTGAACAACATCGATGCGCGCCCGACCAGGAGCTCATCCATGCAGATTTCCCTCCAGCGCAAGGGTGTGAACGGACATGCTGATGAGTGTGGGGCGCCAGAGTCCCCAGAGGAGATGTGTAAACTTTCAGACTTTGGGGAGGATTGTGCTTCTCCGGTTGAGAGCCATTCTTCGGCAATCAGTCCACAGGTAACTCCAGAAAATTCCCCACCCAGACAGCCTGAGATCCCGGGCCCAGAGGTGAATGGCGGATCCTCCAACCATCGAATATTCTGTACAATACCTTCCAATAGCTGGAATGACAGCAATACAGCTACTGCTCAAGACGATGCAGCAAACAAATCCATCTCTGGGTTAAACATTAGTGGGGTAAGAATTCAACATCGTGCCTCAAGTGTAGACGTGCCTCAGGTGACGCTGATGCCCTTTGGTTCAGACAGTCCAAATAATGCTGCTGCTTCAGAACCCAGGCGCTGGTCTTTACAGCACCTGCCAGATGGGTCAGGCACTTCAGGCAAAAAATTACTAGTTTTCCAATTGCAGCAGCCGCATTTGAACAGTCCGGGGGCAGGGGCAGATTGCAATTTTGGTTTCACCGGGACAAAAGGAGATAGGTTGGTCCGGTATCCCCGGATCCGCCTGGAAAGAAGTACCTCGTACCCAGTTCAGCCACAGTCAGAACGAGTCAGCCCTCTGGGCGATGGCATGAATACAGCAGTTCCGGGGAATGCCTCAGAAATATCGAGAAGCAATTCGGTGGAGCGGGTTTCTCCAGGGCAAGGGTGCACGTTTAAGATCCGACCGGATCAAAACTCAAGGCAGCAGCACTTCAGAATTCTTGTCACCCGTAGGACTAATGAGAAAAATCAAGCATCTGGGCAGGAAAATTCTAGTGTTCCTGATCCTGTGGCAACCAACTCCTCTGTAAGTTAATATCTGAACTCATTTTCCCTCTTTGTGTTTAGGGGAAAGCAATTTTTAAAATGTGTATGTTGGATTTGGCATGTTAATCAACTGTGGAATGCAACTAGAAAGGTCTATATGCTTCCAGAACATTCTTGACACATCCTTGTTTCATTAAGCTAAAATAGTTTTCACTCATAACCACATTCACAGTCATATTTTGAAATATCCTAGTGGCACATATATTACTTAATTGTTCCATCATCTCAGTAGTGTGTTGGATCTTACCATTTTGATGCAGGGACACCTATATGGTCTTCTGGCGCATGACACCATTCATTGGTGGAAGATGTCCTCTCAAGAGCACCTTAGGTTGGTAGAAGGCACCTAGCACCAAAGGAATGAACTGAACTGAATGGTGGAATCTCACCCAATGCCTCTATTTACAAAATTGATCAGTGCACAGTTTATAAAACCCTTGCCTTCGGGACCCTGAATTGGGTAAAAAGATGGCATAGAGATGTTGTAAATAAATAAACAAAAAATACAACATTGTTCATTATTTATTTGAAGCATTTATATCCTTGTTTCTCTGCTAGCTTTGTTATGCTAAAGTATGCTGAACAGGCAGTCTAACGGAATGTGGGTTTAGGATTACAGCTTCACAGTACCAAGAGTTTCGATCCTCTAAATTGTTTAATCCAACCAACTAAAGTTGACTTTCAAGTTAATGTCAGCTTTTAATGATACAGTTTTGTCTGTGCTATGTTGCTCGCTGTCCATTTGGAAGTAAGAAATGATCCGTGGTAAAGATATGTGTTTTGAATTGTGTGGCCCCACATAACTGCAGAGGGGAAATTTACTTGTTTTAAAGGAAACATTTTTTTTTGCATATAACACCAGAAATAAGGTTTGCTTCCTTTTTGCCACATAATATATGGAACAATTCAAAAGAAAACTGGAGTTGGTTTGCTGTGTAGTACAGTACAGTGCAGTAAACTTTTATTAGGCATAAACTGTAGTATCACTGAACACAGACCACGTTTCTAAATTTGTTAATATATGTAATAGGTAATAGCCACTTAAAAACAAAACCCCCCACTAGAACAGGTTTTTAGGCTGAATTGTTTCCATATATGTTGATCAGACACTTTTGGGGTAAATAACAGTGTTAAAAAGCAATGCCCAACTGGAAGGGGAAAAATGATGACCCTGTAGCATTAATAACAACTCTGCACAGAAAATCTTTCTTCCTTCTTCATTTTGCTTTTTGGAAAAGTATTCATACATACACTCAAGAAGGTTTCTAAATAAGGGATCATGTTTGTTGATTTTTGGGGGAAGTCATCCTTAGCAGGTCTACTCTAGAATTTTATTCCATTGGACCTACTCCCAGGAAAATGTTTGTAGGACTTTAGACCAAGAGTTGAAAGCATCTTTAGATGGTATGCAGGTTCTACTTTCTAGCATATGTAAAATTCTGATTTTAAAAAAATATAATTTGTTTTTTTTCCCTAAAGAATTTGCATGTTGGGCACTAATATTCCAATTGTGTTTTTCTAAGTTGCTTGTGTTGTAGATTTTTTTTAAAGCTTTAGGCTTCTGCTTATAATTGAATACTAGTTGTGTAGTTTTATGTGATTCTCTTTAGAAGCTGAGCATAATATGTGTACATGCTTTAGATATGACTGAGTAAGGTGAATTCAGTGAAGTTGCACTGTGGTGAAAATTAGGGCCCAAAGTATACTTCTGCTATGAAGCGTTTGGCAAAGGGGAAAAATGTATACTGAATTCACAGTGTGATAAACAAGCCCTTGCAGAAGTTGATTCCATAGGAACTGGTAACATGTTGTGTCAAAAGAATGTTTTTGAAATGTTAGTTTGAAGATGTACATTAAAAAAAAACAAATGCATGTTTTATTCATCTTTTTATTTAGGTGCATATCTCAACCTATTCTGAAAGGTTGGGGGTGCACAGATGAACAAGAATTAGCACTTTTAAAATACAGATTTTCATGAAAATGCAAATTATTATTATTTTTTAAATCCCTGCCAGTATTTTGATGTGTTTCAGGATATTTAGTCTTTTTTTCAGGAACATTTCTAATGCATTATTTTTACATTATCGTTTTAATAGTTACAAGTAGTATTTCTAAAAATCAAATTGACGCACCTTCTGCTTAGCACTTCACTTTAACTCTTTTTCAGATTTATAAATTCATGATGGTCTCAAAAGCTGATAATTTATTACATAGGTATTGATGAAACAATTAAAATTATGTATAAAAGTCAGTTCAGGGGATGCCAATTTCTTATGGGAAAACAAGAAGAATTTGGTGATATTTTAAATAGTATGAAATCACTTTTTAGTTAATTACTAACAACCAGTGATGTTTCAAAATTATTACCTTTACAGTAGATAGTATTATTTTAAAAATAAGTCTGCCTCGCAGGGGTGGCAGAGGGGAGCATACTTATTGCTACCCGATCCATCACTTCAGGTTGTCAAAGTTGTTAGATGCAGTTCCAAGTAATTTCAGTGATTTTTTTGCTAGCCAAATACATACCACTCACAGGCGAGCCTCACTTTCAGGTACAAATCAGTCTATGTCAGCAATAAGTGTGTGTAGGCCATGGCTGGAATTCACATGGAGTTCCTTTCTGTACCTTTCAGGGTCAGAGAGATCCGCAAGAATGCATCCTCAGTCACACAAATATAGTTGTACCTGCACTGGGCGTTTTTAAATTAATTTGTTAAATAGTTTACTCAAACATTTACGTCTTACCTTTCTTCTTGTTTCCTCTTGCTTGAAAATGAAAATAGAGTTTCGCACAAGTCCTATGTAATATGGTGTTCCAAGCACACATGAATCTACCCGATTGCGGCATGCGTGTGTTCGCACCTATGTTTGGCAGCATGCTGCTTTGGATGGGCTGTCATGAATATCTACCTCCTACCAGAGCTTTTGAAGTTGTGGCTCATCGCTCTGTCTGCGTAGATAGAATTGTGCTGGAAAATGTGCGTGATCTTTGTGCAAGGTTTGTTTTTACATGTGAGTGGGAAGGGCCCCGTTGGGCAGCGTGTTTTCTTGCGAACAAAGGATCCCTTCCACTTTGTGGTCGCTGTTCCCTCTTGTGGAAGCTTTTTGGGGCACCTATTGTGAGTCTGAAGAACTGTGCAGGTCATTGCAGCTGTGAACTCTTCCCTCTAAAATCTTAGCAAAGTGGTAATCAGGAAGGACCTCTTGGGTGCCTTCTGTAATGTTTGACCTTGGGGCTTCCATTTTTAAAGGCTGTGGATCTCTCCAATTGAATCTCACTACACATTAACAGCGTCATGTGGCTGCTATGATGTATGTAAAGTCCAGATCTGTGCTTGGCTACAGGGAAAAGTAGGTGTGGACAGCATGAAGTTGATCCTTTTCCTTCTTTCCGCTCTTTGCTAATGCTTGGAAGTTTGGATTGGCCTAACATGGCAGTCATCCTCTTTCAGCAGGCGTTTTCCGTATTTTTCCCAAAAGCTGCTGTTTTTCATCCAAGTAGCAGAGTGCTTTTCTTTCCGGCCAGGTCTTATTTTCACAGGAGAGCTGTGAATTTGCAAATGACAGGTGCCTGGTGATTGCCTTTAACTGTGGCTGTGCTTGTTGCATCCGGTGGCGAAGAGGGAATTTGGTAGCACTTTGCAGAAATTGTCCGTGGGTGGGAAGGGGACGCAGTACAGCAAGAAAAGTCTCTTAGGCGCTGGTCAACACTTTAAAAAAAAGCAAACGTCTTCAACAAAAGCAAACTTTGTACTGCATCCTGTATAAATTGCACAAATTAAGCCAGTTTGTATGGATGTATGCATCTTACACAGGTTGGATCCTGCAGATTCATTCTGTTAATGGCAGTGACCCCACTGGTACAAAGAGCCTTCTCTGGACACCATGGAGTCACTTCTCGCATCCAGGGAGGTCTCCATATACCAGGGGGGAAAATGCCGTCAGTAACTGAATGGATTCACAAGATCCAACTTCTGAAGTGTTTAGCTTCTGTTAGCATGTACAGGTTGCAGAAGCGGTGGATTCTGACAACCGAAAAGCGAGGTTCCGTTTTCTCATTATTTCAGTATTTTCCCCCAAGCAGGCCCATTCATTCCTATTGTTGCAGCCAGAAAAGTTTGAAATCTGCTCTGCAAAAATGTTAAAGCTGAATCTGGCGTGAAAGTTCTCTACTCATCTCTATAGTGAGCTATTCAGTGAAAGTGAGCGGTAAGGAAAGCTCTGGGTTGAAGAATGAATGATTCTACACTGACTTGTAAAAAAAGCCTACACAAACAATTGTGAGAAGAAGGATTTTAGTACCGTGTTTCCCCGAAAATAACACAGGGTCTTATATTAATTTTTGCTCCAAAAGGTGTGTGAGGGCTTATTTTCAGGGGATGTCTTATTTTTTCCCATGATTTTGCACCCCTCACGTGACCAGATCAGCTGCGCCGGGGAATCCGTAACTAGGGCTTATTTTTGGAATAGGGCTTATATTTCAAGCATCCTCCAAAAATCCCGAAAAATCATGCCAGGACTTATTTTCGGGGTAGGTCTTATTTTTGGGGAAACAGGGTAGAAGTGTAACAGTACATTTGATATATAGTTTCAATGTATTGTTATGAAAAGGGAGGGTAAAATTTTTCAGCAATTACCCTCTTTGTAATGAAGGACTCTCAAAGCACAGCGGGCAGATTTCAAACTATTGAGAATCTTTCTTGAGTTATCTGGATATTACTGTTGGGTGGGTACCCTTTGGATAATGAATGTGAATTTTGCCAATGGCAGATTCTCATTAGCGATCTGCTGATTGCTTGAGAGTAGTGGGCTGAGCTGTTGATGGTCTTATTTTATTGTAAGAGGAGGGACAAGATGGCCGTCTCTTCGATTCAGTATTCATATTGTCGAATATGAGTCACTTCCAAGCCCAGAAATACGTATCATATTGCACTTGTACAATAAGATGTCTCCTAAACCGTTTTTCCACTGTTACTTTTGCCCACCCAAAGCACTGTAGACTAGGAATGGGATTGAGATGCATTGCAAAGCTTCATTATCAAATGTGCTTTCTGATCAAAACTGTGTTTGCCGTCAAGTGAATATTGTTTGGCTTGCAAGCTACATCAGGCCTGTGATAAATCACTCACAAGCCATTTTAAGTCTTACCTTACTCATAATAAAGGAATCGTGTTAATATAGCTTAGCTGCCTCGTAGAATTGCCCGATTGGGTTTCAGTGCTTCTGTAGAAATGTGTCTTTTATTTTGTTATCAATTATTCTGCACTTAGCTTTCCACTTACCATCTTTATAGTGGAACAGGGTTGATAGGGTTAGGCCAGTGGTGGTGAACTTTTGGCACTCCAGATGTTATGGACCACAATTCCCATCAGCCCTTGCCAGCATGGCCAATTGGCCATGCTGGCAGGGGTTGATGGGAATTGTAGTCCATAACATCTGGAGTGCCAAAGGTTCGCCATCATAGGGTTAGGCAGTCGTCTTGCCGTTTTCCCACCAAATTCTCTTCCCTCTGGTTGGGCAGCTATGAAAACATCATGGTGCATGGGTTATGCATTCAAGTGACGAGGGACAACATCTGGTAACTTTCCCAAGTGGAATGCCCGTAATTAGTTAAGTGGCACCCATGCACGGTAGCTTGCGTATGGTCCTTTCTGGAGGTCTGCATCTTATTGCTATAATCCCGAAAGTGGTCACTCGGGACGGAACCAAATATGGGTCTTAAAAGAGAAAATTAAATATTTCAGTCAAGGCAATATGGGGGAGTTGGTGGAATGCTAGAACAACTAGTAAGTGAAGGGCACTTCAGGCAGACATTTTCATGGGCCTAAAGAGTTTCTTGGAGATGCTGTACAGAAAGGCAAATGATAGAGGCAAATAGTTGCCAGGAATCCAGTCACGCTCAGATTTATGCAGGTGTATTAAAATAGTTGTGCATGGTGTTCCTGCGTATATTTATTACTTAAGTGCACTATTTCCTAATAAAGGACTCTCCACAACCAGTATTTGGTCTGAAGAGACTGTATTGGTCGTTAATCAAAGTGACAATTACTGGTAAAGTTAAATTTTCAATTAGGCAGACGAGCTTTCTTCTGGCTTTTCATTGCTTTCTTACTCTAAATGTTGACGTTTGCCTCTTTCATTAATGAAAGGTTGTTGACCCCCGCGCTGGCCCATTTTGTCATTCGAGTCCTCTTTAAATTTTGTTTGGGATTGCTCCTTAGCAATGCTAGGAAACATTTGTGGAGGTGGTATAACCCCCCTCCCCTCCCCGCCCCCCACACACTTTCTTAAACGCTTTCTCTGCAGTTTCCATTTATTAGATTTAAGCTGTTTGGGCAGAATAATTCCGAGTCTCTTACAGTTCAGCTAGTTTGTATGTATTTGATTGATACAGGACATGGGATTTGGGCTGTAGGCAGCAGCTGCTCCGGACCTTATTTATCTAGAGTGAAAACATTCATGCGGGCGTCTGTAGTCCTGCTGCTACCGAGTGTTTATGACCTTTCAAATATCTTCTCCTTTAGACAGGGGGGCTTTCGGGCGGGCAGGATGTATTTCATTATGGGTTATCATAGAATGCAAAGTACAATAAGAATATGCGATCTAACGTTGACGCGCACAACACTTAATCAGTAAAATACAAGTGTTCGGAAGAACCGCCACTGATCTCAAAAGACAGATATTTCACCAACCACTGACCGGGGGGGGGGGGGGGGATTTTCCTGGATTTGCAATGGCCTAATTAAAAATAGGATTATGTTGTATTTTAGTATAATTTGATACTAGCGCATTTGTGTCTCTCTAGTCTGTTCGAACAGTTTTTTTTAAAAAAAACATAGGCAACTGGCATGAGTGGATATTGCTGTTTTTAGTTGGCAGCACACAGGATCCTGGCAAATAAAATATTGTCACAGTCTCTTTAAGAAATCGCTGAGGAAGGTATAAACCCCTCTGAAGCACTGAAATGTGAGCTCTTCCACTGCCACGGAGTGACCCACGTCTTTCTCCATACTGTAAGGGTTATATCCAGCCGCTGGCGAAAATACGAAGCCCCTATGTGAACACTTTTTTTCTTGTTATGGCTCCCTGTTTGTCAAGTTTTTCATACAGCAGTGACGGAGGAAGCGAGCCCGGGGTCATGCTCTCCTTAACAGTGAGGAATCCCTTTGCGGCTGCATTGGGCGGCTTGTCCCAATTTGCCTCAAGGCGATGGCATTAGATTGCAAAAATTAACTTTTCCTCTCCCTGCAGGGAGATCACATGTTCTGGGTTTATGGGGAGTTGTTTGCCTTGGGGGCTCTCCTTGCAGGGCTGATTTGAATCCCTCCTGCCCCTATGCGGCATGCTGCTCGGAGGCTCCTCTTGCTCTTTGACCTTTTTTTAAAAAAAGTAATTTTAACCTACGAGCTTCTCTCCTCCTTGCAAACATTTTAACCCTTAACAACACCGTAGGGTCTAATGGATCCCAAGAAGTGGGGAAAGAAAGGGATAAAACTTTGCTTGCGGTCTCCTGCAACTTGATGTATTTGTTAGCTTTGATGAATGGTGATTTATGACTCCTCCTCGTAACTTTTACAGATGTTATAACCTGATGTTTGGGGGTCATTTTTAACTACCGGTGTCATTGATAACATGGTATAATTTTATATTTTCTCCCTAGTTCTTTGCTGCTACTCTTTTCTGGTAGTGCAAAAAGGGAAAAGGGAAAACCGTTCATAAAGTATAGATTTCTTGCTCAGTGTCCAGACCTGTTTATTATTATTTCTGTCCGTTCCATTGAGATCTCTGAGACATCAATTAGAAACCAACGTTTTTTTTGTTCTGTCTGGAGTTTAAATGGATGGTTGAAATTAGGTTTACATTTCTGTTAATGGCTCTCGAACAGTTTGCACATCTGAAGGAATTTTGGGACTGGTTTGTAGCAAAGGTTCATGGCGTGCGTAATGCCAGGATTGGGTGAGTTCCAGTTTGAGCTGTAAATTAGCATCCAGTATCCTGTTTGAATATGCTGTTGCTGAACAGCATCGATTGGATCCAGTGATCTGTTGCTGGAAGTCGCTGACGATCGCAGATTTTGCTTGTCAGCTTCTGATCCTGGGAAAGCCGATTCCTAGGGTTGTGGAATCCTCATCTGGTCGATGGTTGCAGTCGCAAAGAAGGGGACTGTATTTCTCTTCCAGTCCCTTCTGACTTAACCCCTTTCTCCCTCCTCAGTTTCAACCTATCAACCTGCATGGCTGTTCCTTGGTGGTGGAATGTGGTGTCAATGTGCAGCTGATGTAGCCAATTGGCCATGCTGGAAGGGACTGATGGGAATTGTAGTCCATAACATCTGGAGTGCCAAAGGTTCGCCACCACGGCCATAGGGTTTTCAGTGCTAGAGACATTCACAAGTGGTTTCCATTGCGTATCTCTACATTGCGATCCTGGACTTCCTTGGCGGTTTCCCATTCAAACACCAGCCAGGGCTGATCCAGTTTAGCTTCCAAGATCTTGCCGGGGCCATCCGTGGCCCAACAGCTGTTACTTGCAACCCTGGAAATGAACTTTCTTATGGTCAGAAAATGCTCTTTGAGGGAAGAAGTGCAGTCATTGCTAGAGCAGATTGCAGCATCTGACTGAACGATCCTGTTTTTCTGAAGTGTTGCGGGGAACCATATAATGCTTCCATAAAGCAGTCGATCAAATCCACATTTGAGGCAAGCTAGTTTTTTCAAAGGATTCTGGGTTTCTAGGGTGACTGATTTAGTCTGGTTGGACATCTGTCGTCAGCTTTTAGATGTGTGTTGCTTGCCTCCAAAGTTACCATGTTCCCCTGAAAATATGACAGGGTCTTATATTAATTTTTGCTCCAAAAGATGTGTTAGGGCTTATTTTCAGGGGATGTCTTATTTTTTCCCATGATTTTGTGACCAGATCAGCTGCGCCGGGGAATCTGTAATTAGGGCTTATTTTTTGGAGTAGGGCTTATATTTCAACCATCCTCCAAAAATCCCGAAAAACCATGCTAGGGCTTATTTTCATGGTAGGGCTTATTTTTGGGGAAACAGGCTAGTATACTAAAACTTAAACTTGCATAATCACTTGAGAGTATATTCTTCATGATTCTTGTGGATTTATTTTCCTCTGCTGTTCAACAAAGCTCTTTCTACTGCCCCCCCCCCAATTATTTGTTTATTATATTCTGCCTTCTTTTTGGTTTAAGATGACTTAGAGTAGGGATGTTGAACTCATTTGTCATGAGGGCCGGATATGACATAAATGTGACTTGGTCAGACTGGATCCTGGGCATGGGGGTTGTTGGCAGCCTTGGCTGGTGAGTACACACCTCTGATTGGCACTGTGAAGCAGGAAAGGAGCTAGGAGGAACTGCGCCCGGTGCACGCGAGAGCCCTGTGCCTCTCCAAGCCCCCGTCTGCCCCTGCCACACCCCTGGAACACCTCCACAGGGGTGCACACCTGGTGCACCGTGCACGCCCCCGCCCCCTTGGTGTTTTGCCACTGCCTTTAAGGGGTGTCTCACCAGGCCAGATTGGGAGTGAGATGGGATGGATGCCTCGACTGGCGAGCCCATAGTGGACTTGTCAGGCCACATTGGGATTGCAGGAAGGGGGGGTTGCCTGAGCTTACTTGAGGCCTAATAAGCCCTCTCAAGGAGCCAGATCCGACTTTTAGACCACATGTTTGACACCTCTGGCTTTGAGTAACAGATAAATAATAAGGTAGTAGGGAAAGGGCCTTATGCCTTTCTAAATGCAACAGCAACTGCATCTCCCAATAAAGTAAAGTAAAGCTAAATAGGAAAAACTGTATGAATAAAAAGAATTAGCTTACATTCTCACCTTTAAGAGGCAAGGGGATGGGAAACCATCTTATTCTACGTTTCCTAGAAAATGGCTAATTTCCGCCAGATAGACACTATGATAAGCCATTTGCAATTTAATGTCCTTGTTATGGTCTAAAGTAGTGTTTTGTGAGCCAACATGATGTAGTAGTTAAGAGTGACAGACTCTTATCTGGAGAACCATGTTCAATACCCCACTCCTCCACAGGAAGTCTTCTGGGTGACCCTGAGCTAGTCACAGTTCTCTCAGAACTCTCTCAGCTCACACAGAGGCAAGCAATGGCAAACCACTTCTGAACAGCTCTTGCTTTTGCCAGATGTCAGTTGTGACTTGGCAGTTGCACACAGATGCACAGTTGATTTTGAGAAATCCCTTTTTGAAACTATATTCTCCCATATTAGTGCTATTCCCCTGGAGGCAACTGAGGGCATCTTGGATGGGTGATTTCCCAACCCTTTCTCAGGGAGGCAGGAACTAAAACTTGCTACTTCCTGTGGAAGTCTTGGGTGTCCATCTTGTGCTCCAGTATTTTTCCTGCCTCACTAGGGAAAGCTTTTAAACTTTAAAGAGATTGATTTGAGCCTTAATGAGACTAAGGCTCCTTCTGCACATGCAGAATAATGTGTTTTCAAACCATTTTCACAACTGTTTGCAAGTGGATTTTGCTATTCTGCACAGCTTCAAAGAGCGTTGAAAGCAGTTTGAAAGTGCATTATTCTGCATTTCCGGAAGGACATTGTATTGTCTGAAAAGCTAACCTGGATAGCTTTAAAAGGGATTTGGACAGATTTATGGAGAAGTCGATCTATAGCTACCAATCTTGATCTTCCTTGATCTGAGATTGCAAATGCCTTAGTAGACCAAGTGCTCGGGAGCAACAGCAGCAGAAGGCCATTGCTTTCACATCCTGCATGTGAGCTCCCAAAGGCATCTGGTGGGCCACTGCGAGTAGCAGAATGCTGGACTAGATGGACTCTGGTCTGATCCAGCTGGCTTGTTCTTATACTCTTAAGCTGAAGATTCTGTGAACTTCTTGGTTGGCTGTAGGGTTTAGGTGACCAAGCCATGAATAAGGATTATCTTTCCGGAAAGTCCAGTTTCTCTAGCTACCAGTATAAAATTGTCATCCCAGCAGCTACTTCTAGCAACACCCTCTGTTAGTCACGTGCGGTCTTCTTCAGAAAGCTCTCATTCCTTTTCTTCTAGATCTAATCTTAAGGAATGGACTGCTGGAAATTGCCTGGAAGGTATACCTGCTGATGTTTTCCCCAAGGCTTTTGTAGGGTATTTTCAGATTAATTGCACGATTCTATTGCTGGGCAATTAATCTTTTCTTGAAGGCTAATACCTGCCCGTTTAAACAATGGCTTGTAGTAGACTGATCTGTTAAAAGTGTTTTGGCTATGTAAGATTAACAAATGATAATGCAAAATAGAATATTGTCAGTAAGTTTTTAGAAGCGAGGTTGGGGTGCACCAGAGATATTTAAAATGCTTTTGTTGTTTTTTTAAGAAGAAAGCTGCAATACATTTTGAGGTCTAACAGGCAGACATTCCAGAGGATCTCATTTAGCCAAGTACATTAAAGATTTCCTGACTGGGAAACAAACCCATTTCTGTTGCTTCCGAATCTGTGGAAAAGTGGCAGCAGTGAAATTTCTCCTCTCTCTCCTGGCTCAGTCTTGTCAGATCTCATAAGCTAATCAGGTTTGGTCCTGACTAGTATTTGGATGGGAAACCACCAAGGAATACCAGGGTCACGATGCCGAGGCAGGCAATGGCTCTTGCTTTGAAAACCCCAGAGACTCACCATAAATCGATTGGGACTTGGCAGCATTGTCCATCCCCACTGCATGGGATCCATGTCGTTCGCATTTCCAGTTATCCCTTTTTAAAGCTTTTAAGGGCTACAATTAGAAGGTAGTCTGTTGTGGAGCCTGAATGGTTCTATCTTGATTGAACACAGAGCAGGATGAGGTTTTGTGGATTTAGCCCACGCTGGATTGGAGACAACTCCGTAGCAATTGGGAGAGGTGATACAGGAGAGGAGAGCAAGATCACAGTCGACTGTGCGGACTTGTTAGAAGGTCTGTTTAGATTCAGGGGTCTGCAACCTGTGGTTCTCCAGATGTTCATGGACTACAATTCCCATCAGCCCCTGCCAGCATGGCCAAGGGGCAGGGCTGATGGGAATTGTAGTCCATGAACATCTGGAGAGCCGCAGGTTGCAGACTCCTGGTTTGGAACCTCTGGGCATACCAATATGGGTTCTCTCATCTACTTGAAAGTTTATGTTTTACAGCTTCCTTTTAGCACAGAAAGATCCCTCCACTTCTATTCTTATAAGTTCTATACCAGGGGTAGGGAACCTTTAACCCGGAAAGAGCCATTTGGACCCGTTTTCCACGGGAAAAGAAAACACTTGGGAGCCGCAAATAATTTTTGACATTTAAAATAAAGACAAGCGAATGCGCCCGCCCTGCTGCTTGCAGGCCGGGCAAGGATGGGGCCGGCAGCTCGGCTCGTGGAGCCACAGTGCAAGGGCAGAAGAGCCGCATGCGGCTCTCGAGCCGCAGGTTCCCTACCCCTGTTCTATACAGATTGGGGTGTTGTGAGGTTTCTGGGCTGTATGGCCGTGTTCCAGTAGCATTTTCTCCTGACGCTTTGCCTGCATCTGTGGCTGGCACCTTCAGAGGATCTGATGGTCATAAAGCAGACTAATTCAGCCGGAAAAATCAGCAATAGCAGAACACGTGATAAACCAAGCTGCACACAGAATGTTATTTGAAAACACAGAAATTCTGGAGCGCTCTGACAACCACTACGTCAGACTACACAGAAAAGCCACTGAAATCGACAAGCACATGGACAATTTCAACAGAAAGGAAGAAACCATGAAAATGAACAAAATTTGGCTGCCAGTACTTAAAAACACTAGAATCAAAACAATGGTTAGTGGACACCACCCAGACACAGGATGTCTCCAGGCAGGAAGCAATCAAATGGATTAAAATGCCAGGCAACTACTATGCAGATGTCCTCACTAACTGATCATTCCACTTAATTGTTACTTACATATGCTAAAACGAGTGGATTCCACTCAACACATGCAAATCACACTTGCTAATTGCACCCTTTACACTTGTTAATGGTTTTCTCCCACCCTGGACATCCCACAGGTATATACTGCACTTGCTTTACTACCATCAGATCCTCTGAAGATGCCAGCCACAGATGCAGGCGAAACGCCAGGAGAAAATGCTACTGGAATATGGTCATACAGCCCGGAAACCCCACAGCACCCCAGTGATTCCAGCCGTGAAAGCCTTCGACAATACATCTGTACAGACTGTTTAATCAGGATGTGGAACTTGTTGAGATTTTGCTCGTATGTACTCATGGTACATACTTTGAATGTCTGAAGCGGCTTCTGAGTCAGACTGTTGGTCCATAGAATCAGTATCACGGTTGGCAGGGATTCTCCTGGGGTTCTAACAGAGGTTTCCCCCAAACTTCCTCTTTGGGTGGTTTTTGAATGGAGGTCTTCAAACTACCTGTCTTTAGGGTGGGTTAGTGGTAGAGCATCTTCTTTGAATGTGGAAGATCTCAGTTTCACCTCCAGTTAAAAGAATAATATAAGACAGTGATTCCCAAAGTGTGCGCCACCGCCCCTTGGTGGGTGCTGCAGCGATCCAGGGGGGCGGTGATGGCCACAGGTAGAAACATTAATACATATATTTTTCTGTTTAATTGCTATTAAAATTAAAAAAAAATTAATTTCCAGGGGGCGCTAAGTAATATTTTTTCTGGAAAGGGGGCGGTAGGCCAAATAAGTTTGGGAACCACTGATATAAGAGGTGATGTAAAAAAACTTTTGTCAAGGCCCGAAAAAGTGGTTCCCTGCCAGAATCTACAATATTTCTCATGGTAAACCAGTAGTCTGACACATTATAAGCTTCACGTGTAAAGCATGTATTCTACCACTGAATTATGGCAGCATTGGGGTAGCATGAGAGTTGAGGAAATGGGGAGCAAAGAAAAGGAACGGTACTCTTCAGGGGTTGCCAACTCTTGAGCATGACTAAAGCAGCCAGCATGGTTAAGAGCAGGTGGATTCTAATCTGGAGAGCCAGGTTTGATTCCCCACTCCTCCACTTAAGTGGTGAACCAGATGTGTTTCTGTACTCCTAAATTCCTGTACTCCTACATACCTACACTCCTGTTGGGTGACCTTGGGCTAGTCACAGTCTTCAGAACTCTCTCAGCTCCACCTACCTCACAAGGTGTTTGTGTGGGGAGAGGAGAAAGGAGCTTATAGGCCACCTTGAGTCTTCTTGCAGGGGAGAAAAGGTGGGGTATAAATCCAAACTCCTCTTCTTTACTTCCCGGTAGTATTTTCTTGGACCACAATTGTATATCACAACCATGAGAGTAATTCGCAGTGCCTTCCTACCCTGTTTCCCTTAATATAAGATATCCCCCAAAAATAAGACATAGTAGAGGTTTTGCTGAAGTGCGAAATATAAGGCATCCCCCGAAAGTAAGACATAGCAAAGTTTTTGTTTGGAAGCATGCCTGACGAACAGAACACAGGAAAAATAAGACATCCCCTGAAAATAAGACGTAGCACATCTTTGGGAGCAAAAATTAATATAAGACACTGTCTTATATTCGGGGAAACACAGTAGTTGCTGTTAATGCCATTCTAAGCTCATTGAAGTCAATGGACTTAGAAAATTGTAACGCTGTTTAGGAAGCCACTGCTGTACACAGCCCATTCCATAGAAAGTTGTCTAGTTGGCGATTCTTTCTTCCCCATTAGTGGAGAGAGATGTGCTCCCATTTCCTCTCCAGCCAGTCACAATCTGTTGTGCCAAGAATTAAATTGTGAGTGTGAAACGAAGCAAGGAAACTTTTTTCCCCTCAACAGGGGCCGATCTATTTATAATTTTTTGGGTGCGGGTAGAGGAACAAGACGAAAGGGGGAAAGGGATTGTGTGAATCGGTAGAATTTTCGGCAGCACTGTCAGAAAGCTGTTACTTAAACTGTTTCGGCAGCTTCTGTGCTCTTGTGTGACTCTTCTGGCATGTGTCCCCCCCCTTGACTAGCAAGCTTACAGCGGTGCTGCGTTGGCCAGGTGACAAGAGACAGAGTCCCTGTGTCAGACGCCAGCCAAAACAGATGTTGGAACAGGAGGCAGGGTAAAAGAATTCAGTGTCCCCAATTTGTGCTGCCAGCTTCATTTTCCATGGGGCTGGTATTCTAGCGGTAGCTTCTCTCGCATTACTATTTTAATTTTTTCCCTTCCCTTGGAACAATATAAACTATTAACAGCTCCAATTTAATAGTATCCACCTATTAATATCCAGTGTTGGGCATGACTTGCCGGTGATGCTATTCCCTTATATTTAAAAGGAAAAAAAATCTGAGCAGACGTTTATTTTCCTTGTCGCATGTAGACTTTTTCAGTTTAGCTTGCCATGGGATTCCACATAAAATTCAGGGTGAAGGATCCATTGCATAGCTGTGGTGGCGTCTGAGTTCCTCGTTCGTGGGACTCGTTCGGGCAGACCAGAATTCCAGAGGAAACCTACCGTGTGATGGCTGAGGTTTACCACACAGAATGTAGCCGTCTGTTGCCAGTTAAATGGGAACCATAAATGTAAAATAAGTGACATAGTGGTTCCCAGGACATGAGTAGATCTCAGGATTTTGGAGTTGGGGTGGTCGATACTCGTGCCTCTTATTGTGGTCTGTTCTGTGGGGCACACAAAGTGTTGCTTTTTATTTGACCTGTAAATCACACGGGGTTTTACAGACCACAGCCACACAGCCTGGAAAACCCACCAGGACCACGTGGGGTTGCTTGAAGTGACCCTGAGAAACAGAGTTCTACTGCAGCTAACTAATAAGAAATTCAAAACGCCCATTCTTTTGGTCCAAATTGTGCCATTTCCCACCCCTTGGAACAGAAATATGGTCTGTTCCAAAGCGTTAGCTGTGACAATGGCTTAGAATTGCCAGGTTCCCCCATGGCAGTTTGCTGGAGACTCACCTTCCTCAGGGGAGCTTGCTGGCGATGACATCACTGATGATGTGCTGATGTCACTCCCTGTGTGCTCAGAAGTTACATCAGCATGTTGCTGGGATTGCTCTGGTGTTTTGGCAAAAATCTGTGGTTTTTCCAGTAGCATGTTGACACCATTTCTGGACATATGGGGGTGGGAGGGGGGTTGACATGTTCCCCGAGTTTCCCTCCATTCCCTTTCCCCCACTGGTTAGTTGAGCAACAGTGAGGGAGCCCCCGCTGGTGGCAGGGAAATCCCCTCCTGCTAGTGGGGGCTTGGTAAGCTTTCAATAGCTCCTGACCAAGCCTGTATGTCCTTTTAAAAAATCTTCAACATTTTACACTATGAAAATCAAACCTGTGTATATGTATTTAATGTGCTGAGCTTTCCAGTGTGTTTGCTTGTCTTGGGGGATTTATTCTTAGATTGTCACGAGAACAGACAGATATTATGTGAAGGAAACTCTGTTTGGTTCTGGTGGGTTTTCCGGGCTGCGTGGCCGTGGCCTGGAGGATCTTGTTCCTAACGTTTCGCCTGCATCTGTGGCTGGTATCTTCAGAGGTGTATCACAGAGGGAAGTCTGTTACACACTGTGTCCAGAGAGAAGGGAATGTTTGGGGTATATATTGTCCATGTCCCAGGGTGGGGAACCAATCAGTAAGTGCTTGGGTGGAAAACCCTCCAGAACCAGTTGAATTCGGCCGTGAAAGCCTTCGACAATACATTGAAACTCTGGTTTTTGACTACTGGAAATCTTACCCTGGTTTCTGAATGAAGACTGGAAACTTGCTTTATATTTGTTTTGTTTTTTTCTAGAGGAGTTTGAATTCCTTACACGATACCAAGTGCTATGTTCATGTATGATGAACGCAGAGTATACGGCATCCTATTCCTTATTTTCAGCATTTAGAGTCCTCTTTGATGTATTGTGGGTGGCTGAAATTGTTTACTCTAGTATATTTTATTTATTTATTCATGGGTTTTATATACCGCCCAACCCCCAAAGGGCTCTGGGCGGTGCACAACATAACTACATCTTACAACCCACACAAACAAACCCCATTACATTAGAATTAAAATACAGCGATAAAATTAACAAAGATGGCGTCACGCAATAAAACCCAATTAAAACCCTCCCAAAGAGGGGGGAAGCAGAACGAAGAAGTGGGTCCCATAGATGGCAAAAGGGAACTCCAAACCGGAGGAATAAAAAGGGGCACTCAGTCAGCGACTGGACACTCCAAAGGCCCAGCGGAACAATTCAGTCTTACAGGCCCTGCGGAATTCACCAAGATCCCGCAGGGCCCGGACAGCTGGAGGGAGAGTGTTCCACCAGGCGGGGGCCAGGGCTGAAAAGGCCCTGGCCTGAGTGGAGGCCAGTATAGGTATCCCTAGACTTATTGGAAGTGGGACCCACATCGAAATTTCCCCATTGCAAAGTAATTCCATGCTAAATGTTCCCTCCTAGTCTTGGGCTGCCAAAGTCCAGGTAAAGGGTGGAGATTTTATGGAAACGCTATAAAGATCACTTACCTAGAGAAAACAGCTGCTTTGAAGGGTGGACTGTATGACATTATATCAAGACAGGGAACAGTGGCGTGTATGCTTTGGCTTTATTATTTATTTATTTATTTACTTACTTACTTACTTACTTACTTACTTACTTACTTACTTACTTACTTACTTACTTACTTACTTATTTATTTGATTTGGTATTTATTTATTTATTCGATTTGGTAAACCGCCCTACCCCCGGAGGGCTCAGCAGTGTCTTGTGTCTGGTCTGTATCTTGCAGGAAGAAAGAGAATTTTCTGTGATTCTTTGATAATAGCTGCTGCTACATCAGATCCCAGAAAGGCACATTTCCTCCCCAGAGTGAATTGGGCTGCAAAGCATTGCCTCAGAAATTGATTTTATGCTTCTGGATCATGGAAAACACTTGGGTGTGCTGATGGTGCACTCTGCTGCATAAACTAAAAGGATTGACTCACACTCCTTTAGATTAAAAACAAAACCTTAAATTTCATCTCCTCAGTTAAAGCCGCGGCTGCTGTCTCGTTGATGATAGTTTCGTTTATTCAAAGGGCCATCCCTCACATTTCTACTAAAAATAGCATTTGGTGTGGCTTATGAGTAAAAATTTTAAACCACCAAAGACTAAAAGCTTAAAAGGAACAAAGAACAGGTAAAAGCAGGAGTAATAAAAGCAACAATAAATATCATTATGTATGAAAGAAACAATAAAAACAGCAGTCATCATTAAAAAGCAACAAAAACTGACAGGCTAAGGAGAGAGCCAGCGTTGTATAGTGGTTAAGAGCTGGCGGACTCTAATCAGAAGAACTCGGTTTGTTTCCCCACTCCTCCACATGATGCCTGCTGAGTGACCTTGGGGTGGTCACAGTTCTCTCAGAACTCTCTGAGCCCCACCTAACTCATAAGTGCCGATTATACACAAGGTCTTTGCTGTGTACTGCAGGCCAGTGTTCGCCACAGCAAGATTTCTTGTATGGATGAATTTTTTTTGGAGCCCGACATTCACTTTCCACTCTCTTTGCGGCAAGAAGAACCACTTGTAGCACGACTTAAATCTTGCTTCACCACCAGAGCAGGACAGGTTTGCCAAATTTTTCTAGCATTTTTTGGACCGCTTCAGCCTTGCTGCCATTAAAAAAGGAGGATGCAGAGCTGAATGTAAAGGTTGGCTCAACCGATGCCTGTACTTCACTCTCTCCCATTGCCCCCGAAACCCGCTCAGCCAACCCCTGCAGCCAGCAATGCAGCTCTGAATTCTTTGGGTTCAGCTTTAAAAGCCCTGGAAAACTTTGAAAAAGCCAAAAAAGCCAGCCTTTTAAAGCTGAACTTGAAAACATACCCAAAGAATGGTGCCTATAATTAAAATAATGCATCAAAATAAAAACAAATATTAGTTATACTTTGATCTTGAATGCATAGGTACCCTTTGGGGTTCTGTGGAAGCCTTGATGTCTCTTAGATATTTCTTAAACACATAGATGCAGGAAACTGCTTTATATTGACTAATACCTTAGACCTCTATGGTCAGCTTTAACTGGTAGCAAGTTTCCAGGGTTTCAAATAGAGGCCTTTCACATCACCCACTGCATAATCTTTTTACACTGGAGATGCTGGGGAGATTAAACCTTCTCTGTGTAAAGCAGATGGTCTACATTTGATCCGGGGCCAACGTTCCGTGCAAGCTGCATGGCCATGCAGACATCCTATTGATGCTGTGCAGATCAGGCGGCCGCCAGCAGGGATATCTCTCACAGCGCTTTCACAGGCAGCTCTGTGGAGCTCAGCGGTAGGGAACTTCTGTGCAGAGGGACTATTCTCCATGGCCCATTCACTAGAACTGGTTCTAGAAATATTTCAGCTGGACCAGTCTTGCTGGAAGCATTTTAATTTTTTTAAACTTTATTTATATCCCAGTTTTCTTCCCTGTGGGAACACAAGGTGGCTTGCAACGTTCCCTGCTCCATTTTATCCTCACAACAAAACCCCCATGAGGAACACTGAGGTGAATGTTTGTGATTGGCACAAGGTGACCCAGCAATCTGTCATGGCAGAGTGGGGATTTGATATGGGGTGTTCCAGACCTTTGTTCCAGATATTTTAACCGCTACACAATTCTGGCTGTCATTTCTCACCGGAGTGGTTTTACTGTCATTATCATGGATAGGGCCATAGTGTGGAAGCTGAGCCCTGTGAAGAGGCAAATTGCAAGATGAAATTTTTCTAAGTGCAGAGGAGGAGCCAAGATCTCACAGATGTTCCTTTTCCTGGTATTATTATACTGTTTGCGCCAAGAGGTCACTTCTGTGCGCAGTTATTCGTGAGTGGAGAGCTGGCTGAAATGTCATCTGGATCGGCTCCACGCCTTTCTCATGTTTCTTTTTAAATGGAGCCCTGCGTAAAATTTATTGTTGACATTTATTGAAATGTATTTCAGTCTTTTTTTTTGAAAGTATCGTCTGACCTCAGGAGGTAGGTTTTATTGTGTGGGATTATTTAATTATTCCAGAAAAAAGAATGAGACAGAAATTAGTATTTCAGAGACAATCGCATCACTGTCTCTTCTGGCACATGGAAACGATTGCACAACCATAATAAAGAGCTATAAACACATTTCTAGGTGGCAAGCAAGCCACACTTGGAATTATGGGTTGGATCCCATTTTCTTTTTTTTTTCAGTTTTCTGTATCATGACTTTCTTTTTGTCTTTAGGATATTGTTTTCTAGGCCATTTAATAAGTCTTGATAAAAAAAACTATTGTAATAAAAAGGAATCTGTGAGTTGGATCCAAAGCACAGTTGTATGTAAGGCTTCATAGTGGAACCTCTGTTGGTGGAAGATGGAAGCATAATTTTTGCCACTTCTTCTTACTGCTAACCCTTACTTTGCCCCCCTACACTAACCTGGAGGGTCCCATGTCTCCCCGCCCCAATAAAGGAGGAGCTGGCATCAGTGGAAAGTTTGAGGCAAGAAATTGCTTCTTCTGCTTGTTTTATCTGAATATAGGGTCTTGGGCCAAAACTGTTGTTCTGTGGTGATTCTCTAGTGGCATTGCTTATGGTTGCAGGATCACCCAAGGTTTTATGCTTCTAGAGTTCTAGGATAATGTAGTTTGTTCTGGTTGCCCCAGTTTAATTATGATGGGGATACTCCTGTGCCCCCAAATCTCCCACTGAATCATGGACTGTCCTATTTTACTAGAGCAGGGTTTTGCAAACTCCAGCTTCAGAGCAGAATGTGGCTCAGTGCAGAACTGAATTTGGCTCTTTTAAAAAAATGTTACTTATTTACTTATTTTTTAAAATGTTACTTATTTTACAAAACTTTTACCTTGTGTTTTTTTTCTTGAGAAGAACCACCAAGGGAGCTAACAATTAAAACCTGCATTTAAAAATTGCTCATTAAAAACTACAGAATTTGGGTGGCGTGATTGAACAGCTCAAAATCTTAAACTGTGTGGTCCGAGAGATACATGATGTTCTTCCAAGGTGCCAAATCTAAACAGGCCATTTACCTGAACAGCTCTTTCAACCAGGCCCTTCAAACATTCCTTTCGTTGTATTGTCGAAGGCTTTCACGGACAGATTCAACTGGTTGTGGTGGGTTTTCTGGACTGTGTGGCCATGGTCTGGTAGATCTTGTTCCTAACGTTTCGCCTGCATCTGTGGCTGGCTTCTTCAGAGGTGTATCACAAACAGACTTTTCTCTGTGATACACCTCAGAAGATGCCAGCCACAGATGCAGGCGAAACTTTAGGAACAAGATCTACCAGACCATGGCCACACAGTCCAGAAAACCCACCACAACCATTTCGTTCGTTGCTCCTGGTGCTCCTTTTTCTTATTTTCTTATTTGTTTTGTTTTCTATATCTTTAGCCCACAACTACTTCAGCAAACACCACATATCACTAAACCTGTGTAAGTCCCTTAGTGGGCAATTATGAGAAGTTCTGTTGAGAATCTCTGTTGAGAACCCTACTTGGACCTGTTCAGTCGGGTTTACTCTCAGGCAAGTATTCTTGGGTTGGCTTAATGCTTACAAGTTCGTAGATAGTTACAATACTCAAAGCTCTATGCTGCTTAGGATTTATCCTCCCCCCCCCCCCTCCAATCTGTCTTCTTTGAGACCAACAACATTTACCTTGAAGTTTCATTTGGAAATGTGAGTTCCAAGGAGCCGAACAGAGCTATTAAAATGTTGCCTGCTGTAAGTCCCAGCTTTCAAGTCTAATGCAATGCTTTTTGAATGTAGGGTGGTGTGCTACTCTTTCAGTGGGAGAATACAAGTCTTGTGGTTCGGATCCCACGGTTCTGGTAACTGAACATAACTGATCTCTTTGAGGTGAGAATAGTAGCTTGCATGAATGCTAGCTGTCTGCTGTCAGCCTGCAAGGCCAAGCATTTTATTAAGCAAGTTCACAGTGGGTCAGGAAAACATTCGATGGCTTTTCGAAACTCTCTCTGGTCATTTGACAACGGTTGTGTTATGTGGTGATGTTACAGTGGATTTCAAAGCACTGTGGGGATTACCAGTCATTCAGCGTGCCCTGAACCTTTGAGAGTGGCAAATTCCCAAGCGTGTGGCACGTTAGAGGAAGGCATAAAAGAGAAGAAATGAGTCCCATTTAACAAGTATGAAAATGCAAGGCCTTTATTTTGTTCTTCTCGAGGATACTGTGATGCTTTAGTGCTGCGCAGTCGGAAAGTTTCCTTCCTTGGCTGAGCATTATGCATAGAGGAAGGCTGCCAATATTTTTCCCCAACCAAAACAAAGTGATCCTGGTAGGAGATGGGAAAGTGTATCTTTAAGAGTTCTGCTCTCATGAGCAGAACTCTAGTTGGGTTCCCTTAGGAACGAGAGTTTGAATCTGGTTTGCAAACCCTGGTTGAGGCAACCAGGTTAGCAGCAAACCATGGATAACAACAGTGTACATGTTGTCCTAATCAATTTTAAGGCTGAGATGGAGAGGAAGTTTGTCCCAGTTTGGGGACAGAAAGGAATGTCTCCCTCCTGATACCTTAATCATGACTAGGAGATTGTGTACCAGGACCGGAGGTGGGATCCAGCAGGTTCTCACAGGTTCCCGAGAGTAGGTTACTAATTATTTGTGTGTGCCGAGAGGGGTTACTAATTGGTGATTTTGCCACGTGATTTTTGCCTTAGTTACGCCCCTCCTCTCAGCAGTAGCACGCAGAGCTTGAAACAGTCTAGCAGGAGGTGCACCGGCGTGCGTAGCAGCCTGCGCCTGCGTGCATTCGTTTCCCGCCCAAGGACCGGTGCAGCAGCTGCGTCCTTGCCACAGCCCCGCCCAGGAATGCCTGGCCACGCCCCCGTTGTGCCCCGCCCAGTCCCATTGGCACTACGCTACTGTTTGAATCCCACCACCATGGGAACCTGTTACTAAAATTTTTGGATCCCACCACTGACCAGGACTAACCTTTTCCTGTAAACAGGATTCTGTTTATCTGCTTGCCTCCATTGCCCTTCCAGGACCAGCTTGGTGTTTGGGGCAGGGGTTGTAGGGGGAGGAAATGGCACTAGATGAATTCACAATTCCACTTAGATCTTTTAGTGGGAAAGGGTATAATTAAGAACATGTTGGGATTGTGGACTGATGATCTACATTTGTAGAAGAATGAATTGGTAGAACTCTGAGGTGACAGAATGGGCTGTACTACATAATCCAGTGGCAGATGAGAAGGGCTACATTCTTAATGCTTCACTGTGCAAAAATTCTCTGCAAATAATTTTTAAAAATGCATCAGGAAGAGAGGCTGTCTGCTAGCCTTTTCCTTGTCATTCTAATTTCCTTTCATGGGCACTATTTGTTTGTTTGCTTGCTTCATTTAGAATCATAGATAGAATCATAGAGTTGGAAGAGACCACAAGGACCATCAAGTCCAACCCCCTGACATGCAGGAACAATCAAAGCACTCCCGATGTATGCTCATTCAATCTCTGTTTAAAAACCCCCGAGGAAGGAGACTCCACCAGTCTCAGAGGCAGTGAATTTGTGCCCCTCCTTCCTTTTTCATGGGAACCGGAAGTGACTTCCATCGCTCTCCACTTTTCCTCACAACAATCCTGGGGGGGTCAGTGAGGCTGAGAGAGTGTGTAACCTAGCAAGCCTCCATGGTATAGTTGGGATTTGAACTGGGCTCTCCCAGATCCAAGGCTCATCATCTAACCACTAGGCACACTGGCTTAGTAAAATATCTATCTATCTATTTATTTATTTATTTAGATTTTTATACTGCCCTATCCCCGAGGGGCTCCGGGCGGTGTACAACAAAACTAATACAAAATCAAATTCAGGAGCAAACTATGCAATTAAAACAACACTCAGCAAGTTAATATCATAGTAAAAACAGAGGTTAATATCATAGTAGAAGGCGTCCAATAAACCCATTTTCTTAAGACCCTCCCCTAGGGGGAGGCCAGACTCCTCCATCGGAGGGTAATCTAGATGTAACCGAGCTGTTTTTTTGGGGTGGGTGGGAAGTAATTCCCCCTCTCCCACAGTCTGAAGAGGTCCAGTTTATTCCCTTGCCTCAGAATTCTGACGGTTTCATTCGGCGGCTTCTGTAGATAAGATCGCTAACAGCAAGCAGAGAAATGATTAAAGAGAGAGAAGGCGGAATAAACCGGGGGAAAAAATCAAGGAAGAAGCTGAGAAATGTGAAAAGTATGATCATGGCGATCTGCCATCAAGGAGTCAATACAATGTAAATAATAACTCTGGAGAAGAAACGGAGAACTACTCAGCTTTGATTCTCACTGAAACCGGGTGGGTCTCACCTCGCCTTCACCAAGAATACAGAAGCCTTCTTCCAACTTACAAAAAATTCAGTCAACTTTTAAGTGCCTTTAGGCAAAAAACAGCTGGATTTAAAAAAAAAACAGAAATGTAACTATATATTATGAGAAACTGTGCTTATGATTTAATTTGATACACAGTGCAAATCATAAATTTGTCAGTAGGATTTACAGTGGAAACATTTATATTTTAATCCTACAATAGGCAAACATTTTCTGAATAATTTGAAACCAGCCTAATTGAAACAAGTACTAATTCAGTACCTTAGTGAATGAGTGCATTTAACCCAACACGTTTAACCCAACACACACACACACGCACACAAAATGAAGTTGAACCAAATTTATTGGATGAACCTCTTGAAAAAATATTTGGTGAAAACTAATTTACTTCCAACTATGGAAATGCAAAGATGTCTCAATCACCACCAAACAAAGACTGCTAACAGCCATCGTGTTTCCAATCATGACATATGGTTGTGAGACATGGACACTGTCAAAAAAGGATGGAAGAAAAGTGGATGCCTTTGAGCTGTGGTGTTGGAGAAGACTTTTACGAATCCCATGGGCAGCAAGAGTCACCAATGAAGCTGTCCTGGAGCACATTAACCCAGAGATGTCCCTGGAGGGCAAGACCATTGGACAGACGCTGACTTACTTCACACATGTGATGAGGGCAAATTCACTGGGAAAAAGAGATGCTACTCAGAATGGTCAGTGGTAAACGGAAATGGGGTAGGCCAATGACTTGTTGGTTGGAAACCATTAAGAGGGACCTGGGCATGAACATCAACCAATTGAAAGAAGTTGTGGCAAACAGGGAAGCATGAAGGGGAGTGGTTTACAGAGTATCCAAGAATCGGACACTAAACGGATAAAGAAGAAGAATTTACTTCCATGGTACTAACTTAGAACAGACAGCCAAAATTACCTTAATGGGACTTTTTCCCAAGTTAGTGACATAGGTTGAAGACAGCTACTGTCATAACTTCCTTATTCGTTTTCTGTGTAGATCACAGCAGCTATGTGAAACCCCATGGATACACTTATATTAACCCAGGTCACAACAAGCTACCAAGTATTGCACAACCCAGTTTTACATGTCAATCTGGTGTTCGATCATTCAGTTATAGGTGCACCCTGAAGTTCATGTTGGCAGCAAAGGATAGTACTCACAATAATGAGTATAAATTATGGGCAGGAATGTACCATGTGGATATTAGGGGAAAACTTCTTACTGCAGTAGTTCAGCCGTGGAATCGACTGTCTAGGGAGGCTATGAGCTCCCTGTTACTAGCAGTCTTCAAGCAGAGGGTGGTCAAACACTTGTTTGGGATTTTCTAGGCTGATCCTGTATTGAGCAGAGGATTGGACTAGATGGCCTGCATGGCCCCTTCCAGTCTGATGATTTTATGATTCTTTATTGGGGAATGCTGGGGGGAAGAATTAGAACTAATAAAAGGAATGTGTGATTGGTGTTTGGAATATGCTGCCACAGGAGGTGGTGGTGGCCACTAACCTGGATAGCTTTAAAAAGGGCTTGGACAGATTTATAGAAGAGAAATCGATCTATGGCTACCAATCTTGATCCTCCTTGATCTGAGATTGCAAATGCCTTAGCAGACCAGGTGCTCGGGAGCAACAGCAGCAGCAGAAGGCCCTTGCTTTCACATCCTGCACGTGAGCTCCCAAAGGCACCTGGTGGGCCACTGCGAGTAGCAGAGTGTTGGACTAGGTGGACTCTGGTCTGATCCAGCAGGCTCTTTCTTATGTTCTTACTGCTGGTTAGAATCTTTAGTCCTGGTTATTTTATAATTGACAGTTTAGAATAATTTTTTAAAAAAAAAACTTCCTAGAGACTAGAAAGCTTGAAAGTAGTATCTGTGTCATTATTATTTGTAAACACCCAGAAAAAATTATATAAAATCATTGGGACATGGAGTGATTGTCCATAGCATGTCATAACAAACACTTTTCAAGTGTGCAAAGACATGAAGTAGCTACTGGCCTATGAAGTAACTACTATAAACAAGATAATGGTTACGTGCAATGTGGTATAGGAAAGCTCTGCCCCTCAGCATGAGGTTTAAATGAGGCATTGCTTAAGATGAGAGAGAGGAAAAGGAGGATTGTTTGACAGTGAGGGATAAAACCAAAATGGAATATTGAGGCATTTTGAAAAAAAAACTAATAATACATCGTGGTATGAACCCACAGAAGCTAACCCTCCTAAAATAAAAATATAATAGAACAATATCATAAATTCCTATTCCCAGAATCCACTAAATGAAAACAGCAATGTGATAATTTAAAAATATGACAACTGCTGCAACAACAAAAGATCTTCTCAATTAAAATATATATATATATTCTCAAGGCAGAGACTTTAAGGTCCCTGAAGACACTTCATTGTTTTTCTGCAGCAGACTACATGACTGCCCCCCAGAGGCCAACAGCAGAAGTTTCCTTAGACAATGACATCCACAGAAAACTGTTGTAACCATCCCAAAGTCTTTATCTGAGGTTAGACCAATAATGCTGATGGGCTAGAAGTGGCTGAAATTACAATCTCCTTGAGATTGGAAGCCAAATTTAGTTGATAATTAGGCGATACCAAAAACCTCGTTCAGATTACCATTCTAAACGGTATGTCAGTTGTCGGCCCATTTCTGAGTAAAGCAGTACAGAGATGGGCATTCATGCAGCTCATTTCAGTCTGCGTATGAGCCATTTCTAAAGCGTCTGGCCAATTCAAACAACATTGCTATTGTTTTTCTGCCTTTTTTGGCAGCACGTTCTTTTTTGGGGCTTTTGAAAGAATGTTCTAACATGAGCACGGTGGTGCTGTAGCACCATAGCAATCCAACACGTGTTGAATGTTAGTGGTACAGCAATGAATTGCTATATCACCAGCACTGGGTTGCTATAGTGCTATAGCAGTCATCTTAGAATGGTTTTTTTAAGCTGGAAAAAACATGCCACAGAAAAAAAGTGGTGTAAAAATAGTCCTTTTGGAAACACTTCAGACAGACCAAACAGCCCGTTGGAGCAATTCAGAAGTGCAAAGAAGTACTGAAAATGGGAGAAAGCAACAATACGGACGAAACTTAATCGTCTTTGTCTGCACGAGTTAAAAAAAATCCATTAGCAGCCAGGAGACAAACTGGTTGTGTCCGAATTGACACAAAAAAATCAGTTGGAAGAACCGACTGTTCAACTGGAATATGAGGGCAGTTTGAAAGCAGCCAAGGGGTTAAGTAACGAAACATATTGAGACACTTGGAGATCAGTGACTTTGCCTACTTTTGCATAGACATTTTTCTTAGTAGTTTTCTATAAAGTCATGTCTTGCTACCCAACTGTGAAGCAAAATGAACACTCGTTTGAGAACAAGGTAATTCAAATGAGTAGTTTATTTATATCTGCATGTACAGCTAATTTATAACCGCTGTTCTGAGTCCATCAAGTGACACAGCTTCTCCATACAGATCTCCTTATATGAACTGGGGTAATAATCAGGAACTTTTCTTTTTCTTTTTGGCCTGTGTCCCAGTCTTACAGCTTCGAAACCGCCATTAAAATACAATAACGTGTAAAATATTCAGCAAAACCACCTGGTTCAAAATGAACAATGAAACCAAACAACCACATGGAAAGATTTTGTGGGGCAATCTTAAGCATTTCTACCCAGAATCCTACACAACTCTAATCAGTGGGGCATGCTCTTAGGAATGTGTTCTTAGCATGGCGCTGTCAAATATCTGAATACTTTGGATCAGGAGTGGCAGATGGTTGATATGTTGAAATGCTCCTATCTTGTACAAAGAAAAGTGGCTCTCGAGGACACCGTTCTCACGCGGTACCTTGGACTGTGGAGGTTCTGGAGCCTTGACCAACACAATTGCTGTGGATATAACTTGATGTAACTTCCCCACTTTAAATTGATTCTTCATGTTTTCAAGTTCTTCCTGTGATCCCTATACATAATTCACTAAGGATTTGGAATGTCCAACAACAACAACCCCCCCCCCCAATGTGTGTGCAGGACTCCCTTTGGTTGGAAGTGTGTCCCTTGCATTCCTCCCCCACCTCCCTTCCCAAGACCTGCAGGCTTTGGGAGGTGAGGTGGGGGGAGAAGCACAAAGGATTTCCCTCCCACTTCCCTTCCCTGTTTCCTAAGCCCTTCTGGGAAACAAAGGATTGCCCCCCACCACCTTCCTCCCATTTTCCAAGCTCCTTCCCTGTTTCCCAAACTGCACAGGGCTTGAAAAACAAGGGGGGGGGGCAGCCATCTTGTGCCCTCCCTCCCCCACCCCCCAAGTAGAGCCCATTTTATTTCATTTTAAAATGGGCTTTACAGCTAGTTATTCTCTATTTGCCCTGATCTGGATAGCCCATCATATCTTGGGCACTAGACAAGTTTGGCCCTGTCTAGTACTTGGATGGGAAGCCACCAAGAAAGCCCAACATTGCTGTGCAGAGGCAGGCAATGGCAAACCACCTTTGAATGTCTCTTGCCTTGAAAACCTTACACGGTCTCCATAAATTGGCTGCAACTTCATGGCGGTCGCTGTCACCGATCTGTTTCGAGAGTCTGTTTTCAAACCGAGAAGAGCTTTCTTAAGGGCTAGTTTTCATCCCGTGTACCAAAGTGAGTTAATAATTGTTTTCTTTTCTGTTGTACAAACTGATGTCTTGTTCCTTGCTTACTAATGCATGTTGAAGGTTAATTTTTGTAACGTCTCTTTCAATGCACTCAGTAGATAAACAGAGAGGATTATGGAAATTATAACTCTCGACTGTCAAAGACATTCTGCTGAGATATGTTAGTTGCATGTCGATTGTTTAATGGGATTTTTTGAAAGTGCCGTAACCCCTTTGGAATACAGCATTTTATATTTTAAAGCAATCTAGTTGCTTTTTTTTTGTTTGAAAGCAGAGAAATAATAACTGGATTTTTGCTCCCTCCAAGCAATAAATTGTGCTCTTAGCTGCGCGCAGAGCGGTAACCTCTTTCTCTAACTGCATGAGTAAGAATTTTCACTGTGATCTGTAATCTGGCACATAATAATTGATGAAGAACCCGTGATCTTGTATTTGGGCTCAACTCACCTTATTTGGAGAGCGAGTGTGGGGTGATGGTTAGTGTTAGACTAGGCCCAACGAGATCTGGGTTCAAATCTCTGCTTGTCAGGGGTAAAAGCAAGCTAGTGCAGGATAATAACAGAATACCAATAAGAAAATTGCCCGACTGATCCCATCCATCTTTGGCTTTGAGCATCTTGGGAGAGTTATTACTAGTAAGAATTTTAAATTACTTTCCACTCTTACTGTTTGCTGTAGAAAAAAAAAAAACTGACGTGAGACAATTATTTTCTGTCAGCCAAACCAGGGGTCAGAAACCTTTTATAATTGAGGAGTTGAACTACAACAACATTCAGAACAAGAGCTCAACCAACATTCTGTTATTTGCATAGCTATAGAATTAATATCACCTGTAATTGGCATGTTGATTTATAATCCATAAAGCTTTGGCAGCCTAAAGTTGTTTGTTGAGTATCCTTTATTAGGGAGTGGCGCACCCAAGACCTCCCAAAGAAGGAATAAATACAAAGAGGCACGTCCCATGCAATTGTGTTGGTGTACTGGCATAGGTCTGTGCGTGGTTTGCTCTTAGATTTCTGGCAACTATTCACCTACATAATTTCCCTTCCTGTAAAACATCTATGAGCCAGCGTGGTGTAGTGGTTAAGAGCAGGTGCACTCCATTCTGGGGAACCAGGTTTGATTCCCCGCTCTACCACTTGAGCTGTGGAAGCTTATCTGATTAACTAAATTAGCTTGTGCACTCCAGCGCAACTGGGTAACCTTGGGCGAGTCACAGTTCTTCGGAGCTCTCTCAGCCCCACCTACCTCCCAGGGTGTTTATTGTGAGAGGGGAAGGGAAAGGAGATTGTAAGCCTCTTTGAGTCTCCTTACAGGAGAGAAAGGGGAGAAATAAATCCAAATCCAAACTCTGTCCTGACCTGAATGGCCCAGACTTTTGCAGTCTCGTCAGATCTCAGGAGTTAAGCAGGGTTGGCTCTGCTTAGTATTTGGATAGGAGGCCACAACAGAAGTCCAGGGTCTCTATGCAGAGGCAGGCAATGACGAACCACCTCTGAATTTGTCTTGCATCAAAAACCTTATGGAGTTTGCCATCATTCGGCTATGACTTGGTGGTACTTTCCACCACCAAAGCACCTATAAGAAGCCCATAGTCTTTGCCTCCTGTTCGCTTCCATTATACCAGGGGTAGGGAACCTGCGGCTCTCCAGATGTTCAGGAACTACAATTCCCATCAGCCTCTGTCAGCATGGCCAATTGGCCATGCTAGTGAGCTGATGCAGAATAACAGTTCAGCATGGAGAGCACAAAATTCTACATTCTCTATAACATGAAGGTTTGTGGCTTTGTAATAAATTATATTTGATCACCTGCATTACCGTAGTAAGAGTATGCATCACGCACATATGGGCAAAATGTTGCACTAGGAACTGGGAAACCCAGACTTGAATCCCTACTCTTCAATGGAAGCTCACAAGGTGATCTTTGGCCAGTCTCTCTATCTTTCAGCCTAAAGGTATATCTTAGTTTATTTAGAGATTAATATCCTCCTTTTCTTCCCTCTGGGCCCCCAAGGAGCTTACAAAATCCTCCCTCAGTCCATTATACACTCACAAACACTACCCTTTCAGGTAGTTCGGGCTGAGAGAAAATAACTGGCCCAAGATATCCCAGCAAACTTCCTTGGCAGAGTGGGGATTTACTGGGAAACGTGCTACATACTGGCTCTGGCAAACATAAACAATATGTTAACAACCTTTTATATTCCAATTAATAATTCATTCAAGAAAATATGAGAAAAGTGAACATTGAGTTATGAATATTGATAATTTTGGATTCTATAATTTGGATTGTACGACTGTTGGATTACACGACTGTCTTTTTGATTTTGTGAGAAGTAGAAGTATTTGTATTCTACAAATTTGATTTATGAATATTTTCTTGAATGAATTATTAACTAATTGAAATATAAAAGGTTGTTAACACATTGTTTACGTTTGCCAGAGCCAGTGTCTAGTGCGTTTCCCAGTTTCTCAGAGTGGGGATTTAGACATCTCCTGGATCCTAGTCTGACACTATAACCGATAGCGCTTCCTCACTCTGACATCTCTCAAAGGATTATTACGATAAATTGGAAAAGGATGAACAACGTTGCAATCCCCTCCAAGCCCCCACTGGGGCTGGGGGACAGGGACCAGGATATAAACAAATGTAAAAATGTATTGTCGAAGGCTTTCACGGCTGGAATCACTTGGGTGCTGTGTGGTTTCTGGGCTGTATGGCCGTGTTCTAGCAGCATTCTCTCCTGACATTTCGCCTGCATCTGTGGCTGGCATCTTCAGAGGATCTGATGTTGGGAAAGCAAGTGGAGTATATATACCTGTTGGAGTGTCCAGGGTGGGATGACCTGATTTAGTGCACACTCTTAATCAGGGGTCTCTAAACACTTGTCTGCCTTATGGACAAAGGACTATTCACATATTATCATGTTTATCCTGCCTCTGCATTTGTACATGTGTTTGTAACAAAACAAGCCAATGCATGATCACTTTATAAATGAAACTGAGGACCTGTACCTGGATAAACGTGGCATTTGTATCACATTGTTCAGCTGTAAATACATTGACTGCAACATGAGAGTTAGTTAATGCACATATAAAGAACAATCAGACGCTTGGATTGTATGCCCATTTATTTTAATTTATGAGCAGGGCTCAAGAGGGATGTATTCTATGTAGAGGTCTTCCCAACTATTTATTGGAAAATGCATCTCCTCCTGTGTGTATAAATTTGTATAAATTTTGTTTGTATAAATTTAAGTGCTCGTACTTTTGGATTTAGAACGAACTCTCCACTTTGTGACTGTAAGCCACCCTTTTCATGTAAACTGTTTTTTTTAAATCCAGAACAAAGTGTTCAAAGTTGGTTCTACTGGTTGCAAACTTACTCAAGGCTTGTCATTCTGTCTTTGTTGCCGTCTTCGGTGTTTTATTTAAAATGATCACTATTTGCATTGGAGATTTAAAACTATCATTATTTGCATTGGAGGTTGTGGAGATCTCTAACTTTGCATCAATATTCTTTCGTAGAGATTGTCTCACACCTACTCCTCCGTCTCCAAGACCTGTAGTCAGGAATCTGTCATTTGAGATCAGCTAATTAGAGATGTCAAAGTTTGCACCTGGGACTGTGTTATTGCAAAGCATGGCCTCTGCCGCTGAGCTGTGAGCCTCCCTGTCAGTTTGTCACATAACGGTCTCGCCAGGTGCAAAAAGATTTTGACTGAGCCTCATAATGAGATCAGGAATTAGCAGAGCATGAACACAGAGCAGATGTCATCTCCTGTAGGTAAAGAGGGTTGCTTCTGGGCCCAATTGCTGCAAGAAGATGTTTGCAAAGTATGCATCAAGAGGGGGAAAAGAAGGTAGGCAAATCGCCACACTGGCTCTCTTAATCACTATACCACACTGAAATGCAGCCTTGGATGCTTACTTCTCTCACACATCCTGCAGTCAGATGCCATAATATACCATATAACCCTGGTTTGATTTAACGCTGATTTAGAGTTATATCTGAATTCAGACTACTGTATGGAGTCTGTGGTTTGTGAAGGGATGCTAACGCTGCAGTCCTCTTAAAGTCTGTTGAAACCAGTGAGCTTAGAAGGATGGAACCAGATGTGGGATCCAGCAGGGGGACCCGAGAGTAGGTTACTAATTATTTGTGTGTGCCGAGAGGGGGTTACTAATTGGTGATTTTGCCACGTGGTTTTTGCCTTAGTTACGCCCCTCCTCTCAGCAGTAGCGCGCAGAACTTGAAGCAGTCTAGCAGGAGGTGCACCGACGTGCGTAGCAGCCTGCGCCTGCATGCATTCGTTTCCTTTCCAAGGACCGGTGCAGTGGCTGCATCCTTGCCACAGCTCTGCCCAAGAATGCCTCGCCCCCGGAATGCCCGGCCACGCCCCCATCGTGCCCAGCCCCATTGGCACTACACCACAGTTTGAATCCCACCACCATGGGAACCTGTTACTAAAATTTTTGGATCCCACCACTGGATGGAACCATGATTGTAAAACATGGTTTGTACTTGACTTGTACTAAATATGGTACGTTGTGATTTCTAAATACAAAAATACTAGCTTGTTCAGTAGCACTGCCCTCCAAGCCTTTTGCCTGCAGAGAGGGAAGCACAGACCAGCAGGAAACCTTGCTCCTCAGTTCAGCGGTCAACAGCCTTCCCTCCCCTTTTTCTTCCACTTCCAGCTACTGAAGACTCTCTAAGCAGGAAGTTGTTTCAGATATCAGCCTTTCCGGAAGGAAATGTAAAAGGCAGCATAACAGAAAAGGGAGGTAGCACTATGAAGTGTCTATTTTGTTTCAGAGATTATGTGTTCAGTGAAGCAGCCAGAGATGGTGAGGGAGGACTGGCAGAGGCATCACACATTCAAGTGCCAGTAGGCATATTTCCTTTCACTTCTGTCATTTTTCATTTAAACTACTTTTAGGTTGGTAGTATGGCAGCCCAATTCAGGTGAGGGGGGGGGCAGATCCATCTCTGGAGCCCACACAAGGGGCAAACGTGCTAGCGGAGGGGTGACTTACCCAGGCGGGTACCATCAACCACATGGCGCCCGATCTGGAAGCTGCTATCCTTCTCTAGGCTTGCCAATGCGGAAAGCTGTTCCTGCCAGCCTGAGAGCTTTCCGGGGTCAGGCCAGGGGGTGGAACTGAACTTAGCTTCCAGTAAGGGCTGTTTGACAGTGGAATGCACTGCCTTGGAGTATGGTGGAGTCTCCTTCTTTGGAGGTTTTCAAAGAGACTCTGGATGGCCATCTGTCAGGAGTGCTTTGATTGTGTGTTCCTGCATGGCAGGGGGTTGGACTTGATGGCCCTTGGGGTCTCTTCCAACTCCATGATTCCACTGCCCACCCTGCCCCTATGTGTTGATATTTGGAGATACGCAGGTTTTTTTGTGTGTGGCGTATTCTGTTATTCTCTATGGGGCATTTTTGCCAGCTGTTTTTTGTTTGTTTTTGTTTTGTTTTTGGGGTTCCCGTGTTGTGAGGAAGCTCTTTGGAGAAAACAGGGCCGCCAATCCCACCCACCCGATCTAGATGGCACTGTTAGAGTGATAAAACAGGCACAAGATGGAGAGACTAAAATTTGGGTAACTGTGTGAATGTGTGGCTCCAGAATCAATCAAAAGTCCAGTGATCAGTTCAGAATTAATTTTTTTTTTGCAACATATGCTTTCTTGAGTCAGGGCTCTCCTTGCTAGATGCATTCAAGTATTAATGGAGTAGAACCAGTTTGGTGTAGTGGTTAAGAGCAGCAGACTCTAACCTGGAGAACCGGGTTCGAGACCCTACTCCTTCCCATGAAACCTGCTGGGTGATCTTGGGTCACTCACAGTTCTCGCAGAACTCTCTCGGCCCAGGTGAAATCAAGCAATGGCAAACCACCTTTGAATATCTGTTTGCCTTGAAAACCCTACAGGTTTGCCCAAGTCAGTTGTGACTTGACAGCACACATACGCACATAAATGGATAATGTATTACAATCTCCCATGGATAGTCCTTTCAATGAGGGGAATTGGATGTAGAGATAGACAGAGTCCCATTCTGCACATGCACTGTCAATCCACTTTCACAATTTTTGCAAGTGGATTTTGCTGTTTTGCACTGTAAGATCCAGCTGCAAAGTGCATTGAAAGAGGACTGAATGTGCATTATTCTGCATGTGCGGAAGGGGCCATATACTCTCCTCCCATTCTTTCCAAATGCCATTTTCTTGCCAAAAAATTTCAATTCACACACACACACACACACACACACTCAAGCTATAGAAGTGAAGTAGCTATGCACGAAATAAGCAAAAAGCAACACATTAGCTTAATTTCGGTCCTTTATTTAGATCACAGCATGCAGGTTGCATTAGGGTCGATTTCTTGCTGGCGGAGTGCAGAATTTTTTCTTTTCTGGAGCAGAACACAAATATATGTCAGATGTCCAATACTTGGAACTTTTCAACAAGCTGGGCCTTCTTTTTCCATATAGATCTAATTGTTGGTGCCGGCTGCCCTGGCTGTGCTTCGTGCTTATTTTCACTCTGCTGTGGCTATTTTGGTCCCTCTATTTCCCTGGTCACAGTAGCTTTTACATGTCTTTTATTCCTGGCTTAATCCATGTGGGCCCAGTGTCTGGATGCTAGGCATTGCTAAAGTATGGCCGGGCATTACTCTTCGTCAGGCATGCACAAGTGTACGTAATATCTTGGGAGCCAATGCTACAGCGGCTCATAATTAACTGCCCTTAATGGGCAGAAATGATGCCAAGGGATTACGGTAATGAAGACTTTTCACATAATAGCTTCTGCATCAGCCTGGGCAGACTCATTCCAGCGAGGTTCGAGGGAATGTCCCGTCGTTCAGCAACCCGGAGAACTGGATTAGTCGTTGTTAATACTTAATATTGGTACTTCAAGGGAGTGCCAGGCTTTGCGTACTGGACTGAGAGGGTCCAGGCCAACTAGGGTTCCTAGTTCTTTGGTTGTTTCTAAAAACTAGTCTTTGGATTTTGTTTCCTGAAGAAGAGAAGTAGAGTTTGGGTTTATAACCCACCTTTCAGCAGTGGCGTGGGAAGTTAAGAGCTCGTGTATCTAATCTGGAGGAACCGGGTTTGATTCCCAGCTCTGCTGCCTGATCTGTGGAGGCTTATCTGGGGAATTCATATTAGCCTGTACACTCCCACACATGCCAGCTGGGTGATCTTGGGCTAGTCACAGTTCTTCTGAGCTCTCTCAGCCCCACCTACCTCACAGGGTGTTTGTTGTGAGGGGGGAAGGGCAAGGAGGTTGTAAGCCCCTTTGAGTCTCCTGCAGGAGAGAAAGGGGGGATAACCTCCTCCTGCTCCTGCTCCTGCTCCTGCTCCTGCTCCTGCTCCTCCTCCTCCTCCTCCTCCTCCTCCTCTTCTTCTTCTTCTTCTTCTTCTTCTTCTTCTTCTTCTTCTTCTTCTTCTTCTTCTTCTTCTTCTTCTTCTTCTTCTTCTTCTTCTTCTTCTTCTTCTTCTTCTTCTTCTTCTTCTTCCTCTTCTTCCTCCTCCTCCTCCTCCTCCTCCTCCTCCTCCTCTCCTGTAAGGAAACTCAGGTGACTTACAAACCTTTCCCTTCCAACAGACACCTTGGCAGGTAAGTGGGGCTGAGTAAATTCAGAGAGAACTGTGACTAGCCCAAGGTCACCCAGCTGGAATGTAGAAGTGGGGAAACACATCTGGTTCACCAGATAAGCCTCTGCCACTCGGGTGGAGGAGTGGGGGATCAAACCTGGTTCTCCAGATTAGAATCCACCTGCTTTTAACCACTACACCAGGCTGGCTCTCCTGGCAAACTTATCATTGAAAAAACTGAGCCACCCTTTAGTTGCATAATCCTCAGTGTTGAAATGCTGCAAAGGTGAGGGACAAAATGGCGCATGACTTGCTTCCAGATATCTCCATTTAAAAGCTTGGAGGTAAATGCTCAGGTAGAAAGGAACTCAGGTGGGGAGCCATGTTGGCCCGAGGCGGCAGAAAAAAATGTGAGTCTGGTGACACACTTAAGACCAACAAAGTTTTATTCTTGGTATAAGCTTTGGTGTGCGTGCACACATTTTCGGGTGATTAAGGGAGAAAGGGAGACAACGTTTCTTGTTAAATGAGACCACAAATGCAGATCCATATAGCCGAGAAGAATCCAGGTTGTTTCAGGCACCTTGCCGGAAGGCAAACAATGCACTACTTGAGTGTTCTGTACAGTTTGAATCTTTCCCTCCAGTCATCTCCATGAAAAGTTGTAGTTTGTTTTAGGCAGTTTTCGTTGTTTTGTTCCTTGTATATATTGCGCTATTTTAATTGCATCGTTCTCCAATTTTGCAGCGTAGCTGTTTCGCTGTACGTAGTATACTGTTTTGTAATGTAATATACTGCGCCTTGTCCTTCAGTGTTATGATCCATTTTTATTCATTGTTGGTTGTAGGTTTAATGATGTTCTTGCATTGTTTTTAAACTGTGTAGCCCACCTTGAGGCTATAAATGCCTTATGTAAGTAAACAAATCTAAATTGATTCTGTAGTCCTTTAAAAGCTGCTTCTTCCTGTAATTAACTCATTGTGCTTCATCTAAAATTGAGTTGAGATGAAGATAACATGGGCTCACTTTGTTCTCAAACACCTCTGAGCCAAACCTTTGTGAGGGCAGAAAACCATAGATGTCTGCTATCTAATAATCTGTTCTACTGAATATAATCTAATCTGAAGTGCTTTGAATACTCAAGGGCAGAGGTGGGATCCAGCAGGTTCTCACAGGTTCCCAAGAGTAGGTTACTAATTATTTGTGTGTGCCGAGAGGGGTTACTAATTGGTGATTTTTGCCTTAGTTACGCCCCTCCTCTCAGCAGTAGCGCGCAGAACTTGAAGCAGTCTAGCAGGAGGTGCACCGGCGTGCGTGGCAGCCTGCGCCTGCGTGCATTTGTTTCCCGGTGAAGGACCGGCACAGCGGCTGCATCCTTGCCACAGCCCTGCCCAGGAATGCCCCACCCCCAGAATGCCCGGCCACGCCCCCGTCGTGTCCCGCCCAACCCCATTGGCGCTACACCACAGTTTGAATCCCACCACCATGGGAACCTGTTACTAAAATTTTTGGATCCCACCACTGCTCAAGGGTCACTATAAATTCTAAGTATTTGTCCTAATGACTGGAGTGAGCAGAATGTAATGTTGTACCAATTAAAGATTTTTGTTTAATAATATATTTGCATTATCTAATATTAGGAAAAAATCCCTTATTCAGCTGCAAATCAATAAAACAGAGAATGTCTTGAGAAAAGAAATCTGCTCTGAGGAACTGTGTGAGATTTTTTTACAATGATTTCAAAGATTGGAAAAGAGGAGGCTTGAACAGAGGTGTAGCTCCAAGGGGGCGGGGGATGGCACAACGCACTGGGCGCGCAGTCCTGTGGGGGTGTGATAGAGGCATGGTGTGGTGGGATGGGGGCGTGACATGGGTGGAGGATGCACCAGTGCACTGGACTTTTTTTCCCTTTTGTTGTGGGAGGGAGAAGGGAAAGGAAATTGTGAGCCCCTTTGTGTCTCTTTGCAGGAGAGAAAGCGGGGAGGGGGGAGGGATCCAAATCAGTGGTGGGATCCAAAAATTTTAGTAACAGGTTCCCATGGAGGTGGGATTCAAACTGTGGCATAGCACCAATGGGGCACGGCGCGGGGGTGGCCGGGCATTCCTGGGCGGTGCATTCCTGGGTGGGGCTGTGGCAAGGACACAGCCGCTGCGCTGGTCCTTGGGTGGGAAACGAATGCACGCAGGCGCAGGCTGCCATGCAAGCCGGTGCACCTCCTGCTAGACTGCTTCAAGTTCTGCACGCTACTGCTGAGAGGAGGGGCGTAACTAAGGCAAAAATCACGTGGCAAAATCACCAATTAGTAACCCCCTCTCGGCACACACAAATAATTAGTAACCTACTCTCGGGAACCTGTGAGAACCTGCTGGATCCCACCTCTGGTATAAATCCAAAACTCTCCTCATTTCATAGCAAACATCTTTAGGACTCAGCCTTACAAACTGAAATCCCATTGTATCTGACTATCCTAGATTGTGTTTAATTTTATCTGGATCAAGCTGTACGCAGTAATCTCTGCTGCATGTTGTTTTGTAAAAATATTTATTGGCTGGGGGCCACTATGGTAGCCTGGGCTAGGTTTCTTCTCATGGGCCAAGATCTGTATTAACCATAATACTTTCTGCTTTACAAATCCTGACCTTTGGGGAGGAGAAGGTAATTAACACTAGCATTATGGTTTCTAAAATGCTATTGCTTAATAAGCTTAAATCAAATAGAAAGTGATTTTTAATTACTGGGTTGCTGTCTTGTTCAGAATCAAATACACAATTGCACAGAAGAGTTCAGTCGAAACGCTGTCAGGAAAACAACAGCTGGTAATCATATAAAATCAAAAGCTGACATCAAATCAACACAACATTGTATGGAAGAGTTCAGTTGAAACACTGTCAATCCCCACCCCCCAGTCAATATTAAAACAAGCCATAATATTCACTAGCTTAAAATAATATCCAGAAAGCAGGTTTGAGCAGGTGATAAAACAGCCTTAAAAACAGCATAGTGAAGTGGTTAAGAGTGGCAGATTCTAATTTGGAAAACCAGTTTCGATACCCCACTGCTGGGTGACCTTGGGCCAGTCCCAGTTCTCTCAGAACTCTCTCAGCCCACAATGGAGGCAGGCAATGGCAGACCACCTCCAAACATCTCTTGCCGAGAAAACCCTACAGGGGTCACCATAAGTCAGCTGAGATGTGATGTCACTTTCCTCCCAAAAAACATTGGACCCTTTAATTTGCTATTTGACATATTGATAAATCCCTCAATTTCCTTGGAGAGCCCAAGGTTGTTCACAAACTGTGTCAGTGGGCAGGGCTGGTGCTATAGTGATGTGATGTGACTTTGGCCGGCAGATTGTTAGAATCAGCAACCTGTGCTGCCACCACCATATCTCACTATCTCAACCATCTGTGGCTCACCACCTTTCAGGGTTGTTAACAGCCTCAAGAAAAAAAATCCTACCTCTTCAACTGAGGCTCAGTGTGTAGAAATGGGCAGCCGACGCTTTCAGTGTCATAGAGGCAAATGACATAACCCAATAAATCACATGGCACAGTTCCCTCAGATTCCCTCAGACTCACAGTTCCCTCAGATTCCCTCAGACTCATAGTTCCCTCAGATTCCCTCAGATTCCCTCAGACTCACAGTTCCCTCAGATTCCCTCAGACTCACAGTTCCCTCAGATTCCCTCAGACTCACAGTTCTCTCAGATTCCCATCTACCTCACATGGGGCCTATTGGGGGTGAGGATGACGAGAAGAGAATTGTAAGCCACTTTGACACACCTTAAAGGTAGACAAAAAGTTGGGACTAAAAACCAATTTTCCCTCCATTTCCATTTCTACCTTTCCCTCTGCCTCATACAGGGCCCAGAGTTGTTAATGGTCTTCCCTCCCTTTGTACTCTCTAAGGTAGCTTGAGACTCAGTATGATAATTTGGGAGGTTCTGTTAATCAAGTAGAGCTTGCTGTCCTATGCTAAAGGAGGCATGTGGAACAAGGTGGAATGGAGTGTTGACTTCTCAGATCATCGGTGGTGGCTCGGGGTCAGTGAGGGGCACAGGTAGAGGGCGGGGCGGGGTGACCTCAGGTGCCATATGTTGCTGCGCTGCCTGTAAGCAGAAGTATCCCAACTTAAAACATTGAATAGATTTATTTAAAAACTTCAAAATATTAATATGCTACAAAATGTTTTAAAAGGTTAGCTCATACCGCAACCCTCATCCATATGCCCCCCGGCACGGCTTTGATTCTTTGCCAAAACACTGGCAAAAAAGGTGCCCGTTGTTGGAAAATCCTGTGTTCTGGCTCAGGCAGAATAGATGATTGAATCATAGGCAGAAACTCTTGAAGTAAGTATCAGTTTATTTTAGGCCCCTTCCGCACATGCAGAATAATGCTCAATCCATGTTCAGTGCAGCTGGATTTTACTGTGCAGCTGGATTTTACTGTGCGGAATAGCAAAATCCACTGGCAAACTATTGTGAAAGTGGATTGAAAGTGCATTATTGTCAGTGTGTCGAAGGGACCTTAGTTTATTTAATTTAAGTCCTGCTCTTTTTCAGTAAGGAAACAATAATGCTGTTAGTTGTAAGATGATCTTGTCTAGGGTCCATAAAATAATTATTCTGATGTGTGCAGATAGTATTTGGACTTTTGGCCTAGAAACTTTAAATCTGTCATGATTTGCTATTTCTTTCTTTTTTTTCCCTTTTCTATCCCTTTCCTCTTAAACAATTTACTATGCTCTGCGTGGTACGAGATTTAATGACAAGTAATCTGAACTATTCTGGCAAATGGCAGAATGTACATTGTATTAAATCTCCTCTGTCTTTCATTCAGGCTTAAAAATTCTCCACCCCCACTCCTTACCCAGACAGCGATGATAGATACCGAATGCTTGCATGATATTTTTATATCGTTTTCATGAATGGCTGTTTTGTGAATTAATTTTATCTAGATATATAGACAGGGGTTGCTAAAACAGCATCACTGTAGAGACTTCCGTGCAGTGAACTCACTTGGAAATGTATTGCACTAGTCCATTGTTGGCAAGTTAGAACCTGAGGAGGTAGATTACACCTGCCAATTGACATATTCAAGGTCATAGCTACTGTCTGATGTAGTTAGCAGGAGAGGTAAAAGGCTCACAGTACAAATTCCTCTCAGCCCATTGACTTCGATAGACTGGAGTTAACTCTGTCTAGGAAAGCAGAGGTGGTTACAATGAATGCATGTACATCCTGTGTGCACATGTGTTTGTAAGAGAGCAAACGTGTGTTCACTTTACAGCTCAGACCAGAGACCAGTACTTTATTTCATTCAATCATTCCTTTAAATGTGTTAAATAGCTGGGTAAATGTGTGGTTTCAATCAAGTGTTCATTTGTACATGTATTGAATGTAGCAATAGAATTACTCAATGCCTGTGTAAAGCAAAATCAGGTGTACGAGTATACGGAGTGCACATGTGTTCACTATGACTTAGCGTGAATGGGGCTATTAATATAGAGTAATCCTGTGCATAATTACTCCAGGATAAAACCAAGGGGTGTCGACTGGAGTAGAACTGCATAGGCTTGCCTAGTCACTCTTAGTTTGTTTAAAGAAAACAATCAAACATTTCATGTGTCACATTGATGTTTCAGATTTTTGCCATTCTAAGTCCTGTGGCATTGTTTATTAGCTATCTCGGAATCCTGTTTGTTGTGTTGACTTGCATTATGTAATCTGCCTTGAGCGTCAGTGAAAAAGGCGCACTATAAATAGCTTATAAAGAGACTCTATGGCAGAAGCCAACGTGTCATAGTGATTAAGAGCGGCAGACTGTAATCTGGAGACCCGGGTTCGATTCCCCACACCTCCACATGAAGCCTACTGGAGGACATTGGGCCAGTCACAGTTCTCTCAAAACTCTCTCAGCCCGCGGAGAGGCGGGCAATGGCAAATTATCTCCAAATATCTCTTGCTTTAAAACTCTGCTGGTCACATCAAGTCAGCTGTGACTTCACAGCACACACACCTGGAATTAAGGTAGCTGTTAGCACTTTCTGCCAAGGGATAGTTAAGCGTACAAGACTCTTTCTTGGGAGTGAGCAACTTAGGCTTAGAAAGCTGCATGTTGAAAATAAAAGAAATAAAAGAATTGCCTGCTTTGTGCCATAATGAAAGCCCAGAACTGCGTAGGATAGAGAAGCTCTGAATATCGAGTGTCAGAAAGTGATTGTGAAGCCTTTTGGAACGAGTCAAAGTCTCTCCAGGCATTTTTATTCACAAGGAACTTCATTGTCATTTCTGACAAGATAATGAAGAGAGCGACTTTTAAAGTAAAAAAGACAGGCTGGTGTGTTCTCAAGCTCAAAATACATCCCCTGCCATTTATATCCCCACACATTAAAATGCTGAATTTCACAATGTGTAATGCAAACTGGTTTGCATAATTTATCTAATTTGCATGATATATTCACCTTCTGGAGAGCTAGCATGGTGTAGAAGCTAATCTGTTGAACTAGGTTCTGGGAAACCCAGATTCAGATCTCTACTTGTGCCCTGAAAGCTTGCTGACCTTGGGTCAGTTACACACTCTCAGCCTAGATCAGGGGTCTGCAAGCTGCTGCTCTCCAGATGTTCATGGACTACAATTCCCATCAGCCCCTGCCACCACGGCCAATTGGAGAGCCGCAGGTTGCAGACCCCTGGCCTAGACCCTGGCTAGTATTTGGATGGAGACCTCTAAGGAATATCAGAGGCATGATGCAGAGGCCGGTAATAGCAAACCAGCTCTGAACACTCTCTTGCCTTGAAAACCCAATGCGGGTGTCATAAGTCAACTGTGATAAGTCAACTGTGACTTGACGGCAAAAAAATAAATAAATCACCTTCTAGAGCAGCAGTGGCGTAGGAGGTTAAGAGCTCGTGTATCTAATCTGGAGGGACCGCGTTTGATTCCCAGCTCTGCCGCCTGAGCTGTGGAGGCTTATCTGGGGAATTCAGATTAGCCTGTGCACTCCCACGCACGCCAGCTGGGTGACCTTGGGCTAGTCACAGCTTCTCGGAGCTCTCTCAGCCCCGCCTACCTGACAGGGTGTTTGTTGTGAGGGGGGAAGGGCAAGGAGATTGTCAGCCCCTTTGAGTCTCCTGCAGGAGAGAAAGGGGGGATATAAATCCAAACTCTTCTTCTTCTTCATAAAGAAAGGAGAAAAAGAGCTAGGAAGTTTGTAAAGACCTTTTTTTTACAGTGCTGCTTTCTAATAAAATAAACCCACAAAAGGCTGAATGAAAATAAGAATTTCAGTAGAATCACCTGGATTAGACCAGTGGTCCATTTAGTGAGCATTCTGTTTTACACAGCAGCCAACAAGTTGCCTGGGGGGGGGGGGGGGGGGGAAAGAAACAGATCACAGAGGTCAGAGGCTTCCCCTGCTAGCACTGACATTCAGAGGTTTGCTGCGTCTGTATATGGAGGTTCTTTTCAGTCACCATGGCTAGTAGCCATCCATGCACTTATCATAGGATCAGAGTTGGAAGAGACCCCAAGGGCCATCCAGTCCAACCCCCTGCCATACAGGAACACACATTCAAAGCACTCCTGGCAGATGGCCATCCAGCCTCTCTTTAAAAACCTCCAAAGAAGGAGACTCCACCACACTTCGAGGTAGTGAATCTGTGTGACCCCCTTTTAAAGCCATCCGTGCTGGTATCCATTGCTACAGCCATTGGCCGTGAATCCCATAGTTCCAAAGCAACATGCCACATTCTCCCTTCCCACATTATCTCCTCACAACTATGATCCCATCAGGTAGCTTCAGTGCAGAATGCATGACTATCCCAAGGTCATCCAGCAAGCTTCCATAGCCGAAGCAGAATTTGAACCTGGGACTCCCAGATCCTAGACTGACACTCTAATCACTATGCTGTACTGGCTCTCAGTGTTCACCGTGCCTTTTAACCATAAAACCTAAAGTTCTCAGTTGGCATAGCAGGTTAAGAACTCGTGTGTCTAATCTGGAGGAACCGGGTTTGATTCCCAGCTCTGCTACCTGAGCTGTGGAGGCTTATCTGGGGAATTCAGATTAGCCTGTACACTCCCACACACGCCAGCTGGCTGACCTTGGGCTAGTCACAGCTTCTCGGAGCTCTCTCAGCCCCACCTACCTCACAGGGTGTTTGTTGTGAGGGGGGAAGGGCAAGGAGATTGTAAGCCCCTTTGAGTCTCCTGCAGGAGAGAAAGGGGGGATATAAATCCAAACTCTTCTTCTTCTTCTTCTGTTATAGATTAGTACTCCATGAACAGAACCCATTACCCCCAAAGACTGTCTCAGTTCTTGTCTCTTTCCTCTATTGGTTATTAGTGAAACCTTGCATACATGCTCACAACAGCTTATGTGACGCAATCATTATAGTTTCAAACTAAGATGTGGGAGATTCCAGATTAGGTTTGGTGATTCAGTAAATCCAAATCACCAAAAAAACACCACTCTTATTAGGTTTTTGGGTTGTTGTTTTTTTACTTTCCCGATTTAAAATCCCAGGCTACTCGGCAGAGCATGATTCGGCTTTATTGGATTTTAGACAGCACAGGCAGGGGGAGAGAGATTGCGATCCTCTATGTTCTAATTCTGTGAGGTTTTTTAAAAAGGTATTTGCGCCCATTCAGACAAACAGTTGCTCACCTGTAGTCTGGAGTGGTATAATGCAGAAAGGAGTGTGTCATGCGGTTCTGTTGTGATTCTGCATATGTGTGCGTCTGCCGTCGAGTCACAGCTGGCCTATGGCAATCTTGTAGGAGTTTCAAGGCATGAGACATTTAGGGGTGGTTTGCCATTGCTTACCTCTAGGTGTGCTGAGTGAGTTCTGAGAGAACTATGACTGGCCCAAGATCATCCAACATGCTTCATGTGGAGAGAATTGAACCCAGTTCTCCAGATTAGAGTCTGCCACTGTTAACCACTACACTACACCGGCTCTACAAGGATAGAACTGATGCGAAGAGAAACAAAACTTTCACAACATTCAGTGCTCCAATAGTGATAGAAATGATATTAACTGAATGTCACATTAACCTTATGGCCTCTGGATTGCTTGTATACCTGAGGAGACTAGGATTTTTCCCTTTTGTCAGTCACTGAAAAATAGGCAGGAAAATTCACAAGTCGGTTGAGTTGTTCTCTTCTTCTTTTTCTCAAGTCTTTTTTCGTGCCTTTCCATGCGTACAATCTCCTGCTCAATTTGAGCTTTAGTTGTGATTGCTGGTAAGTGCTCTTAGCATAAAAGGTAGGATCACAGTATGCATACATGATCATCCTAAAAGAGCAGATCCGGCAATAAAATGACAATTGTGTGCTCGGAGTGGTTGTTCAGAAAAGGCAATTACTGTCATTCACCCTTGGCAACATTCATGTGACACTTGGCGGGTTGCGAGTGGCACGATTCAAGCACAGTGCAAAGCATGAGTCTTGTGACATTATCTTTGGGATTTTCCAGCCCCTGAAGGCAGGAAAAAAACTGGTAATTTTCTGAATGTGCGCATCATTTCATGACTTTTCAAATCCTCTTGACCAAATGTGTCCTGCAGCATTACAAATAGGCATGACCATGGAGATAACACACTTCTGCTTGGGGAGTAGATCTACAATATTTCTTGCAGTGTCATACTGCTAATGGGGACATGAGGTATTCCATGTCCCCCAGCGCACACTGTTTTGTCATGTGGGGGGCGCAGGACATTTTGTCACATGGGGGGCCTCAGCTGCACTCTGCCAAGTCCTGCCCTCCCAGCCTTCTTTCAGGTCTGCTTCTGCCCTCCCCAGGTCCTGGGGGGAGCCAGGGGGGTGCAAGGAGGCAGTCATGCCCCCGGACCCCATTTAGGGCCAGTATGCCCCTGATTTCTTGTCAGCAGTGCCAGCCATGTGGTGTTTACATGTTAAAGTAAGTGGGAGTCCATGTTGGTGTGGCTAACATGAAGGTGACATGTTGCTATCAGGAAAGCCGAACATTCGCTGGCCTGTTCGGCTAGCATGTGAACAGCTTGATCGTACATGGTGGTGAATTACCACATTTGCAGTCATCTTCCCCTGTGGATCGTCACCAATTGCCTAGAACCAAATAAATAATTTTATGAGAAAGACAAGCAGTTAGGCTTTTACGGTTTTGTTCGGCGTACCAAATAATGGTTATTCACCCTTCTTCCTCATTCTGGTGTTTATGTGTTTTGTTAGGTGTTGTGAATTATTTTATCATTTTAAAGTTTGAAATTTTAAATCTCCACCTTGGAGATTCTGATCGGGTGGAAAAGCAGCAGAAATGTTTTAAATACATGAAATCACATTTACTTTTTTGTTGCTGTTGGATATCAGTCTCATTCTGAACCACACCACTTCATGGTTGCCAATCTGTTAAGATCAGGGGTGTCGAATTCATTTGTTATGAGAGCTGGATAGGACATAAACATGACTTGGTCAAGCTGGACCTGGGGGTGGGGTGTGTGACTGCCTGAACTGGTGAGCCCACACAGCCCAGGCAATAATGCCCCCCCCCTAGGGCCCAGCTTGACCAAGTCACATTTATGTCCTATCCAGCCCTTGTAGCAAAAGAGTTTGACATCTGTGGTCTAGATCCAGAGTGTTTCATATGCACATATTTTTGCACAAGAGAGGTACCATTTTCTGTCCTCCTGAGATCTATACTGTGTCTCAGAAAAAAAGATGTAAGTATGGTCGGTTGAGGTGCAGCAGTCGAGAAAAGCGTATGCTTCCACATTAGAATATAGTTCCGAACGAATATGAGAATTATCATTCATTTTTACACGCTGCCTTTGTCAAAACCATTATTTTGTTCATTACTGAACGTGGCACTTTGATGCAAGAGCGTTTATAGTTTATATTTATACTTTAAAACAGATGGGGGTTGGGAACAGGGCTGGGTAGGCAATAGGACCCAAGCAGAGCGTTCTACACAGAAGAAGGTCCGGCATGTTGATTTCTGTTATGGGGGAAAATACAACCTTACTAACATCTTTTTCTGAGAAAGACTATAGAAGAATTGAGCTTTAAAACCCATATCCTTTCCTGCAGTGGGGCTGGAATAGTTTTTTCTTTGACTTTTTTCTCTACAAGAGGATTACCATAAAATATAATCCAGCTATGCTATGTTTACAGTCAAGCAGAATAAGAGAGGTTGCTGTTTGGGAAAGGCAAATTGTAGGTAACCATCCCCTGTTATCACTGTCTGTTTTGGCATGGGTTTCCGTCCCTTTCAATCAGTGCCCAATTCAGCACATTACCAAAAGAATGGAATCATTCTGTGGCAGGCCGAATGTTTACAAACAAAAGGACAGTGGAGGGTAAAATGCTTATTTTAAATATTCATGCTAAAAATAACTGGGAGCAATTGGATAGCTGACGCAAGTACAGTGGCCTACTTGTGAAATATTTAGCAACACTCTCCTGGCATTTGAGGAGACCAAAAATTGAAAAAGGTGGCAGCAAATTCTAATTAAAGCTGTTCTCGTTTCTGATGCCGTGGCAATGTGTCAGAAACGTTTTTACGATACAGTTGCTGTGAGGTCGTTAGAAAAACAAAACTTGAAGCTACCAATAGTCTGCAGTCTGTTTTTCAAGAGGAAACAAAATAGTTTGTTGAAAGCTTTTACGGCTGGATTCAACTGGTTGTGGTGGGTTTTCCAGGCTGTGCGGCCGTGGTCTCTCTGTGACCATGGCCGCACAGCCTGGAAAACCCACCACAACCAAAATAGATTATGTCTATTGCTTCGTGTTAAAAAAAGCCTGTTTTTGTGCTAAATAGTGATAAAGCACAAAGCAAACTCACAAAAGGATTTTTTTCCCCTGTTCCCAGATAAATTGAAGCTACCTTAAATATTTTGTAACGCTAATTGGCTTAGTGGCTTCATTTTGTGTGGGAGTTTGTGCAAATTCGGTGTCTGGAGGGAGGATAACATGGTATGTTTATTTCCAAAATAAAGAACTCTTAATAATGGGTTTAAATTACAGGCAGAAAAGTACCGGCTGGATATTAGGAAAACAATTTTTTTACATTAGAAGTTGTTCAACAGTGGGATCAGTTGCCTAGGGAGGGGGTAAGCCCCCCCTCACTGGCAGTCTTTAAGCAGCAGCTGGACAAACACTTGTCGGGGATGCTCTAGGCCAGGGGTAGGGAACCTGCGGCTCTCCAGTTGTTCAGGAACTACAATTCCCATCAGCCCCTACCAGCATGGCCAATTGGCCATGCTGACAGAGGCTGATGGGAATTGTAGTTCCTGAACATCTGGAGAGCCGCAGGTTCCCTACCCCTGCTCTAGGCTGATCCTGCATTGAGCAAGAGGATAAGACTACATGACCTTTATGGTGCTTTCCATCTCTGGGATTCTATGATTCTAATGAGAGAGATTGGCCCTTCCGCACATGCAGAACAATGCACTTTCATTCCATTTTCAATGCACTTTGCAGCTGGAATTTACTGTGCAGAATAGCAAATTCCACTTACAAACAATTGTGAAAGTGGATTGAAAGTGCATTATTCTGCATGTGCGGAAGGGGCCCTCGTTTGGTTTAACACTTATATTTCCTAATGATGGAGTGATGGGAGAGTCACAAAGCAGTATAAACTGCAAAGTGCTTTGTTTCAGTTAAAAGTAGTGAAGTTCATAGTGCACTAAATTCTGGAAAGGGGCTGAAGGTCCTAGACACAGTTTCTGGCATCTCCAGGTAAAAGGACCAGGGAGTAGATGATGTGACCAGGGACAAGGAGCAGGTGAAAGACACATAAGAACGAGCCTGCTGGATCAGACCAGAGTCCATCTAGTCCAGCACTCTGCTACTCTCAGTGGCCCACCAGGTGCCTTTGGGAGCTCACGTGCAGGAGGTGAAAGCAATGGCCTGCTGCTGCTCCTGCTCCTGCTGCTGCTCCTGAGTACCTGGTCTGCTAAGGCATTTTCAATCTCAGGTCAAGGAGAATCAAGATTGGTAGCCATAGATCGACTTCTCCTCCATAAATCTGGCCAAGACCCTTGGTGAGTTCATGGTTCATGTTCATGGTGGGTTGCTGTCTGTAGATAGCAAAACAGGTGAGGATGGGGCACCCAGAGACAAAGCGGAGGTTTCTGAATACTGAACTACTAACTTCAGCAAAAAGAATATAACTTTGAGACTTTCGTTTTTTTCGACCTCGAAGGATGGGAGGCTGAGCCAAACCTGAGCTGGCTACCTGAAACAGATTACAAGCAGAGCTTGGACTGCAGTATTGCATCTTATCACTGTGTGCCACAGGACACCTTAGTGACGAAAAAGAACTTCCATATTCAGGAAACCCCTGAATATCAGTGCACATAGGGTGCACCTTTTGCAGCAGAGATCTGTGGGAATGTGTGAGACAGCCCTAAGTTTCCGCAATCTCTTAAATCAGTGATGATGAACCTATGGCACGGGTGCAAGAGATGGCACTCGGAGCCCTCTCTGTGGGCACGCGCCCACAGAGTTCGTCATGTGGGGGGCAGAAAATCAACCCCCCCACACACACATCTAGGCTGGCCTGGGCCACTAAGCACAACATGAGCACACCGCGGTGAGCAGGGAGGACTTGACTGGTGGGCCTGGTGCCTGTGTTCCGGGTGGCTGCTGCCCGAGCGGGGTGGGGGGGGTGCAGAGGAGGCAGAGATGCTAGAGAGGCACAGAGCGGTGTGCGTGGGAATTGGAGGCTGGAGCAGGCTGGCCCCTGCTCGAGCGGGTGGGGTGGAGGAAGAGGGAGCCAACCTCAGCATTCAGGTTAAATTGGCAGGTTGGCACTTTGTGATAAATAAGTGGGGTTTGGGTTGCAATTTGGGCACAGTCTCAAAAAGGTTCGCCATTACTGTCTTAAATGCTTGAATGCAATCCAGCAGTCATCGGTGATTGAAAGGGAAGAGTCAGCTGTGCAGAAGGAAACATCTGGATTGGGTCTACTATACTTCTCACACAACCTTACATCGTTTTCCAGGCTTCGGATTGTCCTTGTGCTTTGGCTATTTTGCCGTTTCATTGAACAAATGAAACTTATACTATAATGGAAATTCTGCATCACATATTCTATATTTAATGACTGCTTTAAATAAGCTCCTCGATGGCTGCAGTAAGATATCATATCTCAAGCGTAAAATGTAGGTTAAATGGCTACAACTGTTACTGTTTGCAAAACTGCAGTAAAAGTATTTCTTGTGTTTTGTGGGGATTCAGATTGCTGTTCTCTAGAGCTCCTGATGGTTTTATCCTAGTTGGTTGTTGTTTTTCTAAAAAGGCAGGGTTTAAAAAGTAACCATGTGGCTTTAATTGCATTGCTACATTTTATACACCACCTTTCTCTCCAGTGAGGACCTAAAATGGCTTTGCTCAGCATGGTGTAGTGGTCAAGAGCAGGTGGAGTCTAATCTGGAGAACCGGGTTTGATTCCCCACCTGAGTGGCAGAGGCTTATCTGGTGGACCAGATGTGTTTCCGCACTCCTACATTCCTGCTGGGTGACCTCGGGCTAGTCACAGTTCTCTCTGAACTCTCTCAGCTCCACTTATCTCACCAGGTGTCTGTTGTGCGGAGAGGAAGGGAAAGAAGCTTGTAAGCCATCTTGGGTCTCCTTACAGGAGAGAAAAGTGGGATATAATTTTATAAATTCCTCCACCTCCTTCTCCTTCTCCTGTTCTCTATTTTATCCTCACAGCAACCCTGTGAGGTTGGTTAGGTAGAAAATGAGTGGTTGTCCCAAGGCCACCCAATTTCTGTGTCAGAGCAGAGATTACGAAGTTGATGTAATGTTTTGCGGGTCTGTTTTGCCTGTTGAATGCCATGGGGCGATAAGAGATAATGCAGCTGTCAATGTACCAAAGTTTAAAAAAAAACACCCAGCAAAAACAAAGTTTCCCTCCTGGTCTGTGACATCTCTGACCTTCAGCTCATTTTGTTCTGGCCCTTGTTAAATTATGCTAACTTAGAAGATCAGTAGGAATCTGATACACAAAGTGCAGATGAAAAAATGTGCTTGACAAATGAAAGTGAGGATTAGGGAGGGACAGAAAAATACTAGAATACTAGAATTCTTCTCCTTGTTGTGTTTTGCCAGGAAAAGACAAGAAATGCCGCAAGAAACTGAAAGGAGAGAATAACATATTTCCCCTTTTTAAAACCATTCAGTGAAATTAATTGATTTATGGTGATGTTCATTTTTTTAAGCTTTCCACTCGTGCTTGTTTTACTTCTAACCACAGAGGAAGCTATTTGTCTGAGTGGGCTTCTATAAAAGTACCACAGGTTTAATCGCACTCACAACCCCCTTTTTTTTCCTTTGTGTTTTCCCTGGTAGGGTTAACGTTGGCTGAATTACTTGAAAGCGTTGCTTCACTCCTGTCTATCCATCTAGTTTGTGTCAGTAGCTGAAACTCTAGGACAATATAAATAAAAGGGGACTATCCCGATATAATACTGTCCTTGGGTCCTCCACAGTTGTCCGTTTTGTAAAATATAGCAACATGAACCCATATAAAATAAAATATATTTATACAATATAGCAACATGAATCAATTGCTGCCTGTGCAGAAAGGACCTGAGTTTCCAGTAATTCTATGGGCTAGATCAGGGGTCTGCAACCTGTGGCTCTCCAGGTGTTCATGGACTACGATTTCCATGAGGCTGGTGGGAATTGTAGTCCATGAACATCTGGAGAGTCACAGGTTGCAGATCCCTGGGCTAGATCCAACCAGCTTCTTCCCTGGTGAAAAGCAAGAGGAAGGACTCCTTTATCAAAATGGCTACAGTGAGGATTATAGGTCCTATATGAATAAAAATCTTGTGGAATGGGGGCTGTAGAAATGAGGAAAATTAACAGAGATTGGGCAAAAAAGCTGGCTGGATCCAGTCTTATATCATGTGTCTAAGCCAATGGTGGTCTTCCTTGGCTGGCCCAGGATAGCCTAATCTCATAGCCCTCAAAAGCAAGGACAGCCCTGGTTAGTACTTCGAGACCAACATGGAAGTCCAGGGTTGCCACCAGAGGCAGACAGTGGCAAATGGCCTCAGTTTGTCCCTTGCCTTGAAAACTGTGGGGTTGCCATGAGTTGGCTGCAATTTGGCAGCACTTCCTCCTACCAAGCCAGTGGAGTTACTCAACTGCTTGCCAAGAGCCACATTTGCAATTATCATCAACCAAAAGAAGCATCAGTGGCGTAGTGGTTAAGAGCAGGTGTACTCTAATCTGAAGGAACCAGGTTTGATTCCCCTCTCTGCCGCTTGAGCTGTGGAGGCTTAACTGGGGAACCAGATTAGCTTGTGCACTCCAACACATGCCAGATAGGTGACCTTGGGCCTAGTCACAGTTCTTCTGAGCTCTCTCAGCCTCACCTGCCTCACAGGGTGTTTGTTGTGAGGGGGGAAGGGAAAGGAGATTGTAAACCCCTTTGAGTCTCCTACAGGAGAGAAAGGGGGGATATAAATCCAACTCTTCTTCTTCTTCTTCTTCTTCTTCTTCTTCTTCTTCTTCTTCTTCTTCTTCTTCTTCTTCTTCTTCTTCTTCTTCTTCTTCTTCTTCTTCGGAGCCATGTTTACTTCTGTCCTTGGCATCAGGACTGCACCCCAGGGAATCTTGCAGCTCACCCATTCTTCCAGCAGTGGCTGTTTCAAAATGGAGACGGCCTGCCAGTCACAAGCACCACCGGGCAACGGCCTTGTCCACTTTCCTGGAACATGGGGCAAGGGCCACGTGAATGAACTGTGGTCAGTGAGTGAGTGACATTGGCCTAAGCTCTGACTGAAGCCTGCAGCCCTTTTTTGAACCTTCTTTTCCTACACAAATCGGATTGGAATTGTGGTAGAGCATAATTTTGGGACAAGTCTTGTGTTGCGATCATCGGTTCTGCTGAGTGGTGCGTGGAACGAGTCTGCCAGTCCAGTTTGGTAACCTTAAAGTGTTGCTTCCTCCTTCGTGCAGAGCCCTGCCTTGGGAATTTCAACACCTCCCACCTACCCTTTCTGTCTCACCTCCAGCCTCCGAGCCATATGGTGCCTTATCTCTGTTGGCCTGTGATACTGACACAGAACAGACACGGATGCCAGGAGAACAATGACAGTGACATTTACACAAAGATTGGACCCTCCAAAGGGCAACACATGCTGGTTGTCTTACTGCCAAGGCTTTTATTAACGGCTTCATCCATTCCCTGGATAGCCCTTTTCAGTTGGGTCTGCTTGCTGGCTCAAGAGGGAGCTTTCCCCCTTCGCAGAACAGCCATCGCTGTTCAAAGCAAGATAGAAATCACAGCTGTTCCTGCCGGCGCTGTCTTCAGCCTTCCCGTTTCCTTTGTGTGAATGCAATTGTGTTTTCGCCCTCGGTCTTCCCACCATTTAACCACCCTCTTCGGTTTTGCTGGGAAGGGTGTGGGTGGACTTTTATAAGCAGGACGGAGAGTGGTTTCGTACTGTGGATGAGAGTAGCCACGTGTGTGGGGCAGAATGGAATGGGTTGCTGCTGTTACATCTTACAGCTGAAGGGAAATAGCAAGAGGGGAGCAGTGATGGAAAAACTGAATCTGTTTCTGGAAAGCTTCATGCAATCGCAGCCTGTGATCAGATCTAAATTGCAGAATATAGCCAGGGCAGAGGAGGAGGACCCAGGGGCGACGAATGCAAGAAGTTGGGTGCTGTGTGGTTTCCGGGCTGTATGGCTGTGTTCTAGCAGCATTCTCTCCTGACGTTTTGCCTGCATCTGTGGCTGGCATCTTCAGAGGATCTGATGGAATCTGATTCAGATCCTCTGAAGATGCCAGCCACAGATGCAGGCAAAACGTCAGGAGAGAATGCTGCCAGAACACGGCCATACAGCCCGGAAACCACACGGCATCCCAGTGATTCCGGCCGTGAAAGCCTTCGACAATACATTGAACGCAAGAAGTGCTCGGAGGACTGTAGATAGATGACATGCCCTCCGTCATCTGACTAATGAAAATAAGCATCCTTCTTTTAAAATATATAAGAAACGTACCACTTAGTGGGCATCATCAAGAGAAGCCCCTGTGCTCGTGCCTGGTGGCTTGAATTCCTCGTTCAAGAAATTTGGAAGTCAACTGCAGAATTCTCTACCATCTTAAAACATGTGCTATTGCATATGAAGAAGAAGAACATTTTGGATTTATATTTCACCTTTCTCTCCTGTAAGGAGACTCAAGGAGGCTTTCCCTTCCTCTCCCCACAACAGACAAGTAGGTGAGGTTCCTTGTGAGGTAGGTGGGACTGAGAGAGTTCCAAAGAACTGTGGCTAGCCGAAGGTCACCCAGCAGGAATGCAGGAGTGTGGAAGCACATCTGGTTCACCAGATAAGCCTCTGCCAACATGTTGGATCAGACCAATGGTCCGTCTAACTGCACCATCATGTTTTATGAAGAAGCCAGCCAGATGCCACCCGGAAGCTGAAAAACAGAGCATGGCCAAAGTTGTGTCCTCAGCTCAAACATTCAAAGGACGATTGACTCTGAAACTGAGGTTTCATTTAGTCATTGTGGCTAGCAGCCATTGAAGGACCGTGACGTTTTTTAAACCACCTGTTAAAGCCAAATAGTGGCCATTACCACACATCTTCCATTTTGAAATTTTGGTTGCAAACATGTTCCATTTTTAGAGATGGAGGAGAACGTTCAGGAGGCTGTATGTTGGATGGAGTGTGACTGTTCACACTGGCATTGTATCTGCTTTGGTGATTTCCTCTTACCTTTCTACATGGCCGATTGCAATATTCTGTGGAATTTCTCCAGTTTAAATGCATTGAACTTAATAGAATTAAAGGTAAAGTTTCCCCTTCAGTCATGTCCGACCCTGGGGTACCACTGCAACAGTGATTTCATAGGCAAGCCGTTTTTGTGGGGACGTTTGCCATTGCTTTCCCCAGCTATTCTTTACCCCCTAGCTGTGTGCTAGGTACTCATTTACCGACCAAGGAATGGATGGATGGCTGAGTTGACCATGAGCCAGCTGCCAGGATATCTGAATTATGCATGGGGTAGAAAATGTTGACAGAGAGAATTTTTTCTCTCTTTCTCACAATACTAGAACCAGGGGGCATACATTGAAAATGCTGGGGGGAAGAATTAGGACTAATAAAAGGAAACACTTCTTCACGCAACGTGTGATTGGTGTTTGGAATATGCTGCCACAGGAGGTGGTGATGGCCACTAACCTGGATAGCTTTAAAAGGGGCTTGGACAGATTTATGGAGGAGAAGTTGATTTATGGCTACCAATCTTGATCCTCCTTGATCTGAGATTGCAAATGCCTTAACAATCCAGGTGCTCGGGAGCAACAGCCGCAGAAGGCCATTGCTTTCACATCCTGCACGTGAGCTCCCAATGGCACCTGGTGGGCCACTGCGAGTAGCAGAGAGCTGGACTAGATGGACTCTGGTCTGATCCAGCAGGCTAGTTCTTATGTTCTTATGACCCACAGGGGGCTCAAACTCCTGGCCGTGTGAGTGGTAATAGAATTAGATGGGACTAAGTTTGCATTGGATTTGTACTGCCGGTTTCCTTTGGACAGGAGGGAGCATTTGGAGACTTGCAGTATTTCACCATATCTTTTTGTTGACAATTATACAAGCAGAACATACTGGACGCAAATGGACTACTACAGCAGGCAGTATAGCTACTAATGCTGCATCTCATTTCCAAAGATTAATAGCACTTCGTGGACGCTTCTGTTTTAACCAGCTGTGGATAAAAAAAGCACCATCCGTGCTTCAATGCACACCTTCTCTCTCACTGCAAAGAAACCCCCATCCTTTTTGAATCACCCCCAAGCCGGCAAAACACATTTTCCACACCTCATGCAGCAGGTAAATTACCTATTAAATCTTGAGTTAAACGCAGGAAGAGAAAACATTTCTGTTGCTGTGGGAATAACTGGTTGCCTCAGATTCATTTTTAATGTGTGTTCACAAATTAGCCCCAATGAAATTTAATTATTATTGGGCAACAGGACTCAGTGGCATGGATCCAAGCGGTTCCTCCTATAGGGTGATATTTTTCTTTGCAGAAGAGGCAGCCGCCCGTCTTCCCGATGCTTCCCTCCCACTGAAAATTCCCAATATTGCCTGCAGATATTTGGCTGTGCATCAAAGCATGTCTCAGGTATGATCTGAAATGCACACAACTACATCTTGGGCTATAGGTTGTACCCATATGCACGTTCAGAACCCAGTAACAAGTAGGTTCCTTTCAAAAAAGTAACAGTTCCGTTGAAAACAGAAGAAATCAATGAAAGATATTAAGAAAAAGCACTGCAGAATTTTAAAAAACCCACACCCTGTATAGACAATATTCTATCTAGCCAGACTGGTTTAACTCTTGCCTAGTGATAATCTAAATAAAATGGTATTGTTGACCCAGGGGCTTTCTTCATTGTGTTCCCAAGGGAATAAAAACAGCTGTCAATTTCCTAACTGACACAACTGGGTGTGAGATGAAGAAACCAGAAGCTACGTGGACTGCTATTGGTAGAAGCTACACGGACTGCTATTGGTAGATAAAGTTATATGGATAATCTCGGGAGCAGGTTGTAACTAAGTTGGATTGTAGCTTGAGAACTTTAGGAAAGAGAGAGAAGGTTGCAGTGTCTGTCTTTCTCAAGTTCATGTCTACCCTTGCGCCTAGAATCTGGCTTAGCCATTAACAGGTTCATGCTAGAGAATTGTGATATTCCTTCAGTGGACTGGAAAATAACTCACTTTCTCTGTGACAATCAAAGCAATTCTTGTATTTATTTTAACCCTTTCCTTCGATTTGTATCATCAGACATCAGAAAACCATTACATGCATTGTCTAAGGCTTTCATAGCCAGAATCATGGCTGTTGTGGGTTTTCATGGTGTGTGGGCATGGTCTAGCATTTTTTGTTTTCACCTGCACCTGTGTCTGGCATCTTCAGAGGTATGTCACAGTGTGCCTCAGAACATACTTCTAAAGATGCCAGCCATAGGTGTGAGCGGAACATTCTTCATCTTCTTCTATGTAATCCAAATGACACTTTTCTGGGAGTAAGCCCCACTGAATTATCCGGAGTAGGACCTGTTTAGGATTGATCTAATTTTATCATTTCACATTAAATGTAGGAAACTGCCTTATGGCAGGTCAGACTATTGGAGCATCTAGTTTGAATGGTCTGCTGTCATTGACTGAAATATACTTTCTCATATAGTGTAATAGATTCAATAATTGAGGGATTATTTATTATGGAATTAAACAGGGAATCTAACAAACTGATGTGAAATACATTATTAAGAATTTCCAGATGTGTTGACCATTTTGATGACAGGATGTTTCTGGATATATCACTGTTTATCATCAGGAGGTTTTCTTGCTGTTGGTTTGGATCTTTTATATAGATGGTCAAAGGTAAATGATCGCTTTCAGAACTACTAATTATCGTAAAATCTTAAATCTTAAAACTATCAAGTGAGTTAGCAAGTTGTTGGATACAATTGCGTAATCAATCACGCTTCTGCCCCTTGATGATATAAATGTGAAAGATCCCAGATAATCTCCTGTAATGTTTTAGATATTAAAAAGGTTAGTTTTTTGACAATAGTTCTAATGTTAAAGGATTGTTCATTAAGAAAGAAATGTTTAGTGGTTTCTTTATTCACTGGGCTTCTTTATTCACTGGTGCAGTAGCTTTATTTAAAGCTCCCACCTTTGAGACTCCTCTGGAGTAAAAGCAACAGATTCCTCTATTGCAATTTCCTCCTGAATATTTACTAATTTGGGAGAGCGGTCCTCATCCAGCAAAGCAAATCTGTTGGTGAGCTCAGGGTCAGTTAAAAGTTCAAACATTTCAGCCCTTCTCTCCATATGATTGCCATGGCAAAATTTATCTATTTTAATTTGCTTACTAAGAAGAAGAGGAGGTGGTGGAGGAGGAGAAGTTTGGATTTATATCCCCCCTTTCTCTCCTGTAGGATACTCAAAGGGGCTCACGAACTCCTTGCCCTTCCGCCCCCCACAACAAACACCCTGTGAGGTGGGTGGGACTGAGAGAGCTCCGAAGAACTGTGACTAGGCCAAGGTCACCCTGCTGGCGTGTGTTGGAGTGCACAAGCTAATCTTGGTTCACCAGATAAGCCTCCACAGCTCATGTGGCAGAGCAGGGAATCAAACCCGGTTCTCCAGATTTGCTTCTGGTCTTGGGCGACTGGGGAGGATAACCTGCACTTCCTAACACCCGTGTTATTATTTTGAATGTGAATGTGCTGGTTGCAGCCAAATTCTCAACTGAAACTGTAGTTGAAGCACAGTTTGACTTATTTGAAGTTTAGAGTTGAAAAAGGTTCTATTATTACTTATCTTATCAGTAGAAAAGAGCAGAAAGACAAGCCGCAGGGATAGACGTGACTGTTGGCGGAGCGGGTAGAGTTGTTTAAGTGTTAAGTATGTGTGTGTCTGTGTGCGCACCCGTCTGTGTGGAAGAATTGGCAGGATTTTACCACCTTAAAAATAGCTGCAAGAAATGTCAGTTGTCACAGGTTATGGTGACTTGGGATTTGTGCAGTAGAAAGGTACAGGTGACAAATATTTCTGATTAATAAGAAGATTCCCTTTTGAGTAGTTTAATAAGGGCTTATTGGTTCATTTTAATTTTATGTATTTATTTAAAACATTTATGAACCAGATTTCTACCTTTCCACCTTATATCATTCTGGCAGGGGATGATAGGAACTGTAGTCCATAACATCTGGAGGGCCGCAAGTTTAACACCTGTGTTCTAAGAGGTACCCAGGCCTCACTTAGAAGCTGGCAACCCTACCTAAGCAGGCATATGAAATCCTTAACCTATGCGCATGTATCTATATCTGGTCATATTTGTCATGTATTTGACGGCAGGCTGTGCCATAATAACATGCAATGGTGTCCTAAACAATTGCGCCTTTCTTAAGTCTGTTGACGTCAGTGGCCTTTGAAGGCTATAACGTGATTTATCATTGCACTGTAATGGTTTTACCCTTGTGGAATTGATATTTTTCTCCTTCCCCTCATATTGCTGGAATGAGCATTTCAGAAAACCAGTTCTCTTTCTTGTTGTTGGTTCTGGCGGTTAATGGTTAATTTCCCAAATGACAAAACAATTGGATTTTTTTCAGGAACCTCAGTCTAATGTGTTTTTGTCTGTTAAATAACTAGGTTTAAATCGGGCCGCCTGTGATGCATTTAGATCAGAAGCCTTAATGAATACATCAGGCAGAGGAGCACAGTGGAGAGCAATCCTCTGAACAACCAGTTAGCATTTAGGGAGAGCTGCACGTAGAAATCAGATTGCTTATCAAGCATTTATTTCAGGCTTTATCTTTACTGATACTTTTGTTTATTTTAAAATCTGTTCCCCCGCATTTGGTTATCTGTTCCCCAGACAGCTTATGCAAAATGCATATAAATTAACCCAGCTCTTTATGAAAACAGGTCCCTAGCCTGAGCACAGAGACAAAGGAGGCAGGACAGAGACCAGGGAAACAGAAGAAGAATGGGCATGGATGGGCTTATACCAGCCATTCTCAACCAGGGTTCCCTGGTACCCTGGGGTGCCGTGAGCATGTCCCAGGGGTACCGCGGCAACACTACCACCACCCCTCATTTTTGTGGTGTCTCCCACCGGTGCCAGCAAGGACATGGAGTTGGCCCATGGGGCAGGGCCAGCCGCAAGGTCAGCAGCCACCACCACCCCCAGTACTACCCTTCACCCTGGGAGGGGAAGGTGGGGGGGTGTGGCAAGCAGGGGCAATGGGAGGGGAAGGTGGAGAGTGGCGGCAGGGGTACCGTGAGATATGAAGAGTGAGGTCAAGGGTACCCTGACCTCGAAAAGGTTGGGAAACACTGGCTTATACTAATGTTCCGCTTAGCGTGGCACAATGGAAAGGGCACACTAAGGATGCCAATTTCCCAGTGGGACCTGGGGCCCTTGGAGAATTGCAGACTACAGAGATCCATTTCCCCTTGCTGATTATGGCTTGGTGCCCCACTGTGGCCCCTGTCCTCCCCAGACTCTATCCTTAAATCTCTAGGAATTTTCCCACCTGGGTCTGGCCACCCTAACCCCCACCCCATCCCTCACCGGTGGCCAGGGGGACCTTGCAACCCTAGGGCACACACAGTAGCGGATTACGCATGAGCACAATAGCAGTGTGAAAATTGTTTAAAACAGTGTAAAAAGGTTTACACCCAGTGGTGGGATTCAAATAATTTAACAACTAGTTCCAGTGGGTGGGATTTAGATAATTTAACAATTGTTTGTTTACAAGCACCATTTTAACAACTGGTTCTGCCGAAGTGGTGCGAACCTGCTGAATCCCACCGCTGTTTACACTGTTTTCACACTGCTGTTTTTGGTCCCTGCGGAATCTGCCGGTGAGGACTTCTGGCTCACCTCTCCCTCACTAGACCTCAGACCTAGAAGTCAGGCTGTGCCGCCTCTTCCAGCCCACCAGGTGGGACTTGGTGGGGTTTAACTCCCCTGAACTGGCCCACCCTTTCCCTGCTCTCCTCCCACCTTGTCCCGTGGACACTGAGTTTTGCAATTCTGTGGTTTCCAGGGCAACAGCCTTAGCCACAGCTGGGAGCTGTCTTGATGCTGGCTGGGGAGCAAGTCTATTGCCTTGGCAACTGTGATCTTACCTGCTACCCTTCATATCCCATGTGGGTCCCAGATCAGTGCTGGTGGTTTCCAGGATGCCTGCCAAGGAACTGACCCTCTCGCACAGGTGCTGCTTCTCTTCTTGGTGGTCACAGGTGAAGCCTGGCTCCATCAGAGCCTGTGTGATGTAGTGGATAGAGTGTGTCTGACTAGGATTTGGGGTTTGAAATCCCTCAGTGCCCTGGAAGCTAGCTGGGTAAATTTGGGCTCTCTCAGCCTGACGTAACTCACAAGGTTGCCATGAGGATGTCGTGGAAAAGAGAACAATGCAAGCTGCATTGCAGACTCGCCCCCAGTTTGCTCTTGGTTTGTGGTCGCAGAAGATCCATTTTATCTACTGAGTTATATAAAACTTGGTGCCGGAATTTTGTCTTTTATGACAGTGGGGGAACCTGAACGAGTTATACATTTTTGCCTATCAGGTACATACGTGGTTATCTATCTCGTATTTGCCTTGAACCTCACCGGGAAAGGCAGACTATAAATAATGTGATGAATAAATAGTACATTTTTAACCCACCTCCCCTCAGTTGCAGTGGAGTTCAAGATAGCTTTCATGGCTGTTCTTTCCTCCATTTTATCCCCACCACAACTTTGTGAGGGAGATTAGAATGAGAATGCGTGAATGGTGTAACGACACCTCATAAGCTTCATTGGTGAGTGGGGAACTAAATCTCCGTTCCCCAGATCCAAGGTTCCCACCTCCAGGAGGGGCCTGGAGAGCTCCTGGGATCAAAATTGATCTCTAGACTACAGTGATCATCAGTGGTGGGATCCAAAAATTTTAATAACAGGTTCCGATGGTGGTGGGATTCGAACAGGGGCGCCGCCGCACACACGCACCTCCAGTCCCTATTGGGCGGGGAGGTTGCTTTAGTAACCCCTTCTCGGCACTCAGAAAAAATTAGTAACCACTTCTAGAGAAGTGGTGAGAAGAGGTTGGATCCCACCTCTGGCGATCAGTTACCTTAGACAAAATGGCTGCTTTGGAAGGAGGACTCTGTGGCAGTATATCCTGCAAAGGTCCCTCCCCTCCTAAGGAGCAGCAGTGGCATAGAGGTTAAGAGCAGGTGCACTCTAATCTGGAGAACCGGGTTTGATTCCCCGCTCTGCTGCTTGAGCTGTTGAGGCTTATCTGGGGAACTAGATTAGCCTGTGCACTCCCAACACATGCCAGCTGGGTGACCTTGGGCTAGTCACAGCTCTTCGAAGCTCTCTCAGCCCCACCCACCTCACAGGGTGTTTGTTGTGGGGGGAGGGGGAAGGGAAAGGAGATTGTAACCCCCTTTGAGTCTCCTTACAGGAGAGAAAGGGGGGGGGTGGATAAATCCAAACTCTTCTTCTCTTCTCCCCAAACACCACCCTCCCCAGGATCTATACTAAAATCTCCAGGAATTTCCTTACTCCGAGATGGGAGCTCTACCCAAATCTGAGTCCAACACTCTAACCACGACATTACACCAGATTTCCATGTGCATTTATTGTATGACTCCGGCCCGTCCATTGCAAAGAACGAGGAAGTTTTTCTATGCCAAGACTGTATATAAATATCAAGGCACCCGTTCAGCTTTTACTGAGCCATTAGTATTCTATGGACAGGATAGCTTGCTTTTCATGCATTTTTAATAACAGCATTAGCAGTTACTAGGAACACTCTTGACGTGGCATGCTGCAAAAAGTGGTGTTTCCTATCCTTTGACTTTGTTTATTCAGAATAGTTATAAATTGTTAACGTCTGTGTTTTAAAACGAGGTCAGATCGATAAAGTGGTTTGCTGCATCTCGATCTGAAGTTTTGTAGGAGCCACTCTCATGGTATAGCATATTTGCAGGTAATTTTCAATTTTAGCGACTACTGTGTTCAGTTTCAGTGTGCAAAAAGACTGATGAAAGATATGGAGCAAGGGGAATTTTACTTCTGACTGTAGCTTATAACTTCCACTGTCAATGGAAGACATTTAGATCTTTGTATTGTCGAAAGCTTTCACGGCTGGATTCAACTGGTTGTGGTGGGTTTTCCAGGCTGTGTGGCTGTGGTCTGGTAGATCTTGTTCCTAACGTTTCGCCTGCATCTGTGGCTGGCATCTCTGTGATACACCTCTGTGATACACCTCTGAAGACGAAACGTTAGGAATAAGATTTACCAGACCACAGCCACACAGCTGTGAAAACCCACCACAACCATTTAGATCTTTAATGGAAGAAATCTTTAGGACCCCAGTAGATCACAGGGGTGCTAATGGCGATATGGTGTCAACACAATTGTCTTTCTTGTATGTTTCTTGTTTTGCTCCTCTGGTATTACAGTTGAGTTAATAAGCATTTTTTTTTTTTTGTCAACAGACCAGAGACGACTTCCTGGGTCAAGTTGATGTGCCCCTTAATCATCTTCCGGTAAGATCTTTTGCGACCGACTGTGTTTTATTTTCCTAGTGCTAAAAGGAGAATGACATCAGAATGTAGTAAATGAAGCAACACGGACAAAGACGACACATCGTTCCTGGCTTGAAGACCTTAGCAACTGGGGTGGGGAAGGCCTGGAACTGGTAAGAAATCAAGGCAGGGACACAGGGTGCTATGTCAAGGATGGCCTAGTGTCATTTCCGGGGAAACCCTGGAAGTGATGTCACACCTCTCTAGGAATTGCCATAAACTCTGAGATAAAACCATATGGATTCTAGTAATTCTCGTCTGGATTTTGCCCAATTGTGACATCATATTATCTCCTTTATGGAAATTGTTTTAGATTATGGGAGCCAAGGACTTGGTAGCCCTTGAGGATGCCAGACTACAAGTGGGACCCGGGGATCCCCCCAAATTGCAATTCTTCTCCAGACTACAGAGATCAGTTCACCTGGAGAAAATGGATGCTTTGGATTCTATGGCACTGGCAACTTTACTAGTTCCCTACCTGGTCCATCTACATTTATTTGGTGCTTCCTGAAAGCCATTATTTGGCTTGGGAGAACAAAGCCGTTGAAGTGGCGTGCTGGTGTGATAGGAATAAATGTGATGTTCCTTGGGCCTCTGTGATACACACAGTTTGTGCACCAGGGCTACTCCAGTCCAGAACAGGGGTCTGCAAACTATGGCTCTCCAGATGTTCATGGACTACAATTCCCATCAGCCCCCACCAGCATGGCCAAGTGGCAGGGTTGATGGGAATTGTAGTCAATGAACATTTGGAGAGCCATAGTTTGCAGACCCCTGGTCTAGAAGACGGAGAACAAGTCTTAGACGTTTACACTTGCTTGGTCAATTTGAGGGACATGGACACCTTCCGATGTCGTTAACGTTCTCAGGTTTTACCAGTGCGCTGATTTTTTAAAAGTTCCTAGTCAGAGTTTGATCAGACTATTGATAGTGGGTTGGGTCCAAAGTATCCTCCTCCTTCTTGCTGACCCATGCACACAAACACACACACACAAACACCAGTCTATTCCTGAGATCCATGTGGCCTTCAGGAAGAGAGTGTGATAGAGGTGTGATCAAGGTGTAATGGGCAGGTCTTGCTTGCATGATCTCTTGCATGTGCTGTGTGTTTTGGGAGATTTTTCCTAGTTTCAATCTTGCTGTAAGTTCCCACCTGTCCCCCGCTGCCCCACATCACACTTTCTAAAAAAAACTTTGTGGGCACCAGACACAATATCTGTGGGTACTGTGGACCCATGGACAACGCATTGGGAACCCCCTGGTATATATGTTTGTATTCTCCTTCCTCCAATGGTTGTAAGCAGCTGGTACTGGTATTTTATTTGTTTTTACTCAAAAGGGGGGAAAGGGACGCCTTTCCACTGAGGTATCTTGCTGAGGGGGCAGGATACAACCTCCTAGTAGTCCCTCAGCAATGACAGGGGCCAGAACATCCTTTCTCTTTCCGCCACAGGGCTTATTACTGTCCCTTCAGAGTTGGGGAGTAGTTTGCTCCCAGTATCTGTTGGTCTGTGGCTGAAGCTAAGCTACTCTTCTTTTGGGGTAAGTCAGGCCCCAACCATCCTAGTTGTGGCGGGATTGAGTCATACCGGGGTAGGCACCCTCCAGGCCCTGCAGTGTCCTGTTCTATCTTTCACCCAGATTTCTGTGCTACTGCTTAACGCAACATTTCTTCCAGACCTGACTCTGTTGAATTCAATGTGTTAAGCCAATTTGAAGTCTGAGATGGAAGAGAAGAGAAGTGAGATGACGGGAATCTTGTGTTGATGTAAAATAAACCAACTGGGATTTTCATTCTCCAATTGGTGTTAATATCGTCTGTATTTCAGTGCTAATTTTTACAAATCTCCAGCAATGAGGACCTGGATTGCTTGATGCAGGATAATCTGGCCAGAAGGAATGTTTGTTAAATATCTCTGGTGAAGCTTTCATGGGTTAGCTTCCTTAATCAAAGGCATTAAGAAAAAGAAGAAGAGTTTGGATTTATATCCCCCCTTTCTCTCCTGTAGGAGACTCAAAGGGGCTTACAATCTCCTTGCCCTTCCCCCCTCACAACAAACACCCTGTGAGGTGGGTGGGGCTGAGAGAGCTCCGAAAAGCTGTGACTAGCCCAAGGTCACCCAGCTGGCGTGTGTGGGAGTGTACAGGCTAATCTGAATTCCCCAGGTAAGCCTCCACAACTCAAGTGGCAGAGCTGGGAATCAAACCCGGTTCCTCCAGATCAGAGTGCACCTGCTCTTAGCCACTGCTCTTAGCCACTACACCACTGTTGCTTAACAACTTAGCACTGTTTGAAAAGAGGTGGGGGAAATTCCCTGCCATTCTGAAGCGAAGTCACTTGGGAACTTGTTAGGAATACAGGTTTGTTGTGGGCGAGTAATAAAAAATAATAAGTCCCCTACAGTTTTCTGCTCCTTGTGGAAAAATGGGTTGAGCTTCTCATAAAATAGCGACATCCATTCCTTTCACTATCCTGTTTAGATGCCGTTATGTAGGAAAGGTTTCTCTCCAGAGAGTTTTCTCCCCGGCCTCCTTTTATTTGTAAGTTAAATACTGCAGGTATCCATCTTGACTGATTTCCTACAAACAGTGAGAACCAACAGCGCAAAGTGTTGTTGAGAGACCTACGGCAGACCTTTCAGAAGATTTCAATTTTTCTTAATCTGAGGAAAGTACAGGTTTCTAGAAGTGCATGTGCAAACTGTATCCCACCAGGGGGCATTGGGAAAGGAAGCCATTTTTGCAGTCAGAACAGCTGCCCAGCTTCTTTCCTCGCTCACAGAGAGGGATAAATAAGCCTTGTCTCTCCTCCTAGCTCTGCTCCCCAATGCCATTGCTGTGATTAAATTCTCAGCTTCCCTGAGCCTTCATTTCCTTCACAAAAAGAAAATGTTGAGATGCTGATTGCAGCTTCCCTGCTGTCTCCTGGAATTGACTCCGCTCATCTTTGGAGCAGCAGAGAGCAACACATTCTAGAGAGTGAACATAGGCTATTTTGAAGGCGGAGGAAGACAATCCCAACATGTTTCACACCTGAAAGAAAAGATTTTCACCGTGCAAAACAGATAACCTGAAAACCTCGAGCATGCAATGCAGATATGGCAGACCTTGGAAAGATGTGATGTTCTTTGATAACTATGACTAGAAGATAAATGCTCTGTGGAATCGTCCATGTCCTCCTCTCCTTTCACAAAAGAATTGTCACATTAGAACACAGGTGTCAAACTCGCAGCCCTCCAGATGTTATGTACTGCAGTTCCCATCATCCCCTGCCAGCATGATACTGGCAGAGGATGATGGGAACTGTAGTCCATAACATCTGGAGGGCCGCGAGTTTGACACCTATGCATTAGAAGAAGGAGGAGAGGAGGAGGAGGAGGAGGAGAGTTTGGATTTATACCCCACTTTTCTCTCCTGTAAGGAGACTCAAGGTGGCTTACAAACTCCTTTCCTCTCCCCACAACAGACACCTCATGAGGTAGATGGCGCTGAGAGAGTTCTGAAGAACTGTGACTAAGAATGTAGGAGTGTGGAAACATTTCTAGTTCACCAGATAAGCCGCTGCCTCTGAGGTAGAGTAGGGAATCAAACCCAGTTCTCCAGATTAGAATCCACCTACTCTTAATCACTATACCACGCTGGTGTAGTTACTGTGTATGCACTAACATTAACCATGGTTATCAGAACTGAGGCACACATATTCATACTCACCTGGATAACCCAGGCTGGCCTAACCTCATTAGATCTGAGAAGCTAAGCAGGGTTGGTTGTGATGGATGGGAGACCACCAAGGAAATCCAGATTTGCTATGTAAAGGTGGGCAGTGGCAAATTACCTTGCCTTGAAAACCCTCTTGACTAGATTGCACTTTCTACCACTATTCCAGCTGAAAAGTAATCAAAATAGGGATAAATAGAACACTGCAACAGAGATTATGGATTGTGTGGGAGTTTCCTAGCCCACCCAGATTCCCCAGCCATGGTTACGAAGTTGGCATCTTGATGTCACTGGGTCTGTTTTAATGTCTTTAAAGAGGTCAAAAGTCAAGTTCTGTCCTCCTAAACTTATTTTCGATAGGTTTATTTCGATGTTGATCTTCTATTTCACTTAAACAAACTACCTGTGCAACTTAGATTATGGAGAATTGTTAAAATGGGTAGAAATCCGAAGTCGTTCTCAGGATTTGCACAGTTTATAAGTTACTGTTCTTTTGTAACGTGTGAGACAAATGGGTACGTGTGAGACAAATGGGTCTGAGTTTAGCTGATTCCTTTACCAGGCAGAATGAGGAAGCATTAAAAAAAATTGTGAGCAAACTCATTCAGGGCACATTCAAGGAAGGAGAATATTTTCAGTGTCTCTGTGCAAAGCATTTGCGAGGCACAGGAGGTGGGTGGGGGACTTTGGTTTCTCTATGGAACATTTTCCCTTCACGATGTGAAATGTACTTTTCTTTAAATTGTTCCAAACAAAAAGATAGGCCGTGTTCCTGACAAATAAGGGATTCCATGTAGAGCGGGCCTTTGAAAGAAACTAGCTAAGAATTTGGCCCTGTGGGAGCTTTCTGGTGAGGAGGGCTTTGTGGACACATCTGTGAAGAAAGAGAGGGAACGCTAGAAGGGCTTAATTAGGCCAAAGATACGTTTTCACATGACTTGCTTCCTGTTGTGAGGGAGGAGAAGGAAACTTCATAAATCTGATTAAATGCCCGTTCTATTAACTTGGCAGAAAGCATCACAAATCCTTCCTCCCCCCACCCACCCAAAAATATCAGTTTGCTGATAGAAAATGGCTACTTAAAAGGCGGGCTATGACAGTTAGCTTTGTCCTCTGCATGTGCCCATATGGCTGACCAAGGCTGAACTAAGACATAATCAGGTGCTAAGATGTGTCAAATCTAGGAGACCCCATAGCTTTACCCCCAAATGGTAATGTAGTAGTTGGGGGGCGGGTGGGTTTAAATTGTAGTTTGCTTAGCTTGTGCATAAATTCAGCTGTGTGACTGGCTATAACTATTCCGTGGCTCTGGATTCTGGCAATTTCAGCTCAGAATATAAGCTACACTGGGGAAAGTTGTATGTTGCATTATCTAGATTTTTAGGCAAAAAGCTGTATATTCTTGCATTCCTAAACTGTGGAGTTAGGTTCATGGCCATGAAGGGGTACAGAGATGGTGTTGTTGCACAAGCACAAATCTCATGTAACATCTTTCTTGGCATCAAGATGAAATGTTAGTGTAGCAAGGAATTTAATTTTCTTTACTTGGTATCAGCATCTATCCATCCCTGTTCCAGAGCCACAGGTGGCTAAAATTCCCCATCTATTTCCTTAGTTTCAGCTGCCAAATACGTACTCAAACAAATGTATATATTTATTTAAAACATTTATATGCCATTTACCAACCCAGTGGTGTACTGGATAAGAGCAGGTGGATTCTTATCTGGAGAACTGGGTTTGATTCCACACTGCCATCTTATGCAGAGTTATTGATTTCAATGAGCTTAGGCTGGAGTAGTTTTGCATAGGATTGCACTTTTAGTCTTCTTTGTTGAAAAGGAGGGAGACTGAGAAAAAAGGGTGTTGCTTTTTTTCTCATTTGCATTTGTATCCCGCCTTTCATCAAATGAGCTTAACCTGGTTTACACACATGGAGTATCCCATTTCTCCCCCTCATAACAACCACAGAGAGTTAGGATGAAATACAGCAGTAATGGCGAACCTTTTTAAGACCGAGTGTCCAAATTGCAACCCAAACCACAGTTATTTGTCGCAAAGTGCCAACCTGGCAATTTAACCTGAATGCTGAGATTTTAGTTTAGAAAAAAATGGTTGGCTCTCTCTTCCTCTGCCCCACCCGCTTGAGCAGGGGCCAGCCTGCTCTAGCCTCCAGCAAGTCCTGCATGCACCACTTTGTGCCTCTCTAGCATCTCTGCCTCCTCTGCGCCCCCCCCCCCCATTGGGCAGAAGCCACCTGGAGCACAGGCACCAGGCCTGCCAGCCGAGTCCTCCCTGCTCACTACGGTGCATGCATGTCATGCTCAGTGACCCAGGCCAGCCTAGGTGTGTGTGTGTGTGTGTGGGGGGGTGATTCTCCACCCCCCACATGATGAACTCTGTGCATGCGTGCCCACAGAGAGGGCTCCGAGTACCACCTCTGGCACCCGTGCCATAGGTTCACCATCACTGAAATAGAGGGACTCGTAGTCCAAGGTCACTCAGTGAACTTTACAGTCCGCGCAGGGCCTCTTGATGAAGAAGAGGGCATTGCAACAGAGATATGTTGGAGGCTTCTGATGTTGTTTGCCCCCCAGGGGTTGCACACATTTGCATACCCTTATGTCTCTGACTGCCATATGTCTTGCATGCTCCCATGAACCGCCTGTTGCATGGGATTAGCAAAGAGCAGAGTTGAGGGAGGTGGCTCGCTGCTTGCCAGGCAGCTGTTCCCACAAGGGAAGGCTTGCTCTTGAGTTTCTTCAGCTGCTTTTTTCAGGATGCTTGTGTTTACCTTTGGGTAAGTGCCCCTAAGAGGCTGGAAGTCTGTAGTGGGCCACCGAGGAAGGAATTACCAAATTCCTGGAGCTGGTTTCGTGTGTTATTTATTTATTTTATTGGCCTTGTATTCTGCCCTTCCCCTGACGGGCTCAGGGCAGCTCACACCATATTCAATGATACATAAAACCAGCATAAATACAATTTTTTGAAAAATTTAGATCACTTAAAAGCATTCCAACGGATAATATAAGGGTGGGTGGGGAGGTCAGGCTGCTGGGAATCCGTAACTACCTCAACCATACGCCTGTTTGAACAGTTCTGTCTTACAGGCCCTGCAGAACTGCATCAAATCCTTCAGTGTCCTGGTCTCCACCACAAGCCTTTATTGGCATACAGAACAGGACAAAATTTTAAAACAAAACAAGGTTAAGAAATGCAGTTAAAACTACTAATTTCCAGTATAAAATTTGCAACAGTTTCACAAAAGAGCACCTCAGAGCTGTTCAGGAGATTGGGTATCTTATAACACTCATGCCACTGAGAACATTGCAAGAAAATGGAATTCATGTATTTCATGCGTATCTTATTGTATTTAGAGAACGGCATAGAAACAGAAGAGGGAATGGTCAAAGTGTTTCAACCCGTAGTCATATCTACATGAACAAACTCTTTAGAGCGTTCCCATGATTCAGTAAATCTTCCCCTGGGCAGCAGAGCAGCAGTGGCGTAGTGGCTAAGAGCAGGTGCACTCTGATCTGGAGGAACCAGGTTTGATTCCCAGCTCTGCCGCTTGAGTTGTGGAGGCTTATCTGAGGAATTCAGATTAGCCTGTACACTCCCACACATGCCAGCTGGGTGACCTTGGGCTAGTCACAGCTTCTCGGAGCTCTCTCAGCCCCACCTACCTCACAGGGTGTTTGTTGTGAGGGGAAGGGGCAAAGCGAGATTATGTAAGCCCCTTTGAGTCTCCCTACAGGAGAGAAAGCATGGATATAAATCAAACTCCCTCTTCTTCTCCTTCATCTTCTACTTCTTCTTCTTCCTTCTTCTTCTTCGTCTTCTTCTTCTTCTTCTTCTTCCTTCTTCTTCTTCTTCCTTCTTCTTCTTCTTCTTCTTCTTCTTCTTCTTCTTCTTCTTCCTTCTTCTTCTTCTTCTTCTTCTTCTTCTTCTTCTTCTTCTTCTTCTTCTTCTTCTTCTTCTTCTTCTTCTTCTTCCTTCTTCTTCTTCTTCTTCTTCTTCTTCTTCTTCTTCTTCTTCTTCTTCTTCTTCTTCTTCTTCTTCTTCTTCTTCTTCTTCTTCTTCTTCTGATGGCAGCACATTACATCTTGCAGTAGCCAAGGCTCTTCTCTGGGTGAGATTAATCAGCAGACGAAGATATGCTGCCATACTTCCACGCTCGCATGGGATTAATAATGTAGTCGGAGAACAGGTTGTCTTGGCAGCAAGAGTCAAATTATGAAAATCAAGATCCAAGAGCCTATTATGTCCTGATCTCACTGGACAGAGCGTTCCTCCATACTGGGGCCAGAACTGAAAAAATCTGGCCCTGGTTGAGGCTAGCCCAGGGGTAGGGAACCTGCAGCTCGAGAGCCGCATGCGGCTCTTCTGCCCTTGCACTGCGGCTCCACGAGCTGAGCCACTAGCCCCATCCTTGCCCGCCCTGCAGGCAGCAGGGCGGACGCACCAACTGCCCGCTGCCCGCTGGGCCACGCCGCGGGCTTCCCCTCTCGCCTGCCCCGTTGGAGCGGGGCGGGTGCTTTCCCGGCGGCTGGCGAGGCCGAGCTGCTGGCCCCATCCTTGCCCGCCCTGCAGGCAGCAGGGCGGACGCATCCATACGCTTCTCAGAATGAGCGGAGTAAAAGGTAAAAAAACCCAATATATACAGTGTTATCTTTATTTTAAATGTCAAAAATTATTTGCAGCTCCAAGTGTTTTCTTTTCCCATGGAAAACGGGTCCAAATGGCTCTTTGAGTGTTAAAGGTTCCCTACCCCTGGGCTAGCCAGATGATATTTGTGGCTGCTTGTCCGTTAACAAGAGTTTCTGTGTCAGCTACCCTAGAATCATAGAGTTGGAAGAAACCCCAACGTCCACCAAGTCCAACCCCCTGCCATGCAGGAACACACAATTAAAGCACTCCCGACATATGTTCATCCAACCTCTGTTTTAAAACCTTCAAAGAAGCAGACTCCACCACCCTCCAAGGCAGTGAATTCCACTGTCGAACAGCTCTGACGGTCAGAAAGTTCTTCCTAATGTTTAGATGAAATCTCTTTTCCTGCACCTGGAATCCATTACTCCGTGTCCTAGTCTCTGCGGCAGCAGAAAACGAACTTGATCCCTCTTCAACATGACATCCCTTCAAATATTTAATATTTGATCACCCAATAATCTTCTCTTCTCCAGACTAAACATCCCCAGCTCCCTAAGTCTCTCTTTGTAGGGCATGGATTCCAGACCTTTTACCATTTTGGTTGCCCTCCTCTGGACTCCATCCCTGACCCCCCCACTCCAAAAGGTGACATAGGTTGATTCAGAAACTGTTACGTGGGTTTCCAGATCAAAGGGTCTGGGTGGGCAACTAGTCACTCCTAAAGTAAAGAACCTATTCGCTGGGACTAGTGCTAACTGCCTTATCCCTTAGACCAGTCCCAGAACACTATATGCAAATGCAACCATTTGGAATTTCTCCCCATAGACACAACTGTCAAGTTCTACAATGTTATCCGTTATTATTTGTGGTCTTATGAGGCAGGATCTCGTGCCAAGTGTTTTGGGATAGACGAGACTACAGCAATGCCTCAGATCAGAGCAGCCATCGAGTTCCCTCTTTTAGTAACGACTGGAAATGAAGAACAACTCCTGACTGTTTCCAGCCATTTCTTTTGACTTTGTTGGTGTCCTGAACACTATAACTTCATCTTTGTCTGGGAGTTTTATATGTCTTCGATGCAGCTGTTCTAGCCTGTTGCTTAAATAGCACAGGTTTCAAAGAAATGTCTGAGCAGTTTCATTCTTGGGTTAAGTAACGACATTAAAAATTTGCAGCATAGCTGGAATCTGTCCAGTTTCTTCAATCAGCGTATGCCGTTTTATTGCTATAATTAATCCTTTCAATCGATGTACAAAGTGCATTACATTTCTTATCTCAATTATCCTTGCAATCACCTTATGAAAGAGGTAGTTAACTTGGGGGGTGGGGGTGGGGAATCGAAATTGTTTCCCAGAGAACATTTGACCCATATATTCTTCTCTCTCTTTAACCTAGTTTCACCCCCTTTTAGTGGCTCTTGAAATTCTGCCAAATGCGATTTCCAAGCGTTGGTCTAATTTGATGCTTAGTTTTTAACATGTTGAGAAACAGTCCAAAGTTGAATCTAACCAGGGTATCGGTTTGCCATTATCACATATGGGAGGTGTAACCGCTAATTATGTTTATTGCGATCAATAAACTTTCTTGGTGTCACCTGCCTTCAGTTGCCGTTTGTTTAAGAGCACAGCTGCTGTGTAAGAATTTGCTTGCTTGCTTGCTTAGCAAGTTCTGTGTTGTCACATTATTTATGATTATTAATTTATTGTGATTGTGCTTTCTCAGAGCACTTTGCATACTTAATCAACCTGCACAATCCTTTCCACAAAGATATTGGGCGAGCCTGTCTTGGGACAGAGAGAAGAGTTTCCATTAGGCCACCCAGTGACTCTGTGGATGAGGTGATATTTGGACAGAGGACTTCCCTGAACTGTTGAATTACACCAGCTTTAAGTAATCCTGCCTGCAAGCAACAACAAGCTTTCAAATCAGAACAGGACACTGTCCTCAGAATATTACATGTTATTTTCTTTAGGGATATATCTCTGGAACAGGGCTGATCTTCTAGATATGGAGCACCTATAAACTCGTACACACACTAAGTTGAATCCTGACGCCTTTTCAGGAGCAGCAGCAGCGTAGTGGTTAAGAGCATGTATACTCTAATCTGGAGGTACCGAGTTTGATTTCCCGCTCTGCCACCTGTGCACTCCAACACATGCCAGTTGGGTGACCATGGGCTGGTCACAGTTCTTCTGAACTCTCTCAGCCCCACCCACCTCACAAGGTGTTTGTTGTGAGGAGGGAAGGGTAAGGAGTTTGTAAGCCCCTTTGAGTCTCCTATAGGAGAGAAAGGAGGGGTATCAATCCAGCTCTCCTCCTCCTCCTCCTCCTCCTCCTCCTCCTCCTCCTTCTTCTTCTTCTAGCAATTAAAGAGGGAGGAGGGGCCCTTTTTTGAGCACCAGAAGGGTTTTGTCTGGTATTATGGAACCTGTGTGGGTAGAAGCCACAAAGGAGAACAATAGTGAAGGAACGAATCAGGCAAGATCTAGTGGGAATGTTGGCAGAATTCAATTCGTTATTTCCTAATAGTAGACTTTCCTGGAACCCCTCCAGGAAAGTGGATTATGCAATATACTTAAACATCCCTCATATTAAAAAAAAATTTGCTGCAGTATAATTTGCTGAAATTTAAACTCACTGAACTGTATCCTACCGTGGTGCACACCAAAGTTTAAAGCCTGTTTTTTAAAAATAATAATAATAATAATAATAATGATGGCATGTATCCCACCATTAATGCTTTCTGACCTAATGGCATTTCAGTGTGTGAAAAACAGGACTGCCGTTTCTGCCTCTTTCTCTCTCCAGTTTTGACCCTCAGTCAGCAGTAGTTCGGGGGGGTGGGGGTGGGGGTGGGGTGGAGCCAGAAAGTCTTGCTCTGGAAAGTTTGGAGGTGGCTGGATACATGGTAATAAATTACACTTCTGACAGAAAAACTCAAGTTGGAGAGAGGTTTCTCTGTTTACTTGCCTTGCTTATAGTCCAGCTTTCTCATTCAGACTCAAGGCATATCACATGGTGTAAGACATCTGAGAAACAATGTAACAGGACTAGGATTACAGAAATCTGGGGGGGGGAGCTAGTGGAAGGTGGACAACAAGGATTTGTTGGTGCATCTGATTTTCCCTCCCCACACTGTTTTTATTGTCCCCTTTCTGAAAGCCCTGATAGCCCCTCTCCTTCTTTCTGCTTCCTTCTCTCCTTCCAACCATCGAATCATACAGTTGGAAGAGACCACCAGGGCCATCAAATCCAACCCCCTGCCATGCAGGACCAACATGTCTTTATCTGCGCCCCATCTTCATTTTTCTCTCTTTCCCTGCCCCAGGGTCTTCTGCTAAGGCAAACTATGATACTGTTATGCAGTGCTGGTTTCCAGGCCCAGTTCCACAGTGGAGACCCCTCAAGGACCTTCATGGGGCACCTTATTTTCCCTTGTATTCTCTTCTCCACACTGCTGCATCTTTCTCTTCTCCTGGGAATTCCACATATCTGTCTTTCCTTACTTCCTTCTCTACTCAGTACCCACCCACTAGCCTATCTTTCTCTCCCACATCTTTAGCTATGTTTATTATTTCACTTACACTTCTCCATAACGGGGACTCGGAGCACTTTCCATCGTTCTCCTCTCCTCCATTTTAGTCTCACAACCCTGTGAGGTGAGTTTGACTGAGAATGTATAAATGGCCCAAGTCTTTATCAGTGACCTTTTGCAGTAGATTAGTGATTCAAACCTAAGTCTTCCAGATCCTAATCTGAAACTCTGCATCACACTGGTTGTCACAGGGTATCTTCTGTTAAGCATCAGCACTGGGCCTTGGTGAGTCTTACAACTCTCGTTGTAACATGTCACCCGGTGGTTGCTGGTGTGCCTAGCCCAAATGAGTCTACCATCAAAGGCCAAAACAGCACTGGAAATTATTCTGACCTCTCGGGCTCAGAAACCAGTGCTTGAAGACTGGCAATGCTACCTGATTCCTGAACAATAGCCATCGAAGGCATTCATTTCTTAAAGCTGCAGGTGCTGCTTCTATTATTTGCGTTTTTAACACCCTGGGGTGTTTTTTTTCTTGTTTGGCTGTTGTGGGTATCTGTCCTCTTCTCAAGTGGGAGGGGCTGAGGCACATGTGCAAGTGTGTAGATAGATTTCTTTGCAGTTGCACCTGTGAGAAGAACAAAACAGATACCCAACCACACAAATCACTCCACACTGCACCACAGAGAGAAACATATCTCATTATGACATGCCTCTGAAGATGCCAACTATAGATGTGAATGAAACATTAGGAGCTAAAACCACCCCATTGTGACCACACAACCCTGAAAACCCACAACATCCATTTGATTCCAACCACGAAAGCCTTCGACAATACATTTGTCTTGTTTGTTTGTTTTTTTATAGCTCATATTTTGTTGCCAAATAGGCTTTAAACTTTGGTGTGCACCATGGTAGGATACAGTTCATTGATTTTAAATTTCAGCAAATTATACCACAGGAAAAAACATTTTAATATGAGGGATGTTTAAGTATATTGCATAATCCATTTTCCTGGAGGGGTTCCAGGAGTTGTTGATGTTTGTTGAAATAATTGTCTTGTGTGTTCATGGTGCCAGTTTCTGGATGTAAGTATCCACTGATTTGGACATGCTGAAAATTAGAAATATTGATATGATTTGTTAACAGTGACGAAAAATGAGATTACGTAGGTAGAAAGCAGTGTCATGACAGCAAGAGAACACATAAAGCAAACAGATTATATATACTATATACAGTAGTATAGTCTGGAGGGAACTTGATTAAGCAGAGTAATGGCATTCAGGCAACGGTTTCTTATTCAGCCCTAAACAGAATAGATACATTTTGCCCTCTCCATTCCAACATCTTTATAAATACTTGAAACTCTCAATATTTTCATCTTCTTTGCCCTCGGCTAAACATTATCCAGTACCTTCACTGGAATTTGCCTATTTGGACTTGTTAGCATCTTCAGAATTCTCCTCTAAATGTTTATCGGTCTTTATTTTCCGTGATGAGATACCGAAAGAATATTTGAAACCCATTCTTTATGTTGTCTTTGCCTGTTCATAAATAACAGCTCTTGCATTCGTACCAGCTGAGATGCGCTGTTGCTGGGAATAAATTATTTTCTGCTTCAGAAATAACGGCATGTATCCTACCTTAGGTGCCTTTTTCCAACTAAAGTGTCTCTTCCACAGTGGCGTAGTGCCAAGGGGGAAAGGGGTGCACGCGCGCCCAGACAAGGGCGGGACAGGGCGTAGCAGGGGGGCGGGGCGCACGTGTGCCCCGGGCGCAGTTCCCCCTCGCTCCAGCCCTGCTCTTCCACCAATGGAAGAGTCATTTAAGTTGGCAGAAGTCTCCTAAAGCTGGAGGAAGGTTTTCAGGAGTAGTAGAATACACGCCAGTGATTCATGCCAGGGATTTGTATAGCTTAAGAAGGTTAATTAACGGCTATTGTTAGAACTGTAGTGGGTGGTATACTGCCACAGGCTGGAAGACGTTTCTCCAGTCTAAGGAGTCGTCTTCCAACTGAAGTGGCTGTTCTATTGGTTCAGATCAGAGTGCTTTAATATATATTTTAACAAAACAACAATATGCATGCGGAGCAATGGAATTTACAACTGATGAACACACATGAACACAAATGTGAAGCTGCTTTATACTGGATCAGGCCCTTGGTCTATCAGAGGTCAGTACTGTCTACTCAAACTGGCCATGGCTTTCCAGGGCTTCGGGCAGAAATGTTTCACATCACCCGCTTCTTGGTTCTGTGTAACCAGAGATGTTAAAGATTGAACCTGGAACTTTCTACAACTGATATGCTTGTAAGGCTGAACACACTCAGACAAAGTTAACTTGAACAGGAAAATTTTGTTGATTTGTATCACCCTATCTACAGGGTGCTGGAACTGAGGTATCTCCCCCTCAGTTCTGGTATTTAAGGCATAATCAAATGCTCGAACTGTAATTCCCTGGTCCACCATCTGCTCCCTGACACCCATTCCAACCCCTGGTTTTCCATAATTGAAGGAAAAATGGCCTCTATTGGAGTGTCAGTGGATTCACTTTGCCCTTTGTCCTATTCAGAAGCCTATAGAAAATTAAAAGGTCAACTATTGGATAGAGAGTTCTCTACCCTAATCACCGCAGCCAAGAAAACGTGCTCCCCCCTGTATTTTTCTCTCCCATTTGAACGGGGCCACTTGGCACACTACCTGTGTATCTCTGGCTCACCAATTACTACACTGTCTCAGATTCAAGGAAATCAGATCCAAGTATGTGAATCTTGCTCCATTACATTTACCCCATCTCCCCGATTTAATTAGATTACACTACTTGTTGGACAACCCTGATCCTTCTCTCTGTATGATAGTGGCAGACTTTCTCCTGGAAATTACTAAACGCCTATAGATTTCCTTCAACCTAACATTTATAGATTTCCTTCGACCTAACATTTATATCCTGTATTGTATATGCTTTTTAATCCGTTTTTTATTATTGTTGTACTGTTGTCTATGCCAATAAAGGCTTGCTAGGGGAAAAAAAGATCGAATGCTCATACTACCCAATCACTGTAGTCCCTTCTCCTGCCCTGGGTTCTCATTCGCGAAAGGTTCCCGCTCCTACAGCATGCCGGTGGGGACTATTGCATGTTGGGACTTGTGGTCCTGACAATGCTACACTGAGCCACGTCCCCTTCCAAGCGGTCCGCAAGATTTCATTTAATCTAGTTTTTGAAATCTTATTCAAAGAAATACTTATTCTGAGTCTTGTGCATATGAAAAAGACAGTGGAGATAAAATTACTTTTATGTAGTATAAGTAGAGAGGGAGAGCCAGCGTGTTGTAGTGGTTAAGAGCAGGTGGATTCTAATCTGGAGAACTGGGTTTGATTCCCCACTCCTCCACCTGAGTGGCAGAGGCTTATCTGGTGAACCAGATTTGTTTCTGCACTCCTACATTCCTGACAGGTGACCTTGGGCTAGTCACAGTTCTCTCAGAACTCTCTCAGCCCCACTTACCTCACAAGATAATCTGTTGTGGGGAGAGGAAGGGAAAGGAGCTTGTAAGCCACCTTGAGTCTCCTTACAGGAGAGAAAGGTGGGGTATAAATCCAAACTCCTCTTCTTCTTCCTCCTCTTCGTCTCTAATTTTAGCACTTCTACTTACCCAAGAATAGTTGCACTTGTGAAAATCTTCCACGCTCCAATTCCATGTCTTTCCAGGTCCACGTTGGGTGGGGTTGAGGGAGGCAGTGTTTTCTCAAATTCAGATTTGGGGGGAGGTGGTGATGGTAGTGGCTAGTATTAGGTAAAATTCCATGAAGTTGCACCTATCTTACGGCAGCCCTGAAAGATTCTCAAGGCAAGAGATGACCAGTAGAAAAGAGATTCTCAAGGCAAGAGATGCCATTTCCTGCCTCCATGTAGCATCCTTGGACTCCCATTCAAATCCTGTCCTGAGCCAACCCTGCTTAGCTTCCAAGTTGTGGCCAGGTCAGGCTAGCCTGGACCATCCAGGCTACGGCCAGACATGTACATCAGCCACACCATATATCCAAAGACTACGTCTCTTCTCTCCTTTCCAGTTCATCCAGCAGAAGAATTCATTTATTTTAGAAAATGAAAGTTTCATACTTTGCTGAGCAGAGCGATAGAATGAAGGCCCGTGGGTTTAAATGTCATAAAAGGGTTGCAGTATCTTCCCCTCCTGAACCATTGTGGCTCAAATTGCACATGAAGTCCTTTGGCGTTTCTTTGTCTGGTTTCAAATAAGGGTCTTGTATTCTGCGGCTTTCATTATCAGAAGTATGACTTTAGAAAGCTAGAGCTGGAAAGACCTTTTGGTCATTGCGAATGAGGAATCTGCATCACAAACCCTCTCAGCTGAGGAGGGATATACTGTCAGAGGCCTGGTTGGAAAATAAACAGCAATTTTCCCAGGACTGTTTTGTTTTTAAAATGTTTCCAGTAGAAAAACTAGAAATTTTAGGAAGCGCTGTGGGGGGAAAAAACTCCTATGCAATATTTTCTGTTTTGGGATGAGTGAAATGCTTTTTCTAAATATAAGTTTTTTCTTGTCTAAATGCATAATTTTCATTCCACAACTAATACATTAATATATGTATGATAGTCTACTGTTGAAGTGTTCAATGCTATAACGTTTAACTCAGTATATAAATATACTTCTAGTCTTACTTTGAATATTATTTCTGTCCAAATCATTCACTTTTGTTTCCTGCAAAAATTGTTTTTTGTTTGCAGCTTCCCCTCCCCACACTGTTCAGAGAACAAAAAAAAAAGATATAGCCCTAAAATAGCATACAGCTCCATCCTAAGGAGGGGGGAATTGCACAGTGGAAACAGTGCACACCCACCCCAGCAGATTTACCATCCCCAGGGGATGTACCTGTCAAGATGCCATTGCTGGGAGGGGGCAATTGCTGGGGAGAGCTTTAGCTTTTGCAGGTGCTGCTTTATATCTTTCCCTGGCCTTGGAGCTTGGCGGCTGGGACGGGCCTTCAGGCTGGACTTTTCCTGACTGACTTGGTTCACGTGTTGGGGTGAGGACTTGCTGCAACATATTATCAACAGCTTTGGCACCTTTTTTTTTTGCCAGAACTGCCTTATCCTGCCTTTCTCACGTCTTCAATAAAATCCTTGAATCCATCAAGTGAGTTATTGGCTGAATGGGGAAATTGACAGTACCCCGATGGATGGGCAGAAACACTGGCAGGCAGGAGCTGCCATGCCCCGTGGTGCACCACAGCAGCACTTCCGCACCCTCGCTAGCCAGGTTGGCACAGAAGGGGCAGTCCCAGGGGGTAGAACTGACATTAGTCAACTTCCACCTTGAGTTTGAAGCAGTTATCCCATGGCCTCAGTTACCCCATGACTTATGCCCCCCTTTCGGGGGGTGTAGGTCCATAGAACCCAGTGGAGGGCTTTCCGCAGATGGGGGTGTTCTTTGTGGTCTACTTCCCCACACTGCTGGAAAGTCATCTTGAAGGCAGTGGGGTTGCACCATTGTGGCACCAAATCCCGCCTCTGGGCCTTTAGATGGGGATGCCCTTATGTCCCAATTTAAAGCTCTAATGTAGGGTATATTAGGAGTTTTGCTTGTAGAAAGTAAGACGCTGTACTTTTAACTTTCATAAATATGTCAGATCATCTTGATGAATGAAGTTCTAGGTCAGTGGTGGCGAACCTATAGCATGGGTGCCAGAGGTGGCACTCAGAGCCCTTTCTGTGGGCACACGTGCACAGAGTTCATCGGGGGGGGGGGAGAATCACCCCCCCACACACACACACACATCTAGGCTGGCCTGGGCACAATCCTTTGCCTGGGAGTAATCTTGGTTGATGGCAATGGGGCTTGGTTCTGAGTAAACCTTCCTAGGGTCGTGATTCACCCTTTCGAAGTGTTGCATGGTTGCTTCACCAAGCTTACTCCTGAGTGAAGTGTGCCTCGGAGCCAACTGTTTTTTCTAAACTAAAACCTCAGTATTCAGGTTAAATTGCCGTGTTGGCACTGCGATAAATAAATGGGTTTTGGGTTGCAATTTGGGCACACGGTCTTGAAAAGGTTCACCATCACTGTTCTAGGTTCTAAACATGTTTAAGATTAAGAAAGTAATACTGCACATTTGTTCTTTAACTGCTTTTCCCACAGCTTCAGAATTTCCAGAAATGTTCAGTTTCTAAGTGTGGGCAAGCGTGCTCCTTCGTGCCTTCTGCCATTGTCACTAGCAGCTAATTTTGTCTGCTCCCCAACCAACCGCGCAGGAAAATTAGCAACTAGAGATAACCGTAGGAGAAATGGGAAATGCAGCTCCTGACACAAAATGTGATTGCCCTTCCCAGGAATTCAGGAAGGGAAAAGGCTAAGCCAGCCCTTTGATCCATTCCGACCTCTGCCACTCCAGAAGCAACATTTGGAAGGGGGCATTTCCAGCTGGGGGTGGGGGGGGAGCTAGAAAATCTTGTTCTAATGGCAACCCAATGGATCAGTGGGAATTATTATTTCTGGATGAAACCCACGATTCCCATCCAATCCATGCTTGACACAGTCTTTTCTGCAGAGAAGGAGAAGAATTATTCTAGAAATCCAGAGAAAACCGAGGACAAGCAAGGCCTGTCAAATAAAGCATGGCTCCGTGACAGTTGCAGAAATAAACACTGAAAGAATTATACCGTGTTTCAGTGTAAAATTGTTTATACCAGGGAGAAGTCAGAAACATTTATACGATTTCCTGTTTCTGTCCTTTTGAAAAGGACACCTTTAACATTTCTCAGCGAGCTTCAGTGCTCCGTGGTTAAGAACTTGCTCCCTACGAAACAAACCGGGCAACTTTGATTTCTTGTGTTGCCTTTGGTCGGGGGGCAGAGAGTTCTGTCTCCCTGATAGGACAGTTTTCGCACCAAACGTCCGAATTAACGAACATTCAGATCAGCGCTGGACTAGAGCAATCCTGTATCTGTCAACCTATGTAAATAAGGGTGCATGTCTAACAGAATCTCCTCTACACACTAAGAATCCTTGGGGTTGTTCAAGGATTTAGGGTTTGTTGTTTTCATCAGGGGAATACTGATGGTTGAAAGGAAGCTTTGTAACTCCTTCACCAGTTGAACTGGATTATAAATTGCCATGAGCATTTTGAATTGATTTATTTACTTTCTTACAGGCCCCTTCTGCCCATGCAGAATAATGCACTTTCAATCCGCTGTCACGATTGTACAGTAAAATGCAGCTGTAAAGTGCATTGAAAGTGGATTGAAAGTGCTGGGGTACAAAGGTCAGGTCATTTATTTATTCCCCGCCTTATCTCTGCAGCTCTCAGGGCAGGTCACAACATAAAACTTTACAATCCTTAAAACATTTTAAAAAATATAAATAACAATGCAATATTTATTTATTTATTTATTTATTTATTTATTTATTTATTTATTTATTATTTATTTATTTATTTATTTATTTATTTATTTATTGGGTTTATAGACCGCCCTCCCCCGGAGGGCTCAGGGCGGTGTACAGTACAGATAGAGCACAATCAATTTAAAATACAATAAATATGAATTAAGATGGCTCTAATAAAAATAAACCCTACCCCATTAAAATGCAGCTTATAAAATTAATATTAATGTTAGCTCAAGATGGCGCCTGCTATCAATTCCCTCTCAGACATACATCAGAGAAGAAGGGCGGTAGGGGCCACATGATGTTACAGCAGCAAACAAAGGGAGGAAGGGGCCCCTATCAACGGCTAGTCTCCCCAAAGGCCCGGTGGAACAATTCGGTCTTGCAGGCCCTGCGGAACTCAGCAAGGTCCCGCAGGGCCCGGACCGTTGGTGGAAGAGCATTCCACCAGGCGGGGGCCAGAGCTGTAAAGGCTCTGGCCCGGGTGGAGGCCAGCCGTATCATGGAGGGGCCAGGGATCACCAGTAAATTGGCCTCTGCCGAAATATTACAAACAATAGCCCTTCAGTGACAACAGGAATAATAAAACAAAGGGCAATAGATAATAAAATAGAAATCCTGTCTACCATTTCCTCCTGCTCCCCCGGAGGCCGAAGGGAGGTGATCTTACTTGACTCGTTCTGACTGGCTAGATGGAAAAAGCCTAGTGCATAGGTGTCAAACTCGTGGCCCTCCAGATTTTATGGACTACAGTTCCCATCACCCCCTGCCAGCATGATGCTGGCAGGGGATGATGGGAACTGTAGTCCATAACATCTGGAGGCCACGAGTTTGACACCTGTGGCCTAGTGGAACAGCCACATCTTGCAGGCCCTGCGGAACTGTGGCATCTCCTGCAGGGCTCTGACATCATGTGGCAGTTTGCGTCACCAGGTTGGAGCCGGGGCCATGACAACTCTGGCTCTCGTTGAAGCCAGCTGGGTATCTCCTGGGCCAGGGATCGCCGGAAGGTTCTCCTACGACGAATGGAGGGGTCTCTGAGGGCAATATGGGGAGATGCAGTCTCGAAGATGTTTAGGTCCAACACCACTATGAGAAAATGGCTGCTTTGGAGGGTGAACTGTGGGGCATTGTGTCCCACTGAGGTCCTGCCCCAAACCCCATCCTTCCCCCAAATCTCCGAGGGAGAGGGAGAGAGATGGTTTCCCCACTCCCTGCAGCTCTTCAACTAACATTTTCCCTACTGGGGTGCTGTGTGGTTTCCGGGCTGTATGGCCGTGTTCTAGCAGCATTCTCTCCTGACGTTTTGCCTGCTTCTGTGGCTGGCGTCTTCAGAGGATCTGATAGTGGGAAAGCAAGTGGAGTATATATGCCTGTTGGAGTGTCCAGGGTGGGGGGAAAGAATCATTGTCTGTTAACAAGTAAAGCGTGCAATTAGCAAGCTAGATTTACATGTGTTGAGTGGGATCCACCCATTAGCACTCAACATATGTAAATCTAGTTACTAGAACACTGCCATCCAGCCCGGAAACCACACAGCACCCCAGTGATTCTGGCCATGAAAGCCTTTGACAATACATTTTCCCTACTTCTCACTATGCTAATGTGTGGGTGTGTCTGGGGTGGGAGCTCATTATTTAAGGGGCTGTTGTATGTGCGTGGCAAAGGGTCTGACTGTTCTGTGCACACTATGTTAGTGAAGCAACGAAACAAAGAAGAGTAGACTTGGGCATTGGAGAGTCACACTATTATTTTGTTAGCAAAAGAATTTTCATAATTTAAAGGTGGCCCAATTGCTGGATTACAGCCACCACAAGGACTCTGAAACCGTTGCAGTTTTCTTATTGCAAGTGCTCAAGATGCGTGACACATTTGTCTGAGGCCCCTTCCGCACATGCAGAATAATGCACATTCGATCCACTTTCACAGTTGTTTGAAAGTGGATTTTGCTGTTCCACACAGTAAAATCCAGCTGCAAAGTGCATTGAAAATGGATTGAGCATTATTCTGCATGCGCAGAAGGGGCCTGTGTGATACCGATTTCTACTTCGTTTTCGCTCTGTGTCTTTTTTCAATGCAGCTGATTTCATATTTATTCCATTTAACGCCTAACAAAGGTGTTGTTGTTGTTGTTGTTTTGTTAGCGAGGTTTTTTTTTAAGACACCTCCTTTGCGTCTGTCACCCCTTTTACCTCCTCTAAGTATTTTTCTATACCAGGATGCTGTTTCGTTGGCTGCGCCCATAGTATTGTTGAGGGTGACACCTAGTGGAAGAGTCCAGTCAACAATTCATTCCACTTGCCGATAGAGGCAGTGTTCCTTTTCAAAACGGAAATTTTGTTTAGAGCTTCTTTGGAATATCTGCTAGGAATGCGCGAGTATTACTGACTTCATTTTCTTGTTTTATCAACAGACAGAAGATCCAACTATGGAACGGCCTTACACATTTAAAGACTTCCTTCTCAGGCCTAGAAGGTGAGTCTGTCTGTCTCTCCATCTGCCTGTCCTTATTGCCAAGAAAATTGCTTTCCTAGCACACAACTATGATGTAGCTCATCTGTTTTTCCACTTGCTTTTCTTCCTGATAGCCACAAATCTCGGGTAAAGGGTTTTTTGAGGCTGAAGATGGCCTACATGCCAAAGAACGGAGGTCAAGATGATGACAGTGACCAGAGGGAGGACTCTGAGGTAGGTAGCTTTTAATTTGAGGTGTTTCCAGTTTACTGCCTTACCTGAGCAGCTAGATTTCAGTCCAGTAGCACCTCAAGGACCAAAGATTTTTTTGGTATAACTCTTCGAGAGTCAAAAGCCCGCTTAAGCGCCTAAACGCTTAAACGAGCCAAAACCCGCTTAAGCGCCTAAACGCTTAAACGTTCGTCCGTGAAAACGAGCAAACCTCAGGTTGCAAGTTGTAGGGAAAAATTTCCCGCCCCAAAAAGGTCCCACCCCAGCACGGCACGCCAGCCAATCAGGAGAGACGCTCAAAGGAGATCGTGTGGTAGTGGGGATTGCTACATTTCTGGAATCTGAGATAGGCTTACATGTCTTTGCTGAATACATGCTGTGGTGGGGAGGTTGAAACCCTGATGAAAAGGTGCGGTTTCTTTACAAACTTGGTTTGATCTAGATAGAATTTCCCCGTGGGGAATCGACCAAGGAGGAGACTGTTGTCGTTGCTAATGGGGGGTCTGAGCCAAGTGGCTACCACTTAGTTATACATGATTTCGTCAATGGGAAGCACCTCTGTTTTAGTTCCATTATGGACCTGAAGACAATTCAGCTCCTATGCCTTAGAATTAATCTTGCACTTTCCTTTGTTCTCCCTTTGCAGCATGGGTGGGAGGTTGTGGACTCCAACGATTCTGCCTCTCAGCGCCAGGAAGAGCTACCACCTCCTCCCTTACCTCCTGGGTGGGAAGAAAAAGTGGACAATCTTGGACGTACCTACTATGTCAACCATAACAACCGGACAACACAGTGGCACCGGCCAAGTTTAATGTAAGTTCTTCACACCGCCTATAACTGTAAGCCACGAGACAAGGAATTGGAGAAAAGACTAGAGAAAATTCCTAGAGGGTCAGTCTATCAATATCTATTAGCTGTGATCATACCTTTCCACAGGAGTTCTGTAAGCAGTGTCTCTGTTCTGTCGCACCCATTAGGAGCATTTTCTGTGCATCAGCCTATATTTGGGAATTTTTGGTCGGAGCTCTGACTATGTGACATGGCATGCCCAAAGGAGCAGCAGTGGCATAGTGGTTAAGAGCAGGTGTACCCTAATCTGGAGGGACCAGGTTTGATTCCCTGCTCTGCTGCCTGAACTGTGGAGGCTTATCTGGGGAATTCAGATTAGCCTGTTCACTCTCACACATGCCAGCTGGTGACCTTGGGCTAGTCACAGTTCTTCTGAGCTCTTTCAGCCCCACCTACCTCACAGGGTGTTTGTTGTGAGGGGAGAAGGGAAAGGAGTTTGTAAGCCCCTTTGAGTCTCCTATAGGAGAGAAAGAGGGGAATTATAAACCCAACTCTTCTTCTTCTTCGAGGTCAGGAGAGCATCAACATTACTGGCTTTTAGGGATCAGGGCAAATGTAAAGCCATTTTATTCAACAGTGTTTTCTACTGACTTTTATGGGCTCTTTGTTGAAGACGAGTGCTTGTGTTTATTCATTTACTCATTCATTTTATTAGGCGTGCAACCCGGCCCTTTCCCAGCCGGTGGCTGGGTTCCGGGCAGCTAACATACATAATTTAAAAAAATAATCTCAGACAATTCAATAGTCAGTGAAAACAGCAATAATAACATTAAATATCAATATTACCAATGATGGCAGCTAATAAATTTAAACCAGGTAACAGGGTACCAATCTATCTGTATGTAATACTTTTAGTGATGTTATAGATAACTGTGAAACAGCTACATTCAAGCCCAGATGCACTTTTAGAGAACAACAAGAATGGGGACCAATGCTGAAGATTACTACTGGTTTAAGATACTGATCCTTAATTTAATTTTAGGGCAAGCTTTATTAGAACAAATTTTCTCACAACATTCCAATGTAATTCTATGCAATAAAACCCTCTTGGTCCATTTAATATTTCAAGCATCCTTTTAAGATTTGGTTTAGTTTTTTCCTCTGTGCTGTGACACTGAAATGAGATTATCCCTTTATAACATTTTCTCTTACTGTTTCACCATTGAATTTATACAATGGGATTTGCCACATTTCATTCTCTCACGTCTGGAGTTGTCTCCACCATCCAAAGACTGTTTCAATGAAAGAGCCCTAACTCTTCTACAGCTGTACAGTTAGCACAAGCTTCTGTTATTTATATCCACAGAACATTTTAGCTTAGTGTCATAATGTACCTAAAGCTATTTATTCCCCATTTCTATGCCCTTGGAAGTTTCATTTTGTTCAGTAGAATTTGCTCCCGTGTAAGTGTTCATGGGATCCCAGATATGATACAAGTAAGCAGCAAGGTTCTCTCTCTCTCTCTCTCTCTCTCTCTCTCTCTCTCTCTCTCTCTCTCTCTGTGTGTGTGTGTGTGTGTGTGTGTGTGTGTGTGTATGTATGTATGTATGTATGTATGTATGTATGTATGTAAATATGTTGTTCTGATGTACAGCTGTTGCCTAGAGTCTGGATACTTAGCTCTGTATGACTAGTAGAAAAAGAAGAGTTTGGATTTATATCCCCCCTTTCTCTCCTGTAGGAGACTCAAAGGGGTTTACAATCTCCTTTCCCTTCCCCTCTCACAACAAACACCCTGTGAGGTGGGCGGGGCTGAGAGAGCTCAGAAGAACTGTGACTAGCCCAAGGTCACCCAGCTGGCGTGTGCACAAGCTATTCTGAATTCCCCAGATAAGCCTCCACAACTCAAACGGCAGAGCGGGGAATCAAACCCGGTTCCTCCAGATCAGAGTGCACCAGCTCTTAGCCGCTGCGCCACTGCTGCTCCTAGTGGTGTGCCATCTTAAGCCATGTGTCCCAGATTTCTATGTCCATGGACTTCAACAGACCTAGAAGGGTGTTACTCACCTTTGGGTGGTATTGTAGGAAACTGCTTTCCCCTGTCCTCATCTTTGCTAGTATGCTCAAAATGTGCCACATTGATCACATAATATGTTCTCTTGTTAGAAGCCCATGTTAGTTGACCCTGGTGGCAGTTGGCTAGTGCGTCCCTTGGCCCAGGTTCACGTTAACCAGTATACCCCTATCTGGTCAATATGGGCCCACTTCATGTGTGTTGTCATCAGGACAACAGGAGATGTTCTACAGATGGTTTGTTTTAACTGTGGATAATCCATGAAACCAGAGGTTGGCTCACAGGGGCTTGCTCAAATTAGTCAAATCCTTGATTGTCACAACAAATGCTGGTTTCCTCTGGCCTTGGTAGCTGGGAAGTTCCATCTGAGTGTTGCTAGGGAACAGTGCAAGACTTTGTCAAGGTGTCTTTGTCACTTGAAAGCACAACTATGGTGGCTAATAAACTAATTTGAAACCACCGTTACAGGTCCTGGCTTGACACCCCCTAACTAGAGTTAATGTAGCAGCCCATCTTCATATGTTAAACCAGGGCCGGAGCAAAGGGGAACTGCGCCCAGGGCACGCGTGCGCCCTGCACCCGCCCCGGAACACCCCTGCCATGCCCCCGCACCGGTGCATGCCCGGTGTATCGTGCACCCCCACCCCCTTGGCACTACACCACTGGTTCAAACTAACCTCAGTTAGTTTATTGAAACAGTAATTTGGGATTGTGCCACACAAAAAAGCACATTCAGAAGAACAAGAAGAGTTGAAATTCTTTTCACGTGTAGCATTTCTTATGATTACCCTTCAAAGAATATAGGAAGCTTAACTTTAAATGTCACAAATAATTAAATGGGGTATAAGCATAAAATATATGTATAGTATTGTATAATATCAACATATGTTATCTTTTAATACTGTAAATATACACAATTTCATTTTCTAAAAGTTAAAACAAGAGAAAGAACAAATTCAGACTTATTCTATGGTTTGAAGGGAGGGCCCAAAAATTTTACGCAGATTTCCAGACCACAAGGGGCCTCGTGTGGAAGGGATAACTGTACTTCATTTATACCGTAGTTTCCCCCAACAGGGATCCAAAGTTCTCCTCCATTTTGTCCTCACAGTAGCCCTGTGAGGTAGGTCAGGCTGAGACCATATGATTGATGAGCTTCACATGGCACAGTGGGAATTCGAACATGGGTCTCCCAGATTCTAGTGTGATGTTCTTAACCACTACATCACACAAGCTCTTATTTACTTTATTTGATCCTTACTGGATCAACTAAAAATCCTTTGCTGCCAGTGTTCTGTAGGAGGCCAGCAGCAGAGAGATGGTGTCTCTCTGACCAGTATTGATCCATAATTAATATGGCTGTATTCAAGTGTGAACTGTTCTTTAAGGTGCTATACTTGGAATTGGTTCCTGTATATTTCATCCCTCTGGATTAGTGGAATTTTCCCTTGATGAAGCAACTGGCTTAAGGCTGATTAGAAGCTTTTGTTTGGTTTGGAATTCAGGCTGATCATTAAAATTAATTTGCTGGCGATTTAGAGATGTAATTTGTCCCCAGGTGCCATTGTTAATCCAATTCAGATGCACAAGGCATGTCCCTTCCTCTATATTCAAGCAAATAATTTTTTAAAAACAAAAATCACATTAAAGTCTATACTTCCCTGCCCTAAATTCATTATTCTCTTACGGACTTATACCTTTTCAGGGATGTGGCCTCCGAATCTGACAACAACATCAGGCAGATCAATCAAGAAGCGGCCCACCGAAGGTTTCGATCCAGGAGACACATTAGCGAGGATTTGGATCCGGAACCTATGGAGAATATGGAGGCGACAGAAGTACGTCCCAAAATTAGAACATCTGAAAGATGTGCTATGAAGGCAAAAATTGAAAGAAGCAGCGGTTGGGGGATTGGGGGATGGGGGGGAAGCAACAACCCGTTCCCCACTGTCAAGACAGTGGCCTTCTGCAATTAATATTTACTAGTGATAACTGGATGGGAAAACTGAAGGCTTAATGCCGGTGCATAATGACTGACAGTCTGTTTAATTACTCAGGATACAATTGCGTGCGTGCTTGTCTAGCCTTGTGGAACTCAGTATTAGTAAATCTGCATGGACTTGATTTCCATATATAAGCACAGCATTTTTAAAGCTTGCCCTCACCAGTCAAACTCTACCTCTGCTTGAAAGGGATATTTCTGTGTGATCTGTCGCTTGAGCATGCGCATCCAGATGCGCACGTGAAAGCACATCCCACTGAAAGCTACACAGTATGGGAAGACTGCCTCTGTGTTATCACGATTGTGTCTGCATTCCTGATTCGGCAAGAAATGCATACCTAGAAGTCGTCTTATTACATGGATCTCTCTGTTTGGATTCTAGTCCATTTATAATGCACAAACCATTGGAAAGCCATTCACCACTTTGGAACTTTGGCAGTAGAGGCTGTGCTGTTTCTGCACAATTTTTCATGTCGAGTTCAGATTTCTGTCATCTGGCTTTTTCATTTTTGATTATTAAATTCCTCTGTGATAGGAGCAGACAGATGGGGGTTTGAACTCCTGTGCTCAGGGTTAGCTGGTAGAAATGACTAGCGACCCATCGGGGCAAATTAAATTGAAAAAAAGGAGGGAGCCTGCTAAATAGGTTCTTGTTTTAAGGCGGTTAAACTGAGTACTGGATGGAAAACAACACGGAGGGAGGGAGGGAAGGAAAGAAAGAAAGGAGGGAGGGAGGGAGGAAAGGAGGGAGGGGGAAGGGAGGGAGGGAGGAAAGGAGGGAGAGAAGGAGGGAAGGAGGCAGGGAGGCAGAGAGGAAAGGAGGGAAGGAAGGGAAGGGAAGGGAGGAAGGGAAGTAAAGAAGGGAGGGAGGCAGGGAGGAAAGGAGGGAGGGAGGGAGGGAAGAAGGCAGGGAGGAAAGGAGGAAGAAGGCAGGGAGGAAAGGAGGGAGGGGAGGGAGGCAGGGAAGGAAGAAGGGAGGGAGACAGAAAGAAAAGGAGGGAGGGAGGCAGGGAGGGAGGGAGGCAGGGAGGGAAGGACGGCGGGAGGGAAGAAGGCTGGGAGGAAAGGAGGGAGGGAAGGGAGGGAGGCAGGGAAGGAAGAAGGGAGGGAGACAGGGAGGAAAGGTTGGAGGGAGGCAAGGAGGGAGGGAGGGAGAGAGGGATGAAAACAGCCACCATTTGAATCATCAATAAATACGAGTACGGAGGTCTGCTGAAGATGGTGGGAAAGTCTATAAAGGCCCCTTGTTCTTGTTTGTGTTTGGAACCTGCACTGTGGGGCATGATTCAGAAATTTCATAATCACTCTTGTTGTAACTATTCTCTTTGTTTCCAGTGTGAAAACTCAGTTCAAAACCTTCACTCATTTTCTCTGACCCTTAAAACGCAAACTATCCTGCAACAACGGTCTGCCTGCATGATCCTCCTCCCCACTTCTCCCGTATTAAGTCTGCAGTACCGTGTGTTCAAAGCAAAGCTGATTATCAAACACTAATTGCGTTTTGAGGGCGCTTAAAAAGTACATGTCGGTTCTCTCCATTCACTCAATAAAATGGTCCTGTTGAGGCTCGAAGCGGTATTTAAGGATTATGGGCAAAAGGGCAAAAGAGGAGGCTGCTTTGGGGCATCTTTCCTATAATCTCTTTTCTCCCCGTCAGCCTTGGGAGACGATTTCCGAAGAGGTGAGCACGAGTGGAGATTCTCTGAGCCTGTCCTTGCCCCCCCCACCTGCTTCGCCGATCTCTCGGACCAGCCCTCAAGAGCTGTCGGACGAACTGAGCAGAAGACTTCAGATCACTCCCGATTCAAATGGAGAACAGCTCTCTTCCATCATTGTAAGTATTTTCTCTGCGTGTGGTTCATGGGCTCTATTTTTCCTTCTCGGTACATTTGTCCCGATTCCTGGAGTTCTTTGGAGTGCTCGGGGTGTTTTTTCTTCTTCAGAGATTAAGGTGCTATTGTCCTGGTACTTTAGCCCAGAACTGAGATGTTGTTAATGCTCTTCTTGCTATATGAAGGATGCATTATTTATTGCCCTCCTTTCTCGGTGGGACTCCAGGCGGATTGAACAAAATAAGTTAATCTGATCAACGGGTCGGTACATCCAGTAGACGGTCTAATATAATTTGTAGAAACTGGAGCCACCAAGATATTTGTGACAGAGGTGGAGCAAAGCAAAGCGTAAATATTAACATGAGGCATTACACAGTGCAAAGATTACATACTAGGAGCCAGCTTAGAGCAACAAGTAGAACAAACTGTGCCAAGTAGTATAATTTATGCTTGCATTAAACAGTGCAAAGATTATATAGTAGGAAACCCAAGATTGTATAGTAGGGAACCAATCCGCAACAGGTAGAAGGAACTGTACATCATGATATAATTTATACCTGACCTTCAGAAGATATTGGAACCATCTATAGGATGTTCAGAGGGACATACATAGTTTCTAGAGAGCATTATTTAGGGTACAGTTGAAGTGCTTTGCCCAAAGTGGAGTGTATCCTGTTTTTAACCTATCGCTCCACTGAGCAAAGTCTGAAATTGTTTGCCAGTTTAAGGACTTAAGTGTAACTTAAGTGGTTGTTCCATTGGAGAAAGAGTGACTGTTCAACAGAGGCTTCTTAAGTGGAAGGAGGGTTTCTAGCTTTGCTCGGCAGTGTGGTAGGGTGGGGTAGGGTTCCCCCCTGGTGTGTGTGTGATCACATGTCCCCCTCATTTTTCACTGAAAGTTGGCTGTAAAGGTTACAATCTTATGTGCACAAAATTGTGTGCAAACAGTGGAACACAACTTGAATTTAGTCTGAATTAATATGTCTAGGTTTGGGCCATTTAAATGCATTCCCAAAGTAGACTCGATTGGAAGGAAGCCCAGCCAAGTGTAGCTCGGGGGGGCGGGGGGGGGCGGCGCAGCGGGGACAGGATCGGAGGAAGCACCGGTGCACCGGGCGCTTTCCCCCCTTGCTGCGCCTCTGGCCCAGCCGCATACATTGGGACTTACCTCTGAGTAAATGTTATCAAAATTGGCCTGCGTGTACTTTACATCTGTCTTTTATAAATTTCAGTTGCCAGGGTGAAAGATACTCATTTTGTTTGAGGTGCAGTTTGCAGTAGGTTTTTCTCATACAACACTGCAGCAATTTGTTCAAAGTGCGTCATTGAGATAAATATTTAAATCTGTATGTGGAAAGAGTCCCTTTTTGTTCTAGTAAATAGGTATCCAAATGCGAGGGATCTTTCCGTTTCATAGACATTTTAACAGATTAAATGTTAAAATCCCGACACAGCTGAGATCTCTGGGGGATCAATTATGCAAGGGCGTAACTAGATAATTTGTGATCAGATCTGAGTAATTAAGAGCAATCTGTCAGTGTTTTCTAAATTCAGCACCTGTTTTGTAGGCCGTGATCAATGTGGGTAGGCTAATGAAATCAGTGGGGGATAACAGTACCACTAGACTCTTTTAATTGGGGGGAATATCTCATAAACATTGACTGGTATACAGGAAGAAAAGCATATTGCGGTTTCTTGGGACCTGATATTCGCTTGCCTTTCGTCGATCAGGAGATAGGGAGTCTGACTAAGCCTGTAACATGCTGAGTGTTGTGCAGGTTGCATCGAATGTCAGGTGAAAGCCTTCAGTTACTTGGCTGTCACTGGAGTATACAACCCTGTTTCAGTGGCCATTCTCATGGGCAGTTCCATAAAGGGGGAAATGGAGATAGTTCTGTTTGAAATAACCTTGGACAGGGTCGGTTGTCAAGCTTTTTGAAGTGGAACTCCCTTGTAAGGTCCTGTACTTTTTGGGACCCATTTCTAAATTTTTACTGTGCTTTTCTGGGACCCGCTTGCAAAGGAACTCCAGACAATGATCCCTCTCCCTAGTAGGAGAAGAGAGGTGAGGCAAGGGAGACCAGGTGCTCGGGAGCAGCAGCAGCAGCAGAAGGCCCTTGCTTTCACATCCTGCATGTAAGCTCCCAAAGGCAACTGGTGGGTCGCTGTGAGCAGCAGAGTGCTGAATTGGATGGACTCTGGTCTGATCCAGCAGACTTGTTCTTATGTTCTTAAGGGAGAAGCAGGAGGTGGTGCTGATGGATGTGGAGCAAGAGGATACCAGGGGGAGGGAAATAATGGATGACTGAGTGGATGGGGGGAGAGAAGAAAGGGGAAGGGAAATCCCTTTTATCCATTTCATTCTCATGGATCTCCCTCTTCTCCCCCCGCCCCACCTCAGGGATGCTGGAGGAGCAAGAGGGGAAGAATGGATGACTGAGTGGATCGGAGGAGGGAAGAAAGGGGAAGGGAAACCAGCCAGCGTGGTGTCGTGGTTAAGAGCAGGTGGAATCTAATCTGGAGAACCAGGTTTGATTCCCCACTCCTCCACCTGAGTGGCGGAGGCTTATCTGGTGAACCAGATGTGTTTCTGCACTCCCAACAGTCCTGCTGGGTGACCTTGGGCTAGTCCAGGGGTAGGGAACCTGCGGCTCTCCAGATGTTCAGGAACTACAATTCCCATCAGCCTCTGTCAGCATGGCCAATTGGCCATGCTGGTAGGGGCTGATGGGAATTGTAGTTCCTGAACATCTGGAGAGCCGCAGGTTCCCTACCCCTGGGCTAGTCACAGTTCTCTCTGAACTCTCTCAGCCCCACCGACCTCATGAGGTGACTGTTGTGGGGAGAGGAAGGGAAAGGAGCTTGTCAGCCACCTTGCATCTCCTTACAGGAGAGAAAAGTGGGAAATAAATCCAAACTCTTCTTCTCTTCTTCTTTCTTTCTCATGGTTCTCCTTTCCCCCTGGGGATGCCAGGGTGGTAGCAATAGATGAAGGATGAGTGACTGAACAGATCGGAGAATGAAGAAAGGGGGATGGAAATCCCTTCCTTCCCCTTTCTTCCTCAAGAATCTCTCTGTCAATAATATCCAGTCCCTGGAGACCTCCGGGATGACACAACCAGTAAGAAATTCCTTAGTTGTATGAAATGCAACTGTCGGGGCAACTGGCTTTGTATTTCTTATATGATTTCTCTCCACATTGTTTCCCCTTCTCTTGCTAGAAAATAATGGCCCAAATGAGGATATGCTTTGAAGGCCCATGAGAAGCTACTTTGCTACAGCCAAGGTGGTCCAGGTCTGGTCAGGGCCTTGAATAAGGACCTCTTGGGAATGATCCATGTACACCTCCTTGATTTCTATAATAAGAAGCAGGCTAGCTATAAAAAATATATATCTCTTTGGGTGGCCTAGAAAATGCAGTGCGTCAAACTGAACTCCCGCCGTCATCTCTGACAACAAGGTTAACAGTTTCCCCTTTGAGGCTACTAGAACGATCCTATAAAGAATCAATCAGTCATCCATTAAAAAGGGTACACAGAATGGAAAGGGACGTTTTCCAGCCAATTTGCCCCGTAGATAGTGAGCTGCTCCAGCCAAAATCATCTTTCTTTCCCTAAAGGAAAACATCACGAAACTGTAATTTAAGAACAGCCTTATTTTTGAATAAGAGCAAGCTTTAAATTTTCCTCCTGAGGAGAGTCTCGGGGGGGTGGGCTGGGGAATAACCTCCAACAGGCCCAGAAGGGAAAGGCAAGAGAAGAGAAACAGAAGGGTGGAAGGGAAATAGTGGGTTTTCTGCTTGACATAAGCGACAGCCTGGTCATCCATTGCCAAACCAAGACTTCATTATGCGTGATGTTGGAGCAGGGATGGGCTGCAAGATATTTCCTCTTTTTGTTTATACATTTTTAAATTTCTTTTATTAAATTTCTCAACCGCCCCTGCCCTCTGAGGCTCGGGGCAGCCTCCAACATTAGATATCAATAAAATGGTAGCCTCTAAAAAAAGATTTAAAATTATTCAAATTATTCGTCTGTCTACAAACCAGATGGCGAATTATTATTATTATTTATTGGATTTCATAGACCGCCTCATCCCCAGAGGGCTCTAGGCGGTTCACAATACAAGGTAATGTCCAATAGATTACTTAAAACACAGCTAGAAACATTTAAAATTCAATGTACAGCATAACAATTCACATGATAGCAGTCTAAAACCCATATTGATGGCACCTGGTCTTAAGGCCAGGAGGGGCTGGCAGCGCCCAAAGATGAATCTAATATGGGCACTGCCAGAGATAACAAAATACAGCGGGGGCCTCAAGGAGGGGCAGCCAATCTGCGGCCAGCCTCACCAAAAGCCCAGTGGAAGGGGGAATCTACAAAACCCGTGTCCTCCCCCCATATTCACTTTCATGTGAGGGCTGCTATGTTGGATCGAATCCATACTAAAAGCACTTCACAGACATTATTTCCGTAATTCTTACGCAGGAACCTTGTGAGGATAGTGGTTGTGTGTGTATTAAGTGCCGTCAAGTCGCTTCCAACTTAAGGTGGCCCTGTGAATGAATGGACTTCAAAGAAAAGGTCTTGTTATCCTCAAATTGTAATTGGGGGTGGGCAGAGGGGGTGATTTTATCTGCTGTAAGAACATTTGTGGCGCCAGTCATTGAAGCATTATGATATTTCTTCTGCCCAGCCCAGGCTAGCCTGATTTCAGCAAATGTGGGAAGCTAAGCAGGGTCAGCTCTGGTCAATATTTGTGTGGGAGACCACCAAAGCATACGGGGGTCACTATGAAGAGCCAGGCAGAGGCGGAGCAAGGGGAAACTCCGCCCGGGGTGCACGCACTCTGCGCCCCTGCCACGACGGCGCACACACCCCCAGAATGCCCCCTCCATGGCCTAGCCGCACCTCCACCACAGCTCCGCCTGGGGTGTCGCACCCCACCACATCATTGGTGTTACGCCTCTGGAGCCAGGCAATGGCAAAACACTACTGAGTGTCTTTTGCCTTGAAATTCTCATGGAGTCGCCGTATGTCTTCTGTTACTTGTTGGTATTTGACATACAGACATGTTGCCTCTATTCTGTCCCATTGGAATTCCATCTTGAAACCCCCTTTTTAATATTGTTTCTCCCAAGTCCTAATGTACGTTAATTTCACTAAAGGATTTTGCCTGCCTGTATACATTCAAAGTAGTATACTAAAGGCTGCAACAAAATGCTATATACTCGCAAATTGTATGATAAACGTATGAAGTAATTAAATCAACGTACAATAATAAAATACAAAATTCGGCAAACAATCAACCAAGAGACTTCCACAAACAAATGTGGGTTCTAAAAGGGTTCACATTAAACAGAGTTCGCATCCAACTGGGAAAAAATTATCCCGTAAGAGACAGGTTCTGGAGTAATTCTTCCCTGTTTCGTAGGCAAGAAGCCCCTATTTCCTCAGCCAAAAGTGTTGAAATGCTGTCTTGTTCAAATAAACGGCAGGGAATAAACGGCAGGGGTCAAGTTTTGCAAGTTTCAAGCCGATCATCAAAGCGTCAACATGCCCCATGCCATCTAATTGCACTGCTGCCCAGATTGAAAAGGAATCCATACATTTGTTTATGGAAATCTCAGGAAGACATATGATATTGTTTGGATTTTCTTATGTGCTGCTGTTCCTGCTAGGTCAGGGGTAGGGAACCTGCGGCTCTTCTGCCCTTGCACTGCGGCTCCACGAGCCGAGCTGCCGGCTTCATCCTTGCCTGCCCTCAGGCAGCAGGGTGGGTGCACCAACTGCCCGCGGACGGCTGGGCCGTGCCGCAGGCTTCCCCTCTCGCCCGCCCCGTTGGGACAGGGCGGGCGCTTTCCCGGCGGACGGCGAGGCTGAGCCGCCGGCTTCATCCTTGCCCACCCTGCAGGCAGCAGGGTGGGCGCATCCATGTGCTTCTCAGAATGAGTGGAGTAAAAGGTAAAAAATCCCAATATATACAGTGTTATCTTTATTTTAAATAATTTTTTTGCGGCTCCAAGTGTTTCCTTTTCCCGTGGAAAACGGGTCCAAACGGCTCTTTGAGTGTTAAAGGTTCCCTACCCCTGTGCTAGGTTGTTTGCTGCATTTTGTATACTATTATTGTGCTCTGTATTAAATTATTGCACATGTCTATCATACAATTTGCAGCTATGTAATATTTCATTGTAGCCTTAAGTATGGTGTTTTTTCTGTGATTTGTATTTGATGTGGCTACACTATACTTATTGGGGGTTTTTTTGTTTGCTGCATATTCAGCGTAGGCCTAACGTAGCCCTGCTTTCTTGGTCAGAAAGGCCCTTCAAGGGCAAACGTGTCAACAAAAGCAGCGTGTATGGTTTCCTCAGGCTGGTTTAGCCCCTTAAAATAAATGTTGATATGTGAGAGTGAGATCATTTTGACCCAGCGCTGCCTAAAAACTTGCCAACAACAGCCAGTGGCATAGCGCCAACGGGGCAGGGGGAGGTGTGACTCCCCGGGCGGGGCATGGCTGGGCTGTAGAGGGGGCATGGCAGGGGCGTTCCGGGGGCAGGCGCCACTGCGGCAGGGGCGCGGGGCACGCACGTGCCCTGGGCGCAGTTCCCCTTTGCTCCGCCCCTGACAGCAGCCCTTTGTTTTTGGAAGGGGGGGGGAGACTTCAAGAGATAGAAGGAAGACAATCCAGTGTTATACCTGACATGTTTTCAGGGGAAATTGCCACAACATAATATACACATAATGGTCTGCTGTTTTGTTTCTCTCAGCAAAGAGATCCCTCAGCAAGGTTAAGATCTTGCAGCGTAACTGATGCGGTTGCTGAACAGTCCCTCTTATCACTGGTAAGTAGAATGCCTTTGTTTCTCTTTCTCCTCTCCCCTTTTTTGGAAGGATACTGAATATCCTCTCCATTGGCAGTTATTTCAATTACAATTCCAGTTAACGTATTGACTTAGAGGCCATGTCCCTCAAAATAAAAATGGGCATTGAGGACAGATACTGGAGAGAGGTTATTCTGGGGACAGATTGGAGGTGTGTGAAACCCCCTGAAGAAATCGGGCAATAGTTGTATGTGCAGTTGTCAGATAAACTCAGCATTTTTCAGGCTAACGACTTCTCCAGTTGAAAGGGGCATGAGATATGTTTAGACTAGTGTATGGTTGAGAGATGCCTGCTAGTCAAGAGATGAATGGGAGCACTTATGAATTATAGCAGATGCATCAAAGAACAGAAGTGAAAGCAAAACTGAAAACAAAAAGTCAGTGATTCCTGTGATTCTTATTCCGATTGGTAGTCACCAGTGGTGGGATTCAGCAGGTTCGCACCACTTCGGCAGAACCGGTTGTTAAAATAGTTCTTGTAAACAACCGGTTGTTAAATTATTTGAATCCCACCACTGGTAGTCACATATTTAGCGGTTATAAATATTTAGTCTGTGCCACTCAATGGAGTCATTATCAGAATGACTTGACCGGAAAATGGGAAACATCCCCAAGTTCCCCAGATAGGTTTTTGGTTCCTGGTTGAGAATGTGTTGTGTTGTGTTGTGTTGCTTTGTTCTTGCATACTAACAATATCTTGCCACTCTTATTGTCATATGGTGTTCTAAGTCTTGTGTTCTGCCATAACCCAAGGAACTATGACGGGACTCTCTAAGATGGCATCTATGGGGGCATGGTGCCTACAACTGCTAAAGATTGCAGAAAGTGGGAGGAGCCATTGTAAGGGGAAGTTTGCTATTGGCTCCCCTCATGTAATTGAAAGATTTTCTCATGGCTGCAAAGTGGGGAGGGCGGTATTGCATTAGACTCCACCTCCTACAGAAGTCATTTCAGGGTGGCATTCACCCCTCTGCCTCAAAATTCCAAAGGTACCCCCAGCCTCAAAAAAAATTGGGGACTCTTGAACAATACAATTTGCACTAAACGCGCCTATCAGTTGTTGCGCTTGGGTACAGCAGCTGCGGTGCTCCCACCCACAAACACACAAGTCGCTTTTGAAATTTCGGGGATGTGTGAAGTGTTATTTAAAAAACAAAAACAGGTCAAGTTGTACCAAGCAAGTTTTTCCTGTGGAATGTGTCACCAGTGTCTGCTCTTTCGTTTTACAAACTACACAGAAACAGTTAATTGTGGCATTGCCGCATTCTTTTTAAACTGTCATAAAGGGTTGGCTTGCATGAGAATCTAGTCAAAGAAAGGATTGCATGATTAATAATTAGTTCTGAACCTTCTTCTCTGAATGTCAGTTACATCAAACTCTGTCAGAATTCAGCAAAACCTAATCCGAAATATTATTTTAGGACTACTGGATATGACCAAACTCCTCTAACAAACTCTCAGTGATTTTTCTTCTTTTATTAAACAAGCTCTTATCGTCTTTTTCCCTGCATACGCTCGCCCACGATTTCTCTTTTTTTCCTGATGTGCACCATTAATTAATTCCAGATAGGTGCAATTAATAGAAAACAATGAAGATTAGTTCTTTTCTTTTCAGCTGCATTTTCTTCGAGGCTTCGCACCCTTGGGCAACCAAAAAAAAGCCACTTATCTCTGAACTTCTATATAACTCAGCTTCTTCTTTGCATGTCATTTCCATGTATTCTGTTCAAAATAATGGACTTTGCTTAATGGCTTAGATATTCCTATCCCAGTATGTAAGTTCTCTGGGAGAAGGTGTACACACAATTTACACTGGTGTAACGTCACAAGCATGACCCTGTTCTGAAATTTCAGATACCATGTTGACTTATCTAAGAAAAAAGGTAATGGCATGTTATTTAGTATCACGTTTCTGGCCCTATCACATGCAATTATTGTAAGGAATATCATGGCCTTGTTATCAGCAATTGGCTCTTCCCTTGGCTGTGAAGCTGACTCAGTGTTTATAAAACTGTTAAAAAATGGGTTTTTTGTTTCGTGCCCTGAAGACCGGCAACTAATCTATGACTTTCATTCCTGATCACCCCATAACTCTAACATTAATTATTGTTCAACAGCCAAGCGGCCCATCTAGGAGAGCTCGTTCTTCAACGGTCACAGGTGGTGAAGAGTCAACGGTAATAAAGCCTTTATTGAGCCAAAAATATCTTTCTCTGTCACTCAGATCTCATGCCTTTTCTTTTCTCTTGTCTTCTTTTCAGAATGTGAACTTTTTCTAGGCGGAAAAGTGCTAGAAACTTGTGCTTGTGTGGGGATATAGAGATGGCCTATCTCTGTGTTGTGTCTCAGTGATGAAAAAAAGAAGTATTTTCCCTCAGCATTTAAGCCATGAATCATGGTTTTTGGGGACACACATTTATTTCCTCTCCAATTCACTTTCTGAACTTCTGTGATAGATATTTGATATCTTGTTGAGGTGAATTTTTTTGGACATCTATATGTATTACTTGTGACAAGAGTTGCAGCTGCATAATTCTGTAGATAACCTTTAAAATACATAGGATGTATTTAAATTAATTCCCTTAGTTCTTGGGTCCTCCCCAGTTCCTTATAGTGAAAGAACGCTAATTGAGAACCAGAGATGAACTATGAGGCAATCATGGCCTATGTAGTTATTGTTATATTGCTATTAGGTTATCCAAAACCAATAGAAATGATTAAATGTTCAGGTTTTTTAAATGTTATTTTAATTAAAAGATTAAACAAACACACTTATTATTAGATTATAACAGGGAGGCCAACCTTCTTCTTTTGATACGATTCTACTCTTGGCAACAGCTAAAATGGATCTGCAGACCCTGTTCCAGCAGAATAAACATTCAGGAAGAACCGGTTTCCTGCAAGCCATAATTCATTCCAGAGTGAAAATTTTGGCCGCATGTTTTGGCTTTGATTTGTCAGAATGAGTGTGTGTAAATTCAGGTCACTTGATGCAAATCTAAAGACTTGCAAACTGGGGTGTAACATGGGGCGCACTGGCCGCCGTCCCCATCCCCCCGCTCCAGCCAGAGACTGCTGTGTTAAGCCTAATTGTCTTTAACTTTGTTCCAGGCGAGCGGCCAGGAAGAGACTGAGGTCAGGGAAGGGGTGCCCCAAAGCATGCAGTGCTTTCTTTCCGTAGCATCTTCTAGAACAGGGGTCTGCAACCTGCGGCTCTCCAGATGTTCATGGACTACAAATCCCATCAGCCCTGCCAGCATTGTGCTGGCGGGGGCTGATGGGAATTGTAATCCATGAGCATCTGGAGAGCCGCAGGTTGCAGACCCCTGTTCTAGAACCTGCTCACAATGGGACTTCACAGTGCCATGTTATTGTAGATTGTAATTTGCTGGGTTCCAAGTATATCTGACTACCTAAACACACTCTTCCCCTCTTCTGAGAGCCAGCATGGTGTAGTGGTTAAGAGCAGGTTCACTCTAATCTAGAGAACCGGGTTTGATTCCCCGCTCTGCCACTTGAGCTGTGGAGGCTTATCTGGTGAACTAGATTAGCTTGTGTACTCCAACACATGCCAGCTGGGTGACCTTGGGCTAGTCACAGTTCTTTGGAGCTGTCTCAGCCCCACCTACCTTACAGGGTATTTGTTGTGAGGGGGGAAGGGAAAGGAGATTGTGAGCCCCTTTGAGTCTTCTTCAGGAGAGAAAGGGGGGGGGGATATAAATCCAACTCTTCTTTTAATTGATAGTACATGATTTCCCATAGGAAATAATATATATATTATTATGCATTTTATGAATCATGTCTTTATAGAATTCTCTGAACGCTGTCTGTAATATTTAATCTGAACAGGGGGTACGGCCTCTGCAAAGAACAGCAGAGGTTGAAGGATGTTCTGTTCTATTACTAAGGAAGCTTTTCATTTGCAAAAGTGAGATAAGGTTACCACCGGGAACTCAGGGGGATTGCTGCCCTTTTGTTCTCCAGTCCATTGCAGTTTATTCATTGGATTTCTTAGGAATCTTTCGTACTTACAGACTCACTTATAATTGGATGTGGAAAGAGGAAGGAACAATAATAGAATGAACTCATTTCACAGCCAGGAAAATATTACTTCGTTGGTGTTTGATCTTTGCATCTCGTGGATTTTAAAATGCCCTTCTCTGAAACAAAGGCTGTGGTCATATGAATTGTGAGCAATTGCTTTGTTTTATTCTAAGGGTTTTTGGATTTCTGGCCTCTGTTGATATGTAGTTAGTCTCTGCCATTCTTTATGCTGTATGGATATGCCTTCAGGATGCCAGAGGCATATCTAGGAAAAATGGAGCCCGGGGACAAACATCTGAATTTCCTGCCCCGCTCCCGTGGCGCCTAGGTCTACCGCCCGGAACTGGCTAGGCATCCAGGTCTACCACTTGGAGCTGGAGCTGGCGTCCAGGTCTATTGTTTGGAGCTGGCGCCCAGGTCTACCGCCTGGAGCCGTCAAGGAGCCCAAGTCTACCACCTGGAGCTAGCAAGTGGGGCCCGGGCCCGGCATCCCCCCCATGTGATTAGATGGCATGAGCCCAGGGACATGTGATACCCCATGTCCCTCTGGCAGATATACCCCTGTGTTGGACTCAAGGGGTCAGTTCAGATACAATGTGAAATCCTGATATACCTGAAGTACAGGTAATCCTGAATCCAGTATTTGGTCCCTGGTGACCGGTCACATATTGCTTTGCCTTGGCAAATGCTGGTTTTGTTGTGTTTGCTGTGCCCAAACAAGTTAAGATTTAATCCAGCTTGTCCACACTTGTGCATCACATGAAACCACCATTAAGACTTGCCTGTGCTTAATAAATTAACTTCAAACCATGTTCTCAGATCCTGGCTTGGCAGGCCTTTACTAATGTTAGATAGTGAAGTGGTCTACCTTCAGACAATCCTTATAGCCTTAGCTAATTAAAGGCTGTGAACGTCAAGGTGTGTTGACTTGGTGTTTTGGCAAAATGTGTCTGCACAGGGGATCAAATGGAACATATCTAACTCACCAAGGGCACTTACGCACATGCAGACTAATGCACTTTCAATCCACTTTCACAATTGTTTGCAATGGATTTTGCTATTTCGCACAGGAAAACCCAACTGCAAAGTGGATTGAAAGTGCGATATTCTGCATGTGCAAAAGTGCCCCAACAGTGCGCTACATATAAATATAAAGATGGAGTTAGAGCCAATGCTGATAGGACAGTTTAGACCAGGGGTCAGCAACCTTTACCACCCAAAGAGCCATTTGGAGCCGTTTTTCACGGCCCCGAAGATCTACCGAGCCGGAGAGGTGGCTCCACATGGAGCCACCTCCAGTTTGTCCCCTCTACTCACCTTTCCTGGAGGGCCATTCCTATGCTACCCTCCAACCTCCAGGCCACACGGAGCCGCAATATAAGGCTGAAAGAGCCGCATGCGGCTCCAGAGCCGCGGGTTGCAGACCCCTGATTTAGACCCATTGATTTTTCACAAAAATAGCAGTCAATACAAAGTTCTGCCCCTGCTAATCTTTACACTTCTTCTGAGGATATTTGCCAGAATAGGTAGTTGAAAGGCAGAAGGAGGAGGCCTTTGCCTCCTGGCAAACTTTTGTTTTAAAAATTAATTCAGTCTGTCTTGAGATAGGCAGAAGCTCGTTCTAACAACTTGACTACATTATCTCCCTTTCCCCAAAAAACCTTGAGTGCTGATCTTCCAGCCGGAACTTTACAATTTTTGCTTTGTCGTTTATCTTTTTAATTTGCCACACATGGGTTGGGATTTTGTAAGGCTGTGACACAAAAGCTCCCCCATTAACAAAAGCGTTTTCCCGATTAAGCTAAAACCGTGCAATGGCAAAGAAAGCCAAAGAGGTATTTTACAAGGGCTACGCTTTGCAGGCAGAATGAATTCAGAGGCACGTTCCTCAAACAAGGAACTGCTGACTGTAACAACGGAGCAAAGCGCTTTGACGTCTCACACGTTTTAATTTTGCCTCAAAGTCTGCTAAAATCGTATTTCCCATTAATATTTTAACCTCCTCCATAAATCTCATATTAGTGGAGTTCCCCCCCCCCCAGTTAAAATGTCTTCAGAACAAAGTTTTATGATTGCAGTTAAATTAGGTGCCACCACAGCACATAGTATTGCCTTGATTTTCAGACGGATTTCACGCAAAGCTGCGTGGCTTGATTTATAAACGTGATTTTATTTCCCAGCCTCTCTGACTTCTTCTTCATCTCTTCTGTCTTTAATATGAAGTGAATGTCATTCTCACAGCTTACCTTTTTAAAATATTTGCTGGGGGGGGGGGGAGAAAGCGCACCTCCTTCAGATTTTGGGTAGGATCCAGCCAGATCTTCTGCTTGTAAAAACAGGAGGACCACTTTGGATGCCAAAAAGGTTGTGCTGGGGGATCGTGAAACCTGCGTGGGCCATGAGGGGCAGGGGCTGTTGTGAGGAGAATTGGCCTACATGGAGCTGAAAAAGCTGACTGGATCCAACCCATAGTCATCAAAGAGGTTTTTCAAATATACTCTGCCTTGTACAGAGGATCATTTATCCTCAGAACGCTGATGTTGGAAGATAGGGGATCATTTCGGGGAGCTCATTGTTCTACGGTGGGAACAGGAAAGGCAGATGTGTACCATTTGGTCAATAGAACTGCCTTCCATTGATATAAACCAATATTTGGATCAAACCCTAACATGTATTGTTGAAGGCTTTCATGGCTGGATTCAACTGGTTGAGGTGGGTTTTCCGGGCTGTGTGGCTGTGGTCTGGTGGATCTTGTTCCTAATGTTTCACCTGCATCTGTGGTTGGCATCTTCAGAGGTGTATCACAGAGGGAAGTCTGGATACAAAGTGTAACAGACTTCCCTCTGTGATACACCTCTGAAGATGCCAGCCACAAATGCAGGCGAAACGTTAGGAACAAGATCCACTAGACCACGGCCACACAGCCCGGAAAACCCACCACAACCAAACCCTAACATGTTTATTGCAGTAGACCAGGGGTCTGCAACTTGCAGCTCTCCAGATGTTCATGGATTACAATTCCCATCAGCCTCTGCCAGCATGGCCAAGTGGCCATGCTGGCAAGGGCTGATGGGAATTGTAGTCCATGAACATCTGGAGAGCTGCAGATTGCAGACCCCTGCAATAGACACTGGGCTAGAGTCTATTGATGGTGGACCCCTCTGTGTTTCCATCTTGTATATCTGATCCAGGCATCCTTGCCTTACCAAAAACCCTTCTCATACCAGGTATAGTGCCTGTAATTTTTTGCAGCATTGTTAACAAGTTTGGCTGTGAGTGTGCAGTTATTTCCTGTTTCACCATGCAAGTTAGAAAAGCATAATTAGTCTGCCAACAATTCTACTTTCTAGCAAATGCCACAGAAAGCAGAGTATGAGATACATTCTCCCAAGACGGTGGTTGCTTCTAAGATGTAACTTCTAAGTTGCTTCTAAGAGTATGACTCTTCTTATGCCCTGTGGGTCTGGTGGTTGGAGGGAGCAATGTAGGCAAAATCCCGTGAAAAGCTCAATAACCACAGTGAAGCTCAGCACATTTTTGAAGAATTATTTCTCGTAAAAAACATAATAGAACCAGTTAAACAAACGAAAGCATAAGAACTGAGAACAAAACTTAGCTTAATTACACTTCTAGATATAAATATAAAGAAAGAACCAGTCAACTTATACAAATTATGTATAATATTCAACTGATATCCCTATTGTATTTAAAAATTATAAAATCTAATGAGTTATGAACAACTTCTGTCCTCCTGTGCAAATATCACAATAATAACACCTCTACACACACATGCTACATTTCCACTATTCACATTTCATTTCGTTGTTTCTTTTACATTTATGAATAATATGAGAAGCACATTTTCCATTTATCTTGGAATTCACGATTAGGTCTTTTGTTGACCAAGCTCAGAACTCAGCAGAATTTCAGTAATTTTTCTTCCCCTAGTACCGTGGCTTTTCCAGTATTCCTCCAACAGTGAAATAACTGTGCATTCATCACACACACGACTCACAAGCCCTTTTTCTACACAAAATGTTTCTGCCCTTGCAGGGCCACCAACACATGTGAAGAATCCTTAAGATGTTTGCAGTCTTTGACCCTGAAACCAGTTTCATCTTCCAACGGCCAACAACAGAAGCCTTGTCCATAAGAAGGTGTAAAATCTTCTTGTGTTCAAATATCTCTAGACCCTGGTTGTTAAACAACCAGTCCAGGGGTGTCCAACTCTGGTGCTTCAGATGTTCATGGACTAAATTCTGAGTCAGTTCCTTCGCTGGCATGGCCAATTGGCCATGCCAGCAGGGGCTGATGGAAATTGTAGTCCATGAACATCTGAAGCACCAGAGTTGGACACCCCTGGACTAGAGGGAGAGGCTGTGGTTCAATAGTATAGCATCTGCTTAGCATGCAGAAGGTCCCTGTTTCCATTTTTGCCACCTCCAAATGAAAGGATCTGTTGGTAGGTGATGTGGAAAGACCTCTGCTTACAACTCTGGAGAGTCTGACTAGACAATGCTGACTTTGATGGACCAATGGTCCAATTCTGTGTCAAGCAGCTTCATGTGTCCAAATGTCTCTCCCTTGGTTATTCAAGAACACATTCAGATCAAGACCTTCATAGCCAATGCCCTGGCAATATCCACACAACAACCTAATAATCACTTACAGTGGCCCTGCAAGGTCTGTGTAGACTTCCCAGTGTTGCTGCCTGCCTCGGTTTTACATCTTCATTCATATCTGCAGGAGCAGAAACAAACATTGCCACTGATCCAGATTTTGCACTCGATGCTCGTAGCCGTTGCGTGTTACGCCGTTTATACTCTGTTGCTGTTCCTGTCCTTTGATGTAGACATTTACAATTTAAGCAAGGGTTTGACCAAAAAAAGAAAGTCCTTCCGTCATTTTACAGTGTTTCTCGTCCCTTTGGCTTAGTTGCTTTGTGATTCAGTTGAGCTTTCAAACCAGGAGGACTGTAGCTTTGCAGCTGCTGTTCAGAGGACAGGACTGAACATTATCCAAGCCTGCAGTAGGAAAAGTGATGCTCAGCCACCGCTGGAGGTATTTGTTTTGTAAAAAGGGCAAGCTGGCGAAAAAAATAACACTCTGGTAATTTCTTGCATAAACAGCCATCTGTGGCCTACGTGCACACTACTCCGGGCTTACCTTCGGGCTGGGAAGAAAGGAAAGATGCAAAGGGCCGTACTTATTACGTCAATCATAACAATCGAACCACAACTTGGACTCGGCCCATCATGCAGGTACGGCGTTTGGTGTCTGGAGAAAAGTTAGAACATTTTGAGTCTCCCGTTGCACAGTGGTCTGGTGGGTTTCAGAAGCCACGTAGCATAAAAGGAGAAGAAGAAGAGTTGGGTTTTATACCCTGCTTTAATCTGCCTTTAAGGAGTCTCAGTGCGGTGTAGTGGTTAAGAGCAGGTAGATTCTGATCTGGAGAACTGGGTTTGATTCCTCGCTCCTCCACCTGAGTGGCAGAGGCTTATCTAGTGAACCTCTTGTGTTTCCGCACTCCTACATTCCTGCTGGATGACCTTGGACTCGTCACAGTTCTTGGGAACTCTCTCAGGCCCCACCTACCTCACAAGGTATCTGTTGTGGGGAGAGGAAGCGAAAGGCGCTTGTAAGTCACCTTGAGTCTCTTTACAGGAGAGAAAAGGTGGGGTGTACATCCAAAACTCTTCTTCTCTCTCTTCTTCTGCACAGTGGCTTAAAAACTCATTTTCTTTCTTTCCCCACAACAGATACCTTCAGGTAGGTGGGGCTGAGGGAATTCGGAGAGAACTGTGACCAGCCTGAGATCACCCAGCAGGAGTAGTGGGGAAACAAATCCAGCTCACCTGATAATAGTCTGCCATGCTGGCAGGGGCTGATGGGAATTGTAGTCCATGAACATCTGGAGTGCCAAAGGTTCGCCACCACGGCACTACACCATGCTGGAGTGCTTAAGAGCAGCGGACTCTAATCTGGAGAATTGGGTTTAATTCCCCGCTCTTCCACATGAAGCCTGCTAGGTGACCTTGGGCCGGTCACAGTTCTCTCAGAACACAGCCCCATCTTCTTCACCAGGTGCTTCTTGTGGGGGTGAAGGGAAAGGCGGGGCATAAATACAAACTATTTTTCTTCCTGGGAAAGTCTGTTCTTAGGGGGAAATAATTTATTTCAATTGAAAAGATGCCTATTGACTGACACAGGGTCGGCTTTTGCTGCATAGCATACGCCAACGTCAATTTCTGCTCTGCGTCCCGAACCTGTAGGGCCTTTATGTTGTCGCATATCCGCCCATCATTTCCTTATTATGAAGGGGGAAATGTGTGTCAGTGCAGTGAAACGATGTGCAAAGAGGGAGCTGGATTTAGAAGGACACAGCTGGCTGTTTACTTTCCCCCGAATGAAACTCCAGCTGGGGGGAAATCATGAATTTTCTTTTAGAGCCACACAAGTCTCTCTTTGCCTGTCATTAATTATAATTACAAAGTCAGTCTCAGGGATGCTTGCGTATCCCATGCGCTGCCCGCCGCTCCCAATCGATGCGCCCTGGCATCATAAGTTAAGAACATAAGAACTAGCCTGCTGGGTCAGACCAGAGTCCATCTAGTCCAGCTCTCTGCTACTCGCAGTGGCCCACCAGGTGCCTTTGGGAGCTCACATGCAGGATGTGAAAGCAATGGCCTTCTGCTGCTGCTCTCGAGCACCTGGTCTGCTAAGGCATTTGCAACCTCAGATCAAGAAGGATCAAGATTGGTAGCCAGAGATCGACTTCTCCTCCATAAATCTGCCCAAGCCCTTTTTAAAGCTATCCAGGTTAGTGGCCGTCACCACCTCCTGTGGCAGCAAATTCCAAACACCAATCACACGTTGGTGAAGATGTGTTTCCTTTTATTAGTCCTAATTCTTCCCCCCAGCATTTTCAATGAATGCCCCCCTGGTTCTAGTATTGAGCTGCACCCTGCTGAAGGCTTATCAGTGTTGCTGGTAAACCAAGATCTAAAACCATATTTTGAAGCACGTTTGAGAGGGAAGGGGCCATGGCTTAGTGCAGGGGTCTGCAACCTGTGGCTCTCCAGGTGTTCATGGACTACAATTCCCATCAGCCCCTGCCAGCATGGTTGCAGACCCCTGGCTTAGTGGAAGCGCATCTGCTTTGCACGCAGAAGGTCCCAGGTTCCATCTTGGGCATCTCCAGTTTAAAGGACCAAGTAGTCAGTGGCGTGAAAGGCTTGAGACCCTGGAGAACCACTGCCAGTCTGGGCAGATGCTGAGGACCTGGATAGACGAATAGTCTAATTCAGCACCAGGCAGCTTCTCATGGCTTAAGCGCAAGTGCCAATGAACAATTAAGGCACAAGTGAACAGGCAAGGAACCAAGTAAAATGGGGTACAGGCGCTGACTAGAGCTGAGGCTGGAGAGCTGCCATACAGTAATAAGCAGCATGGAGAGCCAGTGTGGTGTAGTGGTTCAGAGCAGGTGCATTCTAATCTGGAGAACTGGGTTCGATTCCCCACTCTGCCACTTGAGCTGTGGAGGCTTATCTGGTGAATCAAATTAGCTTATGCACTCCAAGACATTCCATCTCGGTGACCTTGGGCTAGTCACAGTACTTCAGAGCTCTCTCAGCCCGACCCACCTCACAGGGTGTTTGTTGTGAGGGGGAAGGGAAAGGAGCCCATTTGAGTCTCCTTACAGAAGAGAAAGAGGGAGGGTATAAATCCAAACTCTTCATCTTCTTCTGTATAGCAGTGTTTCCCAACGTGGGGTATACGTACCCCGAGGGGTATGTTCCAGAGCGTTTGGGTATATGTGAAAAAATACATAATGGGTTTATTCATATGGGGGTACAGTGGCCAGGAGGTAGATGAGTGAAAAAAGATTGGGAGTCACTGCTGTAGAGGGATTTGGGAGCAAGATGGATTAATCAAGCGAAGGGGCTATGGATCGGTGATCTAGTGTGGGCTTTGCATACAAAAGACACCAGTTTCAATACCAGTCATCTCCAGTGAAAAGAAACTCAGGTCACTGGTATTAAGAAGGCTTTTCTCTGCCTGCGACCCTAGAGAGCGACCGATCAGAGTAGACAGTATTGATCAATCAGTAGATTGACTTAGCAGTACGGCAGCATCATGTAACCTACAGTGACTTTTAGGCAATTGGCTGTTAGGGGTTCTGTCACTGGGAGTGGGGGAGAGTCTCTCCCAAGAGGTTGAGATAGTGTGTGCAACAGAAGGTTGGGTTCACGTGAGAACCTTCGTGTGTTCCATGCTGAGAGCCAGCATCATGTAATGGTTAAGAGCAATGGACTCTTATCTAGAGAACTAGGGTTGATTCGTCACTCCTCCACATGAGTGGTTGATTATAATCTGGTGAACCAGGCTTGTTTTCGTTCTCCTCCACATGAAGCCTACTGAGTGACCTTGGTCCAGTTCTCTCAGAACTCTCAGCTCCCACCTACCTCACAAGGTGTCTGTTGTGGGGAGAGTAAGAGAAAGGCATTTGTAAGCTGCCTTGAATCTCCTTGCAGGAGAGAAAGGCAGAATAGAAATCCAAACTCCTCCTCTTCAAAATCTCTGGGAGGCTATAGCATTAAACCCTGTAAAATTACCATATGAATTCCCTTCTACTTGCTGACTTTGTAACAGCACCTGATCTCTTCCATTAGTAGAGATGGTGCTGCAAGAAAAAGTGGTCAAGTGAAGTGAAATTTAGCCAGTATTAAACTGACTGGCACAAATGTTTGGGTATGGGCACACAGAGTTCTTCCTTGCTACCTAAAAGGGCTTCCTGTCTACCTAAGAGTGCTTCCTGGCTACCTAAGAGTGCTTCCTGGTTTCTAACAAGCTACTGATACTCTGTAGACCCATTCCAGAAAAAGTGTATCACTTGAGTGCCTTCTTTTCCTTCTTGATAATACATAAACTGTCCTAATTATGCCTTTGGGAACAGTAGCAATGGGCCCTTAAGGCTTTACCACTGACCTTTAAAAGAAACATAATGCTAAACAAACATTTTTGGTTGGATTAAGAATGTAGTTTAAAAATTTTTTGGCTATGAGACGGTGAATATTGCTTCTAAACAAGAACAGGTTATTGTAAACATTAACTTCTTTTGCAATTCACTGAACTGTACCGTTTGAAGATATTTTACCGTGACTGAGCACTGCCACAGAAAAGCGCGCAGCTAACGTGTGTTTGCCTCAAATAGCTCGCCGAAGATGGTGCAACGGGGGCGACGTCAAACAGTAGCAACCACCTGAGCGAGCCTCAGATAAGACGGCCTCGTAGCCTCAGTACTCCCACAGTAACCTTATCTGCGCCACTCGAGGTGAGAAACGCTACCCTCCCGACAAGCAAGGCTCACCACCTCCTTCCTGGATTTCCATCCCTTTCATCTTCTTGGTCCTCTGCACCTTTGTTTCATCTTCTTGGTCCTCTGCACCTTTGTTTTCTGGCTGGCGTTTTGTCCTTTTGCAAGCAGGGCCCGGTTCTCCAGGACACGCAAGCGACCGCCTGGCGCGCTAGAAAGAGGAGAGTGCTGATCCTCTGCAGGGCCTCGCTCCCAGCTATCAGTGGCACTGTTGGTGATTCGATCCCTTGTTGGGTTCCTGCCACCACCAGCTGGGAGGGCCAACAAAATACTTGGGAACCAGCTCTGTTTGCAGTCGTTCCTTCTTGCTTCGTAAAAAAAAAAACACACTCCTTTCTGTAATTATGCTCAGCTACCTTTATTTTGACCCATGGCAATGCTTTGTTGTTCTGTCCGACTCTCGTGCTTAAAAGCTCGTAAGATTGACGTCCTGTGCTCTTTCCTGTGTATTGCCTTTCACTCTCTGCGTGCATTTGTAATAGCTGTGTGTCACCATCACTCTTTCAAATCTTGCAATAGCGTTGATTTAGTAATATTCATAATCCTGCAGTTGTTGGGGGGGGGGCGCGTAGGCACCGGTCAGAGGGTGGGCACGAAGAGTAACATTGCAGATTCGGTGGGTTTCTATTATCAATGGGTTTTCTGTTTTCAGTAGAATTTCTCTCCGTTTGGTATGGGAAGCTATACTCTTCATTGCTTAACATTTAACTTTTTTAAACTCTTTTTTTAAAAAAAAACTTAAAATTCCGAGGAAGGGAGCTGAACGTTTCAAACCCAGTGGTCTGCAGATTTAGGCTTCTCAAGTGTAAATGCCTAGCTGTGGCGGTGGGAAATGCCCTCAAGTCACAGCTCACTTATGGCAACCTTGTAGAGTTTTCAAGGCCAGAGATGATTAGAGCTGCCTTGCCATTGCCTGCCTCTTTATCACGCCTCTGTTATTCCTTGGAGGTCTCCCATCTGAATACCCTGTTTCCCTGAAAATAAGACATCCCCTGAAAATAAGATGTAGTAGAGGTTTTGCTGAAGTGCTAAATATAGAGCATCCCCCAAAAGTAAGACGTAGCAAAGTTTTTGTTTGGAAGCATGCCAGTCGAACAGAACACCAGAGCATGCGGCTGTGGAGCGGAAAAATAAGACATCCCCTGAAAATAAGACATAGTGCATCTTTGGGAACAAAAATTAATATAAGACACTGTCTTATTTTCAGGGAAACACGGTAGTAGTCAGGGCAAACCCTGCTTAGCATCCAAGATCTGACAAGACTGGACCAGCCTGGGCCATCCAGGTCAGAATGACCAGCTAACTTAGGCATCCTCGTTATGAAACGCTTCCATTTCCACACAAGAAAATGTTCTGCCTTGTTGGAATTCTTTGCTGTGCTGGAAGACATTTCCCCACTGAAAAGAGGTCATCTTAAGAGAACACAATGAGCTTCCCCAGTAGAAATGCTTATAGGAGCATTCATTTGATGCTCCGTAGCAAGTCTTGACATTATCTAGATCAGTCTTTTCTTGTAAGTCACCCCCTCCCCGTAAGTCACCTCCCTCCCTGCGCATCTGTGCTTTGTTCCTGCTTTCTGTCACATGCTGTGCATTCATTTTCATGTGTATATCATATATATCGTGAAGTTCTAAAAACCTAGATACGTGTGAGAAACACAAGGTTACCTCCTCGTCCTAGTACTGAATGTACACCCTCCCCCTCCCTCTCCCTTGCATGCCACCCCTCCCTCCCTCCACTAGGGTGGGCCATGCCCCTCTCTCCCCTCCCTTGCATGCCACCCCTCCCTCCTCTTCCCTTGCATGCCACCCCTCCCCCTCCCCCCTTTCTCCACTAGGGTGGGTGGGCCATGTCCAGATGCTGGGCCCCCTCCCTCCCCTCCCTTGCATGCCACCCGTTCCTCCCCTCCCTCCCTTTCCCTTGCATCCCCCCTTCCCAGTGCTATGGGTTGAAAGATGGGATTCTCCCACACAGAGAGTCTTCTGTCACAAGTAACATTGTTTCCCGGAACATTTGATCGGCTTAGCAGCTGAAGAAAATGTTCTTCCAGTGTTATCCTAAGCATGTTTAAACAGAAGTAAGTCCCACCTATGTCGTTGCATAGGACTCACTCTCTACAAATTGTATTTTAGGACTGCAGCCTTAAGCTTTTTACTAAGTCAGATCTGTTTTGGCTAGGGAGGAAAGGGGAGAAGCACTTCATATTTATTAGTTTTTAGTAATTAAATATTTGAACCTTGGGGGTGAATTAATAATCACCATGAATAAAGCAGAAATTGAACTTCAAAGTGGCAGCTGCTGAAGCAGTCTGGGGACGGAGAGGCAGGACACCAGATATTGAAACTCAAAAAATAATTTAAACTGAATGTCATGTTCTAATCACTGCAAGAAATTGGAATGGAAAAATATGCCAGCCAGTAGTGTCCAAGTCAGACATACTAGTTTCAGATATACAAGCATACTCCTCTGTTTAACTTTCAATTACTTGAATTAATTATGACATAAATAGCAACCTGTTGGAAAAAACCTTTCAAACTACACCGAAGCGGACATAATTACATCCGTATTTCAATTATCTGTTCCTTTTTTAATTTAAATCCTGTTCTCCCCAAAGGGCACACAAAGCAGGTTACAGCATTGTTCTCCCTCTTCTATTTTATCATCACCACAATAGTCCTATGAGTCAGCATGATGTAATGATCAAGAGCGTTGGACTGGTTTCTGGAGACCCAAGTTCAATTCCCCACTCATGCCATGGGTGACCTTGGGACACTCACACACTCTCAACCTAGTGTGTCTTACAAAGTTGTTGTAAGGATAAAATGGAGGAGAGGAGAAGGTGAGCCACTTTGGGTCTCCATTAGGCAGAGGCGTAGCAAGGGGGGAAAGCGCCCGGTGCACTGGTGCATCTTCCACCCCCGTTCCACCCTCAGAACGCCCCTGGAATGCCCTCACTACACACCCACAGGGGCGCACGCCCTGTGCATCGCCCCCCCCCCGTCCCTTTGGAGCTACGCCTCTGTCATTAGGCAAGTTGTAAATAGATTAAATAAATAAAACAATGAAATCCTGTGAGGAGGATTAATCTGAAAAAAAGAACAGAGCCAAGGTCAACTGGCAATCCTCCATGGCAGAGTGGGGATTTGAACCTACTTCTCATGGATCCTAGTCTGACACCCACTCACGATTGTGCCATGTGGCTCCATGGGAATTCATAACCAGGTTTTCATTTCCCTAGGCTCAAGACCACAGGCCCTTGTTATAGCAAAATTACCTCTCCCTGTTATATTGTGTCTGCCTTATTTTCAGAGAGCCAGTGTGGTGTAGTGGTTAAGGTGTCGGACTAGGACCTGAGAAACCCAGGTTCAAATCCTTACTTGCTCCATGAAGCTTGCTGGGTGAGGGTGACTTTGGGCCAGTCACGTACTCTCAGCCTCAACCAGAGGCATAGCTAGGGAAAATGGCCAAAAACTGAAAAAACACTAAAAATACAAAAAACCCACAAACAAACCTGAATTTTTTGCACCCCCCTTCCCGGTGCGTGCCCAGCGCAACACGTACCCCCAGTCCCCTAGTAGCTACGCCTCTGGCCCCAACCCTGGCAAGTCTTTATATGGGAGACCTCCAAGGAATACCAGGGTTATGACACAGATACATGCAATGGCAGACCACCTCCGAATGTCTCTTGCCTTGAAAACCCCACCAGGGGTTGCCATAAGTCAGATGACTGCAGAAACAAAACCTTATCCTCCCCTACTTTAGTACCATAAAAGCAATTGAGGTGCTTGACAGGTGTGGTCCTTGCTTTCAGTTCCCCCACAAAAGCTGCATTCCTCAGCCGCGCTTGTGATGCGCGCACTCCCATCTGTCTTTCCTTATCACGATCGAAAGGTCTCCTTATCCTCTGCTGCCATTTCCAGTCACTTCTTACATCTCACACTCTTTCCCCCTGCTCTTGCTTCTCTAGCTTGTCTGTCCTCCTGATAACCGTGCCAAGTGTTCTTATCGTCTGTGAGTGGTTCATTGTGTGGATCCTGAGAGACGGTGAAGAGAGGGGAGGAAATAATTGTGGGCTCCAGGAAAAACTGGTGCCATGGACTTCTATACCTACCTTGGCCTCTTTTGAGCTATATTCCCCTCCCCCCGTCTCCCCTTTCATCTTCTGATTTCTGAATAAAAAATTGCACTCATCTACTGAAGCGTTATATACCTAAGGGAAGATAGCCTGCTGCTCCATTCCTCTGAAATCTTTCTGTTGTGGGCTTCGGGAAGGGGAGATTTCATCCAGGGCAGCGGTCTTCAAACGATGGCCCTCCAGATGTTCAGGAACTACAATTCCCATCAGCCCTGCTACTTGGCCATGCTGGCAGAGGCTGATGGGAATTGTAGTTCCTGAACATCTGGAGGGCCATAGTTTGAAGACCTCTGATCCAGGGGAAGGGTAGTTGTATCATGATGGGTCCTCTTGAGAGTACCACTTCTTGGACCGATGGTGTGGGGCCAACTTGTTCGTTTGGAGGCAAGCTTGCTGTGTGAAGGGAGCAGGCTACCCAACTGTATTGAGGCTAAAGACCCCCATAGCCACACACCAAATCTGTGCATACACACATGTGGTATGTGCGTCTTAATGCATCGGCCAAGAACCAGTAGCTAATTTGCAGGCCAACTAGCAATGAGAGATAATGTTTGTCATTCAGTCCTGTGTCCGTCTTGAAGATCTACACAGCATGTCACCCCCACCGTGACATCAGGTGACATTTGTGTTTCTTAACCACCGCTCCTTTCCACAGGGTGCCAAGGACTCTCCTATACGAAGAACTGTGAAGGACACTCTTTCCAACCCACAATCGCCGCAGCCTTCTCCGTACAACTCTCCAAAACCACAGCACAAACTGACTCAAAGCTTCTTACCTCCTGGCTGGGAGATGCGAATAGCGCCCAACGGCAGACCTTTCTTCATCGATCATAACTCCAAGACCACCACGTGGGTAAGCTGGATTCGCCCCCTGTTGTTTTCAAGGACAACTCAGCTTCAGCTTTTCTGTACTGAGGGGCAGGTTTCTCCATCATGGGGACTCTGGGATCATTTTCAAAGATCACTTTTCAGAGTGCAGCTACAGTTGGGGGGGGGGGTTGACATGTGAGAGGGGGAGGGGCTTTTAACTCTTTCCTTCTCTTCTCAATTCTTTCCTTCCTCTGAGGAAGGGATTGTGATTGTCAGCAGCTTTGAGGGAAAACCAGGGTATAAAAACCAACTCTTTTTCTCCTTTCCTGATGGAAAAGGCCCCCCCTGGTCTGCTTGTAACCTTGCTGGAAAAAAATTGGTAGCTACCATATTTTTTTCTCCAACAAGCATATAAACCAGTGGTTCCCAACCTTTTTTCATTCGTGTACCCCTTGGCAACCCATTTCCCTAACATTGTCCCCTGTATTAGCAAACCCATTATGTAATATTTTTTTTAGTACCCCAAATGCTGTGGCGCATACTGAGGGGGTGGGTACACAAATCCCAGGTTGGGAACCACTGATATAAACGTTGAGGGCCCCCCCCCCCCCCGAGAAAATGGCAAAGGAATAAAGTGATAAGGAGTCCTTTTCCTTCAGTAGGGTTCCGTCATTTACACACAGTATGGTCACGCCCCCTACTGTCCAAGCAGGGTTATGGAAAACTTGCTCCTCCCAGAACTATAGAATGAAATTACAATCACCAACTACTAATCGCTAACCAATCTATTTTCGAACAAATTGTGTGCTCACCCCCACCCCACCCACCCCTTTCTTTGCTCTCCCACCTCCTTGGACAATGTAGACAAACTGCCAAGGTGGGAAGATGTATGTTATAGACTTAAGACACCTTCACAGTAGGTTCCAATTTGTCTTTCTGTAACGTTTTGCCTTTTGAAAAAGAGAGAAGTGTAGCACACTTCCCTCTGTGATACACCTCTGAAGATGCCAGCCACAGATGCAGGTGAAACGTTAGGAACAAGATCTACCAGACCACGGCCACACAGCCCGGAAAACCCACCACAACCAGTTGAGTCCAGCTGGGAAAAGCCTTCGACAATACATATCTGGGAAACTTCATTTTATTTCACCTATTTTGTTTATATGCTGCCCTTCCCCTTGCGGGCTCAGGACGGTTTCCAAGATAGAAAAACAATAAAATCATACATTGGATACATTTAAAAACATAGATGGTAACTGAACTAATCTTTAAATATGCTTAAAATTCCATCACATCTCAGTCAGAAAAGAACTGGAACAGCATAGAGCCAGAAAAGTTGGCCTTGTAGATATATAATTTCAAAATGAGTTTTGCTCTCAAATACCTGGAAGAATAAAAGGTAAATCCAGGGCCAATAACCGCACCATCTGTTGACAGGTTACACTTTTTAAAGGTTGCTTCTCCCATGTTGTTCTTTAATGTAATCTCTTTAGAGATCACAGCTAAGAAGGCAATTCATTCTCCTTCTGCCAAATATCCTTGAGTTATTAGCTTTCCTGGCCTTGTTTATTTCCCCAGATATTTGTGTATCAGAGAGGAGCATACATTTGTCACAGCTTGCGGGAACTTTATATAAAATCCGATTTAATGCTACTGTACATCTGCAAGGAGGCACAGAGGTAGAAAGAGGTGCATGCTGGGAATGGAACCAGACTTGACTCACGTCTCTACAGCCTGTCCTGAGTGTCATGGCTTTACTAGTTCGCAGGCATTTAGGTTCACAATAGTTCCAGACCTCTGTCCACTCTTCCGCACATGCAGAATAACTGCACTTTCAATCCACTTTCACAATTGTTTGCAAGTGGATTTTGCTCTTTTGCACAATAAAATCCAGCTGCAAAGTGGATTGAAAGTGTGTTATTCCGCATGTGCGAAAGTGCCCTTTGTATGCCTAATATTTAGCGGGGAGATGTCAGGATTGATGCATCTGCACCGTGATTGTGGAACTGTCATCCTGTGAGGCTATCCAAACTAGAATGCAAGTATCTTTTTACTGCTCCATCTCTGGTTCAGTTCAGACATCACACAAAACCATAGGTAGGCTCATTATGTAAATGCAAATCTCTTTACTGACAGCGCAGTCCTAAACAGAACTTCACTCTTCTAAGTACACTGAAGTGAATGCAAAGCACAAGGGTGCACAGCCTGGAAGTTTGCACAGCAACTCCAAGTACCAGGGATCTGAAAGCCCCTGGCCACTCCCATACATGCAGAATACGTGTCTTTCAATCCATTTCCAATCCACTTTGCAGCTGGATTTTACTGGGCAGAACAGCAAAGTCTTACTTGCAAACAATTGTGAAAGTGGATTCAAAGTGGATTATTCTGCATGTGTGGAAGAGGCCTAAGTTAACTTGGGGTTCCAAGACTTAACTATGGTTCCCATGCTATGTCTGAATGCACCCATCCTGTCTTCTTCTCTGGCAACACCTTCCATCTCTGCAGAGAGAAGGTACCCAAAGTCGCACTTGTTAAGACCAGACTGGACTTGAGTGAGGATGAGCTGAATTCTGGTTTCACAAACTAACCAGGCAGAGTAAACCCTGGTTTTGCATTATGTCTGAACTGAATTCCCTCCTATCTCTAAAATGGTCTTCCATTCGTGACAGAAAGGGAGGATGCCCCCTGACGACGCTATCTGCAAGCTTTGCTGAAAATAAGTGAAGTCACATAGGTTAAAAAAAATAAAACGGCCAACTTGTGTCCTTATGTGAAATCCCACTGATTTTAGAGAGGATATATGCTGAAAACCAAGCATGAAATTTCACACTCAAAGCTAAGTATTAACTTAGCTGGGGCTTGAAAGTTTAGCATGTCCATTACAAAAAGAAAAAGAAAAAAGTTCATAGTTTTATTTATTTAAAACATGTTTATGCCCCCTTTCTGCCCCATCAGTCCACAAAGTCGTGAACATCAAAACATTTAAAAATTAAAAATACGGTTTGAATGATAAAATTCAATTAAAACACATACACAAATAACACTAAAATACCCCTGTTGTTTGGGGGTATGCCAGAGAAAACAAAAAGCATCTTCACCTGCTGGCAAAAGGCACTGATAGAGGCAGACAGATGAATCTCCCTCGGGAAGGAATTCCACAAAGTTTTGGTGCCATGACAAAGAAGGCCTTTTTTCAGGTTGCCGCTCATCTAGCCTCAGATGGTGGGGGCAACCAAAGCAGGGCCTCCGAGGATGACCAGAAAGAGCAGGTAAGTTTGTATGGGAGAAGTTATTGATGTTGGTTTAAGACTGCCGGGGCATTAAATCAGACTCACGTTACCAAAAAATGTTTTATATCTGTGATCAGCAGAATTCCCCTTCCCAAAAAATCCTTTTCGGCAATGGTTGCATGCCTTGTTTTCGTTAGGCTGAAAGAGCAGATTGATGTTGACATTTTGCTATGAGAGTCAGCATCCCAGCTGCTTCCTGGCAGTGAAGATTGGAGGCAGAGACATGGCATTATGACAGCCCCTTGGCATGGATGTAAAAATGACTTGGACTTTTGTAGCTTTGGGAGTCCTGTTCTCATGGCAGCGTGCTTGTCGTTACAGGAGGATCCACGGCTAAAATTCCCGGTCCACCTGAGATCGAAAGCAGCTTTAAACCCCAATGACCTGGGCCCTCTTCCTGTAAGAATTTGTGTTTATATGTTCATGCAAACTGTGTTTGTGGGAGTTGATTGTTGTTTGCCGGTTCACAGGTGTTTGTTTTGTAGAGATAAAAACCAGCACTATGAGCAGGGTGGATAATTTCCTTGAGCCTCTATTATTATTATTATTATTATTATTATTATTATTATTATTATTATTATTATTATTATTATTATTATTATTATTATTATTATTATTATTATTATGCACAACATAAAACCATATATAAAATCATCATATACAACTGCCATAAATACTTCTGAAGTGGTCACTACACAGTTTCACCATGAAGTCCCCCTTCCCCCTGTGGTCTACAACGAAGCTGAAGGTTAACATACAGCAAATCCTTTAGACCTGGCTCCAGATTTTGGATGTTTGCAGATAGTTACTACCAAAACAGAACCAAACAACAAGACTTAATCTGAGCAGAGAAGTAGCAGCCACACGTCAACAGGGAACATTGCTAATTTTAACATGCATTATCAGCCTGTAGATTGTGCGTGCCTGCCTGCGCAGATGTCGCTTTGTGTCTGTTTCATAGGCTTTCAGAAATCCAGCTTAATATTTGTGCTCCCTTTTGCAGCGCAAGTGGATTGCCTGCTTTGTGGGCTAATTTGCATTTGTAAATGACAGCTTTGCATTTCGGTGCTAAAAGGAAATCCCCTCAGAGAGGCAGGCAGACATCTAGGATGGCTGTTCTTAGGAGCCCAAAGGCCTTGTTGCTTTGCATTCTCGTCAGGATAAACAACGAGACGCCGTCTCGCTGCAGACAGTCGACGCTGACACTGCTTTCTCACATTATGTTTGCCTTATGGAAAAACAGAGGAACATTTCAACATGGTCAACTATTGGCACACAACTGTGGTTTCGGGCAGTGGTGGGATCCAACCTATTCGCACCTATTCGGTAGAACCGGTAGCTAATTTTTTGTCTAGTTGAAAGAATGGTTGTAATCCCACCACTGAGTCCTTTCGGGACCGGTTGCCAAATTATTTGAATCCTACCACTGGTTTAGGGGCTCTATAAGAACCTGTGAGATAATGGTGGCATTGTGAGTCAGCAGGGCTTACTGGAAAAGACAATAACACTAGGAAAAGTTGGAGGCAGCAGGAAAAGAGGAAAAGACCCGACATGATATGAATTGACTCAACAAAGGAAGCCACAGCCTTCAGTTTGCAAGACCTGAGCAAGGCTGTTAACAACAGGATGTGCTGGAGGTCTTTTATTAACATCTGACAACACTAGTACCAAATCATTAATGAATAAGTTAAACAAGACTGGGGCCAATACACAGCCTTGCTTAACACCTGTCACGACGGGAATCTTAGGAGTTAGTTTGTACATTTTATTTGGCAGGTTGTGTTTGAATAGAGAGATTTAATAAGTAGTAATAATCTAATGTCGATCCCTATCTCTGTTAACTTAATCCACAGCAAATCTCTTACAACTAAATCAAAGGCACTTTTCAGGTCCAGAAAGGCAGCAAAGATCTTGGATCGCCCCCTTGTTTTGTATTTTAATAACAGGAGGTTGAGGATCAGACAGTGATCAAGTGTAGAGCAACCTTTTTTAAATCCTATTTGCTCGGGGTAAAGAATTTTTCCATCATTGATCCAGGTAGATAGCCTATTTAACAGATGTTTGGCATAAAGTTTACCAGAGACAGATAAAAGGCTGATGGGTCTGTAATTAGCTGGTGACATATGGTCACCCTTTTTGAATATTGGTGTTATTATTGCATTTACCCAAGACCCCGGGATAGTACCTGACCTATCGACCAAAGTAAACAGAGCAGCCAGAAGAGGTCATTTATTCATAGGGTTGACATGAGTTCAAAGTTATTCGATGCACATAACGTAACACACACACACGTACACAAGGATTCCAAACCTTGATTCCGGTCCTTGGCTCGCTGTCGCCGCTGAGGACTATCGACTGAGAAGCTGCCCGTCTCAAGCAGAGGAGCTTTCTCAGCCTAGTTGATCGCACCTTGCAGCGGTAACTTTCTTCAGGCAAATCATGCGCTGTGTTTCTCTCCCTTTTGTATCCTTGCTTTCCTCTTGCAGGCACTTCTGCCCCCCCCCCCCCCCCCCCAGTAGAATCTTTCAACACTCCAGGACCAAAGCAACTATTTGTTTTGTTGGGCCGTTCCATTTCCTTTTAAAGGCCTATGGGAGCTTGTGACCCCCCCCCCCAACCTTGTCTTTCTGAAGCCCTATAGCAGTGGTGGCGAACCTGTGGCACTCCAGATGTTCATGGACTACAATTCCCATCAGCATGCCAATTGGCCATGCTGGCAGGGGCTGATGGGAATTGTAGTCCATAACATCTGGAGTGCCAAAGGTTCGCCACCACGGCCCTATAGCCTAACCATTCTGTCAACATACTGTTTTTCCATCGAAGGTTTCTTAATGACAAGAAACTTTCAAAATGTGATTCCCCCAAACATGTAATTAGAAATTCCACATTCCATTCTATCACCTCAAAGCTCTGTCACAAGAGCAGAGGTGTCCAACTCTGGCAAATTGGCCATGCCAGCAGGGGCTGATGGGAATTGTAGCCTGTGAACATCTGAAGCGCCAGAGTTGGACACTCCTGTACTAGAGCAACTAAGCTTCCAACTGTCAGTCCAAGTAGTTGGAAGTGAGAGAATAATTTTATACCCTGTTCAGGATAAAGATGACAGATATTTGTGGATTCATCCACCATTTCCTGGACCATCTTTTTTCTAGAATGCCCTGCTTGGGTCCTAGTGCCTTGGGGACAGGGCTAAGTAGGCAGTAGGACCTAAGCAGAGCATTCTAGAACAAAGACGATCCAGGAAATGGCAGATGGCAATTCCTAGAGCTTCCCTGTGTCACTTCTTAAAGAAAACTGGAACACGGCCAGCATCTCTGGTAAAGGCATTGTTAATTTTCATGGAAGACTTTCCAAAATGACTTCTGAGTATCACCTTTTTTAAAAAAGCTAGATTTGAGTCATGGCAAACAACGTTCTCAGGGTATAAGCTTTCAAGTATCAAAGTTCCCTTTGTCAGACATCTGGTAGAGCTTTGACACTTGAAAACTCATACTCTGAAGATCTTATTGATCTCTGAGGATTCGAATCTAGATCTTCTACTGCAGATCAACACAGCTGCCCTACGAAATGGTTAAACAAATGATCCAGCTTTAACTCTAGTACTTTCAGTTCAGCTTAGTGGATAAAATTAACATAAATATTGTTTCAGAGTTAAGAGGCAAATTTGAGTGTGGCTTAAAATCTCCACATCCCTTGGGTAGATCTGGGTATAAATTCTTTCCATGTGCATGTTTTTATATCAGAGAAAGCAGCTCATGTAAGAGTTCCTATGAATGGAAATTGTCACATGGAAAACAGCTTGTAGACTGTTGAACAAATTATAATGTTTCTTATTTTTGAACACAGTATGGTACTCTGCGAGTACCTTCTGTATTATTTCTGAATGCTGCAGCAACATTTGTCATAATTGGTTCCAGAATAATTTCCCAGGCTAGCTTTTTTTGTTTGTTTTGTTTTGTGGACGTAGAAATCCAATGTATGCATGGAAAATTCCCTCCTTTCAGTTGTCTCATAGAAGACCGCATCGTTCGCTGATCTCCGGATCATCGTGTTAACACTGCATCTCTCGAAGTGTCCCGCTAAGCACTTCTAAGCCCATTGGCTTCAACAGATCTAGAAATACATAAACTCTGCTTAGGATGGCCTTGTTCAATTTTCAAACAAGCATAAGTGAAAATCTGTTGAAAATCGTTTGGTAATCCTTGGTCCGAGAGAACTCTACTTTGCCTCATCCAGGGCAAGGCCTTTTCAGCCCCGGCCCCCACCTGATGTAACGCTCTTCAGAAGAGACCAGAGCCCTGCAGGATTTAATGCAATTTAGCAGGGCCTATAAGATGGAACTGCTCCACCAGACATATGGTTGAGGCTACAATGGTAATTACACCAATGGGCCTGCTCAGTGGTGGGATTCAGCCTATTCACACCGGTTCCGGTAGAACCGGTAGTTCGGAAAACTGGTTGTAATCTAAGGTGACCAGATGTTCACCTTTTTAAAGCAAGACGTGCGCACATGCACTGGCAGCCTCAGGAGCGCACTGCCTTTTGGGGCGCTCCCCGGTTTCCTGCCCTGTGACAGGGCGGGAAAAGGGGAGCGCCCCAGAAGGCAGTGAAGCAGCCTTCCAAAAATCGGGAGATTTAAAAAACCCCGCAGGACGTGGGACAAATTGCTTAAAAGCGGGACTGTCCCGCCAAAAGCGGGACGGTCTGGTCACACTATTGTAATCCCACCACTGAGTCTTTTCGGTTGTTAAATTATTTGAATCCCACCACTGGCCCCCCTCCTCTCTCCCCTTCCTTCTACCTCCTTCCTTCCCCTTCTTTTTTCGTTTCTCTTAAAGCAATTTTCTTTTTTCCATTTCTTTCCCCCTTGCTTTGCTGGTCCTTTTGCACGGGTGCACCTAAATTAAATGATCTGGGTGTCCGAGGGAGAAATATAGGCATTTACTGTCTGATGGCTGTGATCGTTTTAAGTAATTACTTGTAGATTCAGATGTATTTTTGGAGAACGGGAATTTTAAATCCTTTCATGTGCTGTGCATTGTGTTAACCTGAGGTTGTGAATCTTCCTGAGCCTTCTAGAGAAGGACGATGAAGAAATATAATAAACAAATACATGAAAATAATGCAGGAAGGGAAAAAGGGAAGGGATTTTAGCCTGCTTTAAAGATAAATGCTACTTTGAGTTGCTGATGTTTGTTTGTTTTCTGTTGTTCTTTTAATTGCAGCCTGGTTGGGAGGAAAGGATACATCTGGATGGAAGAACGTTTTATATAGACCATAGTAAGTAGGCCACACAGTTTCTACAACCAGTAAGTGAAAGGAGGGAATGCAGTATTGAAGTGAAAGCTTTGTAATTTTACTCTTCATTTAGGAAGCCAGGTGTTGATATGTGGCGACATTCATACCAGAGACTTAGTGCCTTCCTACGGTACCGTATAATTCACCAAAAGCTTGCTTTTAATTGGCTCATCAAGCTTTGTCCCGATTTGATCTTGTGAAGCATTAACATTTCTTCTTTGTGGTTGTTTTTCGTTGAACTTTTTATTTTTTATTTTTTTTATTTGGTGTTGTGGATGGACCCCCCCATGGCTTCTATGCACTTCTATTAATAAACGAAAGCACACCCTAGGAATAGAAAATAAGATGAGAAATCACACGGAAACAGCCACGAGTCTTATCTGTGCGAGGCAGCGGAAGAAGCAATTTTCGGTAGAACCGTTTCCCCCCCTGAAATTATTCCCCAAAAAAAGAAAGAAAGAAAGAAAGAAAAGGGCTTGGGGCAGTGCCAGTTCTGACCTTATTTTCTATTTGTGGCATGTTTCTCTTGCACCCACCCTGTTAATCTCTATCCACTTCTGTACCTTGAAGTTCCAGTGTAAATGGTGTTTCATTGTACACCTGTCCTATGACGGCACCTCTGAGCAAGTCTGTGGATCTCTGTTGTGTTTTGACTATCAAGTGGCAATAGAAAATTACTGTTCAGCCGGGAGTGTTTGTGAATTGTCGTCAATATGAATATTCTTGATTAAAGCAGTGAAATTTAGGCCAAGCAAGAGGGGGACAGAGTATTGAGCCTGTGAAATTAACCTTATAAAAACCAAACGTGCCAGTGACCGAGCCTTGGCTGTCCTCGCATCTCCGTAGAATTAACCTTTAGAACGATCATCCGTTGAATGAACAAATCAGAGGGTGATTTTAGAAAAAGAAAACCTTGCCTGTACGAAGTAGTATATGGATTTGCAAGTGCATGTGTTGCTTTTAAGTAGTATCATGACTTTAAGGTAAGGAATGGAATGGATAATAATTCTCTAGTGAGCACTAGTTTGATCGATTAAAAGCACCTCTCTGAAATTAACTAAGTGCCTGAAATTCGCTATTGATTGTTCCCTTGGGAAGCCACAAAGTTCAGTCTCTGCGGGTTAAAGTGCCGTCGTTGCCTACATGACAGTTCCCGCGTTTGGCCCTCCAGGCCTAAAGCAGTGAGCATGGGAATCTGTGTATACCACATGTGGCACAAGATGCAGCAACTAATGCATTTAATTGCTGCTGACACATTTTTGAAGATGAAAACAAATATATGGTGTTATATATATAGTGTTTATTATATATACACACACACACATACATACATACATACAAATATATACACATATATACACACATATATACATATATATATACACACATATATACACACATATATACATATATACATACATATATACATATACACACACACATATACATATATGCACAAATATTGTTCCCCCCCCACCCCCCCCCCCCCCCACCCCCCCCCCCCCCCACCCCCCCCCCCCCCCACCCCCCCCCCCCCCCACCCCCCCCCCCCCCCACCCCCCCCCCAGAACCTGCGGCTCTCCAGATGTTCAGGAACTACAATTCCCATCAGCCTCTGTCAGCATGGCCAATTGGCCATGCTGGTAGGGGCTGATGGGAATTGTAGTTCCTGAACATCTGGAGAGCCGCAGGTTCCCTACCCCTGGTCTATCCCTACCTCCACTGGCAGTAAATCCCACACTTTAATTACTCATTGAGTGAAGGAGTATTTCCTTTTGTCAGTCCTGATTGAACTGAGGTGAGCCCAGCGGCCCCTTAAAGGTGAGCAGCATTTATTTCCATTCGAGTTGTTGTCAGTCACACTTTTCCCGATACTGTTACCCATCAACTTCATTGGGTGCATCTGAGGGAAAAGTTCTCTCGATCCACTTTCTCCACCCCATGAATAATTTTTGAAACCTCTATTATATCTTCCCTCAGACACCCTTTTTTAAAAATGGAAATATCATAGACACTTAAGCAGTGGTGGGATCCAAACATTTTAGTAATAGGTTCCCTTGCCAGCCCCCCCTCAGCAAAGGGGGCAGAGGCGTACCTAGGCAAACCTGAGCCCTGGGTAAAACCTGAGTTGGATGCCCCCCCATGGGCAGCCACCCCACCACAACCCCCCAATTTTTTTTTGCACCAGGTCATTTCTAAATCATCATCACATTATAGAAAATGCCCCAACTCACAAATCTGAACACAGCAATGGTGAAACACACAGGTTCTTTGATAGAGACTGGTGTGATAAAAGGTACGAAAGGCTGAGAATCCATGAATTGCAGTACCTGGAAGGGATTAACCCAGTTCAGGGAGTTACATTATTAGTCGCAATTGCTATATGGAACCTTCACGTTCAAAGGCAGTATGCCTCTCGGGGAGGTGAGGGCGTGGAGATGGAAAAGCGGACCCAATTAGTAACCCCCTCTCAGCACACACAAATAATTAGTAACCCACTCTCGGGAACTGGTGAGAACCTGCTGGATCCCACCTCTGCACTTAAGCCTCTTCTTGTGGGAATTGTATTTCAACCCCTTAGTTATCTTGTTTGCCAACTTCTCCAATTTTTTTCCAGCTCTGCAATATACATTTTGAGAGATATGGCAACCAAAATTGTACTGGGAGTTCCAAAATGAAGCTACAGCATAAATCTATATAGGGGTATTACAAAACTGGATATTTTATCTATTTTATTTTCAGTCTCTTCTTCACTTGGCTTGCTTCAAACAAACTTCACGAGAGGATCACTTGGGAAATGGTGTTCCTTTTGTGTATGTGTATGTCATACATTAAATGTTCAGTTCTCCACAAATCGTGGGTTTTGTCTATTCCCCTTCATTTCTAATTTTCTTTTATTTCATCAGGGTTCACTGCCCCTACATAACGAGAAACATTAATTTTAGGACAGTTTTTATTGTACCAAATTACCTTCAAAACATTGCAAAGTTTCAAGTTACCCATTTTCCATTAGGTATGAAGATTATTCAATGCTTCATCTGCTGTTTTGACAGAACCATCTTACAGCGTGTGTTTTTGTGAGGATATTTTGTCACAATAATTCTCTATACGTAGAAAGTTAATATGGCTGACATTATGTCAGGCCAGAGAAAGTCTCATGGACTTCCATGTACAGAAATATTGACATGGGACACTTCAAAATGTACAATTGCCAACATTGTTTCTGAACTCTCTCCTGTGAGGACTGTACCATATGTCCTCCAAATGGTTGCATCATCTCCCAAATGTTTCACTTATGAAAGATGTCACTGCTTCTAAAGTCTGGAGGATTCAACCACTGGTTTTCTGACTCATCACAGAGCATGACAATTAATGTATTTTTCAGTACCTTTTGTTTAAAAGGGGTAGGGAGGTATTTCACCGCTTCAAAGAGGCCCCCTTTCTCCATCAGGTTTTCTTGGGGGAGGGGGCTGAGTGAAAAGGGTCTTGCCCTGTAAGGACTTCGGGGAGAAAGGGTAACATTTTTCTAAATTACACGTCCGTGGCTCACACAGCTAATATTTGCTCAAAATTGACCTGGCATCCCTTGTGGTTACTCATTAATTTCAGCCTAAGGTTCAAAGTTCCGTCTTTTGTTTAAAAACTGATTTCATGGCTAGGCCATGTCCTCAGCTAATCTAACAAGCAGTTGAGGGCCAAAGCTGGGGGGAGGAGAGAAGAAATAAGAGTGGGCTGAACTTCCTAATGCTCAGGTTAAAAAAACAATTGTTCTAGCCCATTTAAAAGAAATCAAAAGTTATATTTTTTTCTCTGCTATTTTCTGAGGTAAGAGATGGTCAGATGTCGTTTACCACTGCCTTCTTCCGAGTAGTACTAAGAAGGGTTATTTACAAACTAAATAAATAATTCTTTACTATGTATTTACAAAATTTATATCCTGCCTCTCTGCTCTGTTAAGGCCACTAAGGTAGTTACAAGAATACTGTTAAGTCATAACTTGATGGGGATTATTGAAGGGTCAAACTATGCTTGATCCTGAGGAATTCTGTCCACGCTGACCTGGATGGCTCAGGCTAACATGGTCTGGTCAGATCTTGGAGCTAAACAGCGTCAGTCCTAGCTAGTATTTGCACTGGAAGACCACCAGGGAAGTCTGCTATGCAGAGGCGGGCAATGGCAAACCACCTCTGCTTGTCCCTTGACTTGAAATCCCTAAGGGGTCACCATAAGTCAGCTGCTGGGATGGAAGAGGCTCCAAAACACCCCATGGTGAGCGCTTTTGCATTTGCATGCTGAAAACTGCATAAACTGTACACCATGTTCTGTACTATTGCCCCCTTCATAACTGGTCCAGACCAAAGTTCTCTCTCAACCTTATTGATGGGTTTAGAGTGCTGGACAGACCAGCAGAAGGCAGTTTATCTGTTAAACAGCGAATCCAGCCATGCCCAGAGCAAACGGCCAGGTTTTTATGCACAGTCATAAACAAACAATCTTAATTTTGCTTTGTATGTTGTCTTTTAATACAAGCTTCTTAGTTACACACAACCCTTCTTCATGCTAGATGTTGAGTGAAAAAATGGTATGCAAGCTTCTTAGTTATTCAGAACCTTTCTTCATGCTGGATGTTGGGTGAGAAAAAGGTAGTGGGAATAGAAAGATGACACTGGGCATGGTCGAACACTGAAGCCTGTACACTATCTCATGTTGGAGCATCACTGACAGGGCAGTAGTGAACATCCTGCCAGAGAGCTCTAATTTTGTTTGTGCAGAAACATTCTGCCTGATGAACATCCTGCTCAAGAGCTCTAATTTGTGCAGGAAAATGTCATGCTCAAAACGGCTGACATCAAGCTAGGTGAACAAGAGGACTTGACTTTGTTCAGGTGTAAGCACAGACTATAATTGTTTCATATTTTAAATGGTAGCAAATCTGGATTTCCAACTGATTGTACTCTGGTCAGGGAATTGCAGCCAATGTCCACTCCTGACAGGTGGGCTTGTATGATAGATGTGTTTCCAAAACTGTGGATTATTACAGCATAGGTTCCAGAAACATTTGGAGGTCTGCTTTATCCTTTAAGGCACGTACCTGAGACTGTTAAAAATAGGATTGACAGGTCCCCCCGGGCCACCAGCAGGGGATAGGGATATAGGGCTGCCTGATCCAGGTCAAAAAACTCCTGGGAAATTGGTTTGGAGCCTGAGGAGGACAGGGACCCCAGTGGGGTACAATGCCGTACAGCCCACCCCCCTCCCCAAAGCATCAATTTCCACCAGGGGAACTGTTATCTGTAGTCTGGACATGAGGTGTAATTTTGGGGATCCCCAGGTCTCGCCTGGAGGCTGGCATCTGTACTAACACGTGACCTATTTTTTTAGTGGCTGCCTGCTTTTTAAAAGGAAGTTGGTGAGCATGCACAGTCCGGATGCAGAAAAACCACGGGTGCAGCCGAAACAATCTCCTTGGTCTGCAAAGCCAGGAAGCAATTAAAGATTTGGATGCGTTTCATTGAAATGGTATCCATTACAGGTCAGAGGGTGCCCTCTCTGTTTCCACTGTTTCTTGGCATTTTTTGGGTCAGTGAAGCATAACATTTCATTATGTTGGGTTAATACAGGGAAGGGGACTTGGACTGGCAAGTATCTGGAGCTCCAAAGGTACCTTTGGGACAGGGTTGCCCACCTCCAGGTGGATGTACCATATAAAAACAAAAGTGAGGTGCAACCGAAGACATAAATATAAACCATCTTGCACCTGTCAGGTACCAGTGCTGAATAACTAGAAAACAAGTGCCTACCAAACTCTCATTTACTCCTCATAAACATAATCGTAGAATCATAGAGTTGGAAGAGACCATAAAGGCCATCAAGTTCAACGCCCCTACAATGCAGGAACACATAATCAAAGCACTCCTGACAGATGGCCATCCAGCCTCTGTTTAAAAACCTCCAAAGATGGAGACTCCACCACACTCCGAAGTAGTGCATTCCACTGTCCAACAGCCCTTAATGTCAGGAAGTTTTTCCTGATGTTTATGTAGAATCTCTTTTTCTTCACCTTGAACTCATTACTCCTGGTCCTAGTCTTTGCAGCCTCAGAAAACAAGCTTTCTCCCTCACCAACATGACATCCCTTCAAATATCTAAACATGGCTGTCATGTCACCTCTTAACCTTCTCTTCACCAAACATAACATTCCCAGTTCCCTAAGTTTCTCCTCGTAGGGCATGGATTCTCAAGAAGTAGGAAGGCCCAGAAGGCTGTACCACGGGCCATGGGACCTGTGCGGGCAAGAGCCCCACAGGAAAGGATTTCATTACTGACTGAAGAATCATTCCTTTTTGTCACCAGTGTCCAATGCGCAGTTGATGGCTGAAAGACACGTCCAGCACCTGATTCCTTGTTGGGGTTCTCTTCCCGTGATGCTTGCACTTTGCTTTATCAAACTCTACTTGGTTTTCCATCTTAACTCACCATTTCTTTCCCCCTTTACTCACGTTTTTTTCACCTGACATTTAGCTAATCTCCTCTCCTTTCTGTTCTTTCATTTAAAAAAAAATACAGACTTTGTTTTGAAAAGTTGTGCCTGAGATAACCTTTTGCCCTTTTAGAAAGCCTAAATGATGATGACTTTTAATCAATTAACAAGCTTCTTCTCTGAAATAAAAAATTCCAGTGTATAATGGGCCTTTTCTTAAAAAGAATCACCTTTGACCAACTTCCAATTAAGGACTTGTCTTTTCAGCAGTTAATTGCTTAAACTTTGTACACCCTGACCGAAATTGCCTTTTTTGCTTTGAAGATCTTGGAAGAGAGAGGAAAGGCAGAGTCTCTTCAGTGTGAAACTGTAATTTTTGATCTGCTTTGAAGGTCAACTGGTGAAGATTTTTAAGTTTCCACTTGTAATGAATTTGGTCCCAAGGAACTTCTATGGCCTGCTTCCGAACTCCGGGGTTCTGCTTGATATCACTGATTAAATGACAGTACATTTTAATCTGCAATGAAAGAGAGAAGAAGAGTTTTGGATTCATACCCCACCTTTCTCTCCTGTAAGGCGACTCAAGGTGGCTTACAAGCTCCTTTCCCTTCCTCTCCCCACAACAGACTCCTTGTGAGTTAGGTGGGGCTGAGAGAGTTCTGTTGGAACTGTGACTAGCCCAAGGTCACCCCACCCAGCAGGAATGTAGGAGTGCGGAAACACATGTGGTTCACCAGATAAACCTCTGCCACTCAGGTGGAGTAGTGGGGAGTCAAACCCGGTCCTCCAGATTAGAATCCACCTGCTCTTAACCACTACACCATCCTGGTTCTCAACACCATGCTGGCTCTCAAGAAGAAGTTGGTTCATCGCACCAACTAAATCAAGTAAAAATTGAACTAATTCTTTGAACCTTAAAGTGACTGCTCACCTTGCTTTGTGCTCTGCCACTTCTGAAAATATTCATGCTTAAGCTAAGTGTGCTTGGGATGCTTACAGTGCAATCCTGAACAAGAGCAGCATCCTTCTAGATCCTTTGAAGTCAATAGGTTCAGAGGGGTTAATTCTGTTTAGGATTACACTGTGGGATGACTTTTCAGCCCCTCGAGTGAAAATTAGAAAGTTGGTTTTTAAATAAACAAAGTAAATAATATTTTTTGTGCTGTCAAGTCCCAGCTGATGTATGCCAACACCATAGGAAGTGGTGGGATTCAGCAGGTTTGCACCACTTCGGCAGAACCGGTTGTTAAAACGCCTCTTGTATACAACCAATTGTTCAGTTATTTAAATCCCACCTCCAGAACCGGTTGTTAAATTATTTGAATCCCACCTCTGTAGGGCAGTGGTTCTCAACCTTTCTAATGCCGCGACCCTTTAATACAGTTCCTCATGTTGTGGTGACCCCCAACCTTAACATTTATCCATTTTACAGATGGAGAACACTGATGCAGAGAGTCTTAGACAACCCCTGTGAAAGGGTTGTTCGACCCCCAAAGGGGTTGCAATCCACAGGTTGAGAACCGCTGCCGTAGGGGTTTCCAAGATAGAGGTGGTTTGCCAATGCTTGCTTCTGTGTTGGAATTCCTTGGAGGTTGCCCATCTAAGTACCAACCAGGACCAATCTAATGAGATTAGGCTAGCCCAGGGCTATCCAGGTCAGACTGAAAAAACCACTCTGCGCCAAACGATTATGAGAACTGATGTACTTTTCTGAATGAACAATGTTCTCAAATAAATCAAACTTTTTCTTGCAAAGACTCAGGGCCTTTCCCCACTTTTCCTGCTGCTGTTGTCGCTGCACGCTGCTCTCAGCGTGCGGCATCCCTGGTGCGTGTCCGGGCGTTCCCACGTCATCAAAAGGCGCTGTTTTCGCCAGCGCCAGGGATGCCACGCGCTGAGGGGCCGCGAGAGCAGCAGCGTCGGGGCAGCTGCGCTGTCACCGCCCCTGACGTGGGGAGTGCAGTGGGACCCCACGCTACTTGCGGAGAGTAGCACGGGGCTTAAGGTAAGTGGGGAAAGGGCCTCAAAGGGGCTTACAAACTCCTTGCCCTTCCTCCCTCACAACAAACACCCTGTGAGGTGGGTGGGGCTGAGAGAGCTCCAAAAAGCTGTGACTCGCCCAAGGTCACCCAGCTGGCGTGTGTGGGAGTGTACAGGCTAATCTGAATTCCCCAGGTAAGCCTCCACAACTCAAGTGGCAGAGCAGGGAATCAAACCCGGTTCCTCCAGATCAGAGTGCACCTGCTCTTAGCCACTGCACCATTGCTGCTCCCATGAACCATATTTGTTAAACCAGCTCATGCTTTGAAACATCTCAGATATCATATCTCTAAATTAAAATATATTTCAACAATACTCAATTGCAACCTCCAATACAAAATTGTACTCTCAACATAGAACATGTATTTATGGGCTAACAAACATCAAATCCCAAATCAAACTTTCAAAAGGTAACATATATTTTTGGGCTATCTGGTAAACTTGGTTGATCTCTAAAATGTTACTGGGCTTGAAAGAAGCTATTCTACTGTAGACCAACATGGCTACCCTCTGAAACTATCTTTGGCCCTTTCCGCACAAGTTACCTAAAACGTTTGCAGAACATTTTTGATCCCCCCTCTTTACTATTGTGTTTGTTTGCATTCACTCCCTTCAAACATTTCAGGGTCACCATGAGGGGTTTTTTTTTCTTGGGGGGAGGCGTTATTTGTAGAAACAATGCTTTTTACAGTCTTAGGCGGTTTCTGCACGGGCTGAAAGCAACGGCTTCAGCCTGGTAAAACACCGTTTTGGCAGGGACCCTTCACACAGGCACCACTGCCAAATCGATGCAGCAGCGCTCTGTGCCCGCCAAAACGGTGTATTCAAAACTCGCTTGGGGAGCGAGTTTTCCTGCAAACACTGGCTTCCATCCGCTGCCATGCGAACGGCAGCGGGTGGAAGCCGGCATTTTCCTCTCCCCTCCCCGGCCCCAAACACCTCGTTACCTTCTGCTGGCAGCCGCGTTGCTCTATCGTCACTCTGAGGAGGGAAGGGGACACCGGTCTCCGGTGCTTCAGCCGTTGCTGTGGCCATGGGGGGATGTTTCCTTCCCTCCTCAGAGTGACAATAGAGCGACACGACTGCCAGCAGAAGGTAACGAGGCGTTTGGGGCTGGGGAGGGGAATATGCGGCTGTGCGGAGCTTGCTCCCACAGCTGCACATCCCATGGGGCCGTTTGTGCGAACGTCCCCATAGCCTGCATCGGCATGATTAATGCCGATGCAGGGTCTCTCCCTTGGCTGTGCAGAAACTGCCTCAGATTCTGTTGGGGCTTTACTTGTGAGTAAATTTGACTGTACAGAAGAGAAACTGCAGGAAGAAAATGGTGCTCCATGTAATCATGGGGGTTTACTCACAAGTTAATTTGCATGCATGTAAGAGAAAACGCAAGGGGGAGAGAAGCTTGAGAGAACAGCCAAAAAAGTGAAAATGCCTTCCCGTCGCTGGGAGGCCTCTATGGGGCTTCACAGACTTATGCCCCCCAAAAGACTATGACTTAAGTTTCCATTCTCGGCCACCGACGTAATGTGCTAAATGGCTCAGAGCAGCGTCTGGCACCACGTCTCAGCACTGGGGAGGACTGTGGTGGTTGCATGCCAGAGAAATCACCCCTCCGCTAGGGTAGGTGCCCCGGGGAGGCCGAATCCACCACAGTGGCTGTGTGTTGCTTCCACCAACAGGTTTGCCTCCCCTTCTGGATAGAACTCTTAAACACCAACAATAGTCTTCCAAGAAGACACGCCACACATTTGAAGCACAAGAGGAATCAACTTCCATAATTCTTTGTTTATTAAATATTTAACAAGTTGAATAGTTCATTACAACAACGTCATTTCCTGATATTGGTCTTTTGCGATCAGGCAAACAAAAAGCCTTTATCCCTCTTAAGAAAATAAGTGGAAAATGATTATGTTGTTAATCAAAAGCAGCTTTTCCCCTTCTGCAAATTAAATACAGACATATTTTTTTAAAGCAATTGGGATCATGAAAATTAGTCTAATGTCTAAGATAATCTTCCATTCGGATTCTTCCGTTTGTTTTAAAAGCAAAAATAATTGTTTCAGTTTTATAAACGACTATGGAACATAGCAAATTTAATCTGGAATGTTTGGAACCTCTTCCATCTCGGAAGTTGTTCCATGTCAGACTGTAACACAGCGGCTTCCTTTTTTAATTGCTTAATATACACTAAGCAAAGTTACAAAATTGCTCACATTTTCCTTTAGGATTACAAAAGTACAGAAATGAAAAAAAGGGGTACATTTCACTGGAGGTATACAGATCTTGTGTAATTAAACCAAGAACAATTGGAGGATCACAGTGACCAACTGTAAGAACCGTTAACGTTAATTCAGCTGAAGTTCAAATTCTTTTGGTTTTAGGAAGTGGAGAAGTGCCATCCCAAGATAACTACTTGTTCTTCAAGAGGACAGAACATCCTCAGTGAATGTTGTTGAAATACCTCTTCCACTGAAGCCAATGAAGCTTAAAAATCTGAACTGTACCATTAAGTCATAACTGCTGATCATTTGAATTACTCTCAGGATAACCTGCTCTTGAGCCTACGATTCCCAACACTGCCTAAGCAAAGGATGGGAGAATTGGGCCGGGGGCGGGGGGGGGGGCTGCTGGGGAGGGTGGACTTTCAGGAGGACATGATGTCACTTGCAGGCAATACTCGAGGAACTTCTAATATCTATGGTAAAGATCATAGGGACTAGGGAACATTCCTAGAACTTCGCTGCAGAGGCCATTCTCTCCCACTCCTCAATTTTTTGAGGGTGGGAGATTGGAGCTGGGAATTCCCTGCCAGGCCCAAGACAATTGGGAAGCCTAGTGGAGCCTTAACCCAAAAAACTGCAGGAAAGTGGCAGCTTAAAGCTCCATCTTGCCTGCATTCACAGCCATCCTCATAGACATCTACTGGCATGTCAGATGCTTCACTGGGATGCCCACATTAACAGCTTCATCTGCCTTACATTGGTTCCCCCCCTTGCAGGCTGAACTAAGACCAAAGCACCCTTCAAAACACCTTATTGACAGAGACAGCTTTCTCTTGCGTCTCTTAATTTGCTCTTAAAAGTTGTCTCAGTTGGTTGCCTGGTTGGCTGAACCAGCCGTTATAGATCGAACTGGAACTTGAAGCGGAAACAAGATAAACTTTTACTCCAAAGGGAAAATGTGGTTCCACTGAGAACTGGAGCCAATACAACTGATTTTCTCCCCCAAGGCATCCCAGAGAGAAAACACGGGCACTGCCTTGATGACAAAAAAGACCTCAAAGCTGATCAGTGTAGCATCCCATATTATTTATAACAGATGGAGCTATAGGGACTGTCATGAACCTCCTCAACTGGGTAGGTCTTGGAAACTTACAAGGTTTTATTTATTATTTATTTATTTATTATTATTATTATTATTTATTTATTATTATTTTATCTCACCCTTCCTCTAAGGAGCTGAGAGTGATGTGTATTGGTTCTCCCCTCTTTTTTATCCTCACAACAACAACCCAGTGAAGTCGTTTAGACTGAGAGAGAGAGAGAGAGAGAGAGAGAGAGAGAGAGAGAGAGAGCGTGTTTGACCGGCTTAAGGTCACCCACTTTCAGGGCAAGCAAGAATCTGAACCTAGATCTGCCTAGTTCTAGTCAAACACTGTGACCACTTTACCACAGTGCCACTACCACTTTGTTTATTTAAGGCATTGTAAACCTTGAACTTTGTTTTGTTAGTTCACAGCTCTTGCTGGGCTACTCATTCTAGAGCCACAAACAAGATTGCCTAGTCTCCTCTTCCCATTTTCACCAAATACGGTGGAATCAGCGCTTTTGCTGTAGCTGACATGGCCTTCCATGGAATTAGGGGTGCCAACTCCGGGTTGGGAAATGCCTGGAGATTTTGGGAGTTGAGCTGAGGTAGGGTGAAGTTTGGGGAGGAGAAGGACTTCAGCAGGATACGATACAATAGAGATCAGCTTCCAAAGCCACCATTTTGGGGACTGACCTCTTTCGTGTTGTAATTCTGGGAGAACTCCAGCTACCATCAGGAATTTAGTAAACCTACTGATGGACAGAAACTTTAGAGAATGTGAGCCTTAAATCGGGCAAAAAGCTCTGTTTCTGAGCAATAAGAGCTAGATTTGAGTCCAGTGACACTTTAGAGATCCCAACACTTTTGTGTATAAGCCAAACTTCCATTGTCAGAGGGATTCTCAAAAGTTCTTGAAAGCTTACATCCCCCAAACCTGCTTGGTATTTAAGGTGCTACTGAACCCAAATCTAGGTTCTCTACTGGAGACCAACATGGATACTTTCCCAAAACTGACTTTTTGAGCAATGGTGTACATTGTCGAAGGCTTTCAAGGCCTGATTCAACTGGTTCTGGTGGGTTTTCTGGGCCTTGTGGCTGTGGTCTGGTGGATCTTGTTCCACAGGAACAAGATCCACCAGACCACAGCCACACAGCCTGGAAAACCCAACAGAACCAATGGTATACAATTTTGTTGTAGCCTCGTGTTTAGAGTACAAGTAAGGTGCTACTGAACCCAAATCTAACTTCTCTACTGGAGACCAACATGGCTACTTTCCCAAAACTGCCCTTTTGAGCAATGGTATACAATTTTGTCATAGCCCCGTGTTTAGAGTACAAGTAAGGATGATGGAGAACCTGCTTATCCGTGAGTTTTTGTTTTATTGTTTTCTAGGAGTCAGCCCTGCTGATTTTATGCTACTGAGGCTTTCTGGGTTTCCAGATAATTGCTTTTTTGTGGGGGGGGGGGAGCTTCTGCGATAGATGAGGAACATATTGTTGTTGTTCGATGCAGTTTCTTAGTTTGATTTAGTTTTTCTACTAGGAAGCACCTCTCACTAAGGCCGTATTAAACCATGGCCAGGCCCCTAGGCTTCCAGGTACTTCAGGTTTCCTCTGACACATCAGTCTTTCACCCCACAACATAAGGCTGTGTACTGTCCCCCCCCCCCCCCACCCCCCCCCCCCCCCACCCCCCCCCCCCCCCACCCCCCCCCCCCCCCACCCCCCCCCCCCCCCACCCCCCCCCCCCCCCACCCCCCCCCCCCCCCACCCCCCCCCCCCCCCACCCCCCCCCCCCCCCACCCCCCCCCCCCCCCACCCCCCCCCCCCCCCACCCCCCCCCCCCCCCACCCCCCCCCCCCCCCACCCCCCCCCCCCCCCACCCCCCCCCCCCCCCACCCCCCCCCCCCCCCACCCCCCCCCCCCCCCACCCCCCCCCCCCCCCACCCCCCCCCCCCCCCACCCCCCCCCCCCCCCACCCCCCCCCCCCCCCACCCCCCCCCCCCCCCACCCCCCCCCCCCCCCACCCCCCCCCCCCCCCACCCCCCCCCCCCCCCACCCCCCCCCCCCCCCACCCCCCCCCCCCCCCACCCCCCCCCCCCCCCACCCCCCCCCCCCCCCACCCCCCCCCCCCCCCACCCCCCCCCCCCCCCACCCCCCCCCCCCCCCACCCCCCCCCCCCCCCACCCCCCCCCCCCCCCACCCCCCCCCCCCCCCACCCCCCCCCCCCCCCACCCCCCCCCCCCCCCACCCCCCCCCCCCCCCACCCCCCCCCCCCCCCACCCCCCCCCCCCCCCACCCCCCCCCCCCCCCACCCCCCCCCCCCCCCACCCCCCCCCCCCCCCACCCCCCCCCCCCCCCACCCCCCCCCCCCCCCACCCCCCCCCCCCCCCACCCCCCCCCCCCCCCACCCCCCCCCCCCCCCACCCCCCCCCCCCCCCACCCCCCCCCCCCCCCACCCCCCCCCCCCCCCACCCCCCCCCCCCCCCACCCCCCCCCCCCCCCACCCCCCCCCCCCCCCACCCCCCCCCCCCCCCACCCCCCCCCCCCCCCACCCCCCCCCCCCCCCACCCCCCCCCCCCCCCACCCCCCCCCCCCCCCACCCCCCCCCCCCCCCACCCCCCCCCCCCCCCACCCCCCCCCCCCCCCACCCCCCCCCCCCCCCACCCCCCCCCCCCCCCACCCCCCCCCCCCCCCACCCCCCCCCCCCCCCACCCCCCCCCCCCCCCACCCCCCCCCCCCCCCACCCCCCCCCCCCCCCACCCCCCCCCCCCCCCACCCCCCCCCCCCCCCACCCCCCCCCCCCCCCACCCCCCCCCCCCCCCACCCCCCCCCCCCCCCACCCCCCCCCCCCCCCACCCCCCCCCCCCCCCACCCCCCCCCCCCCCCACCCCCCCCCCCCCCCACCCCCCCCCCCCCCCACCCCCCCCCCCCCCCACCCCCCCCCCCCCCCACCCCCCCCCCCCCCCACCCCCCCCCCCCCCCACCCCCCCCCCCCCCCACCCCCCCCCCCCCCCACCCCCCCCCCCCCCCACCCCCCCCCCCCCCCACCCCCCCCCCCCCCCACCCCCCCCCCCCCCCACCCCCCCCCCCCCCCACCCCCCCCCCCCCCCACCCCCCCCCCCCCCCACCCCCCCCCCCCCCCACCCCCCCCCCCCCCCACCCCCCCCCCCCCCCACCCCCCCCCCCCCCCACCCCCCCCCCCCCCCACCCCCCCCCCCCCCCACCCCCCCCCCCCCCCACCCCCCCCCCCCCCCACCCCCCCCCCCCCCCACCCCCCCCCCCCCCCACCCCCCCCCCCCCCCACCCCCCCCCCCCCCCACCCCCCCCCCCCCCCACCCCCCCCCCCCCCCACCCCCCCCCCCCCCCACCCCCCCCCCCCCCCACCCCCCCCCCCCCCCACCCCCCCCCCCCCCCACCCCCCCCCCCCCCCACCCCCCCCCCCCCCCACCCCCCCCCCCCCCCACCCCCCCCCCCCCCCACCCCCCCCCCCCCCCACCCCCCCCCCCCCCCACCCCCCCCCCCCCCCACCCCCCCCCCCCCCCACCCCCCCCCCCCCCCACCCCCCCCCCCCCCCACCCCCCCCCCCCCCCACCCCCCCCCCCCCCCACCCCCCCCCCCCCCCACCCCCCCCCCCCCCCACCCCCCCCCCCCCCCACCCCCCCCCCCCCCCACCCCCCCCCCCCCCCACCCCCCCCCCCCCCCACCCCCCCCCCCCCCCACCCCCCCCCCCCCCCACCCCCCCCCCCCCCCACCCCCCCCCCCCCCCACCCCCCCCCCCCCCCACCCCCCCCCCCCCCCACCCCCCCCCCCCCCCACCCCCCCCCCCCCCCACCCCCCCCCCCCCCCACCCCCCCCCCCCCCCACCCCCCCCCCCCCCCACCCCCCCCCCCCCCCACCCCCCCCCCCCCCCACCCCCCCCCCCCCCCACCCCCCCCCCCCCCCACCCCCCCCCCCCCCCACCCCCCCCCCCCCCCACCCCCCCCCCCCCCCACCCCCCCCCCCCCCCACCCCCCCCCCCCCCCACCCCCCCCCCCCCCCACCCCCCCCCCCCCCCACCCCCCCCCCCCCCCACCCCCCCCCCCCCCCACCCCCCCCCCCCCCCACCCCCCCCCCCCCCCACCCCCCCCCCCCCCCACCCCCCCCCCCCCCCACCCCCCCCCCCCCCCACCCCCCCCCCCCCCCACCCCCCCCCCCCCCCACCCCCCCCCCCCCCCACCCCCCCCCCCCCCCACCCCCCCCCCCCCCCACCCCCCCCCCCCCCCACCCCCCCCCCCCCCCACCCCCCCCCCCCCCCACCCCCCCCCCCCCCCACCCCCCCCCCCCCCCACCCCCCCCCCCCCCCACCCCCCCCCCCCCCCACCCCCCCCCCCCCCCACCCCCCCCCCCCCCCACCCCCCCCCCCCCCCACCCCCCCCCCCCCCCACCCCCCCCCCCCCCCACCCCCCCCCCCCCCCACCCCCCCCCCCCCCCACCCCCCCCCCCCCCCACCCCCCCCCCCCCCCACCCCCCCCCCCCCCCACCCCCCCCCCCCCCCACCCCCCCCCCCCCCCACCCCCCCCCCCCCCCACCCCCCCCCCCCCCCACCCCCCCCCCCCCCCACCCCCCCCCCCCCCCACCCCCCCCCCCCCCCACCCCCCCCCCCCCCCACCCCCCCCCCCCCCCACCCCCCCCCCCCCCCACCCCCCCCCCCCCCCACCCCCCCCCCCCCCCACCCCCCCCCCCCCCCACCCCCCCCCCCCCCCACCCCCCCCCCCCCCCACCCCCCCCCCCCCCCACCCCCCCCCCCCCCCACCCCCCCCCCCCCCCACCCCCCCCCCCCCCCACCCCCCCCCCCCCCCACCCCCCCCCCCCCCCACCCCCCCCCCCCCCCACCCCCCCCCCCCCCCACCCCCCCCCCCCCCCACCCCCCCCCCCCCCCACCCCCCCCCCCCCCCACCCCCCCCCCCCCCCACCCCCCCCCCCCCCCACCCCCCCCCCCCCCCACCCCCCCCCCCCCCCACCCCCCCCCCCCCCCACCCCCCCCCCCCCCCACCCCCCCCCCCCCCCACCCCCCCCCCCCCCCACCCCCCCCCCCCCCCACCCCCCCCCCCCCCCACCCCCCCCCCCCCCCACCCCCCCCCCCCCCCACCCCCCCCCCCCCCCACCCCCCCCCCCCCCCACCCCCCCCCCCCCCCACCCCCCCCCCCCCCCACCCCCCCCCCCCCCCACCCCCCCCCCCCCCCACCCCCCCCCCCCCCCACCCCCCCCCCCCCCCACCCCCCCCCCCCCCCACCCCCCCCCCCCCCCACCCCCCCCCCCCCCCACCCCCCCCCCCCCCCACCCCCCCCCCCCCCCACCCCCCCCCCCCCCCACCCCCCCCCCCCCCCACCCCCCCCCCCCCCCACCCCCCCCCCCCCCCACCCCCCCCCCCCCCCACCCCCCCCCCCCCCCACCCCCCCCCCCCCCCACCCCCCCCCCCCCCCACCCCCCCCCCCCCCCACCCCCCCCCCCCCCCACCCCCCCCCCCCCCCACCCCCCCCCCCCCCCACCCCCCCCCCCCCCCACCCCCCCCCCCCCCCACCCCCCCCCCCCCCCACCCCCCCCCCCCCCCACCCCCCCCCCCCCCCACCCCCCCCCCCCCCCACCCCCCCCCCCCCCCACCCCCCCCCCCCCCCACCCCCCCCCCCCCCCACCCCCCCCCCCCCCCACCCCCCCCCCCCCCCACCCCCCCCCCCCCCCACCCCCCCCCCCCCCCACCCCCCCCCCCCCCCACCCCCCCCCCCCCCCACCCCCCCCCCCCCCCACCCCCCCCCCCCCCCACCCCCCCCCCCCCCCACCCCCCCCCCCCCCCACCCCCCCCCCCCCCCACCCCCCCCCCCCCCCACCCCCCCCCCCCCCCACCCCCCCCCCCCCCCACCCCCCCCCCCCCCCACCCCCCCCCCCCCCCACCCCCCCCCCCCCCCACCCCCCCCCCCCCCCACCCCCCCCCCCCCCCACCCCCCCCCCCCCCCACCCCCCCCCCCCCCCACCCCCCCCCCCCCCCACCCCCCCCCCCCCCCACCCCCCCCCCCCCCCACCCCCCCCCCCCCCCACCCCCCCCCCCCCCCACCCCCCCCCCCCCCCACCCCCCCCCCCCCCCACCCCCCCCCCCCCCCACCCCCCCCCCCCCCCACCCCCCCCCCCCCCCACCCCCCCCCCCCCCCACCCCCCCCCCCCCCCACCCCCCCCCCCCCCCACCCCCCCCCCCCCCCACCCCCCCCCCCCCCCACCCCCCCCCCCCCCCACCCCCCCCCCCCCCCACCCCCCCCCCCCCCCACCCCCCCCCCCCCCCACCCCCCCCCCCCCCCACCCCCCCCCCCCCCCACCCCCCCCCCCCCCCACCCCCCCCCCCCCCCACCCCCCCCCCCCCCCACCCCCCCCCCCCCCCACCCCCCCCCCCCCCCACCCCCCCCCCCCCCCACCCCCCCCCCCCCCCACCCCCCCCCCCCCCCACCCCCCCCCCCCCCCACCCCCCCCCCCCCCCACCCCCCCCCCCCCCCACCCCCCCCCCCCCCCACCCCCCCCCCCCCCCACCCCCCCCCCCCCCCACCCCCCCCCCCCCCCACCCCCCCCCCCCCCCACCCCCCCCCCCCCCCACCCCCCCCCAAACCCCCCACCCAAACCCCCTCCCCCCCACCCCCCCCACTCAACCAGTTTTTAATCCATAGGAGGACTTCCCCTCTTATTCCTTCATTGCTGAGTTTTCTCAACAGTCTCTGGTGAGGAACTTTGTCAAAAGCCTTTTGGAAATCCAAGTAGACAATGTCCACTGGTTCCCCCTTATCCACATGTCTGTTTACACCCTCAAAGAACTCTAGTAAGTTTGTAAGACAGGACTTGCCTCTACAAAAGCCATGCTGACTCTTCCTCAGCAGGTCTTGCTTTTCTACATGTTTAATAATTTTATCTTTAATGATAGATTCTACTAATTTACCAGGAACAGATGTCAAACTGACTGGCCTGTAATTTCCCGGGTCCCCCCTAGACCCTTTCTTAAAGATTGGTGTGACATTGGCCATCTTCCAGTCTTCAGGGATGGAGCCTGATTTCAGGGATAAGTTGCATATTAATGTGAGAACATCAGCAATTTCATGCTTGAGCTCTTTAAGAACTCTTGGATGAATGCAATCTGGGCCAGGGGATTTGGTAGCATTTAGTTTATCAATGGCTGCCAGAACTTCTTCCTTGTCTACCACTAACTTCGCTAGTTCCTCGGATTCACCTCCTAAGAAGCTTGGTTCAGGTGCAGGAATTTTCCTCACCTCCTCTTGGGTGAAGACAGATGCAAAGAATTCATTCAGCTTCTCTGCAATCTCCCTGTCACCTTTTAGCACACCTTTTGTTCCTTCATCGTCTAACGGACCTACCGCTTCCCTAGCTGGCTTCCTGCTTTTGATGTACTTGAAGAACTGTTTGTTGCTAGTCTTGATGTTCGCAGCCATGCGTTCCTCATAATCCTTTTTTGCCTCCCTTACAGCTAACTTGCTTCTCTTTTGCCACCATTTGTGTTCTCTCTGGTATTCTTCATCAGTTAAGTTGGACTTCCATTTTCTAAAAGACATCTTTTTTTTCCTAATAATTACCTCAACCTCCCTTGTTAACCATGGTGGCTTTCTTTTGGACTGGGCGCTGCCTTTCCTAACCTGCGGAACACATTCCAGCTGAGCTTTTAAGACTGTGTTTTTAAATAACCCTCCAAGCACCTTTGGACATTTTTTGACTTTCTTTGATTTTCCCTCTTTCTCAGCTTCCTGGGCGCATCTGTCCCCCCTCATCTTTGAGAAATTTCCCTTTCTGAAGGCAAATGTAACTACAGAGTCAGAGATACTGAATCTGACAGCATTGTGGTCACTATTCCCTATCGGCTCAACAACACTGACTTCCCGCACCAGGTCCTGGGTCCCACATAGAATTAGATCTAGGATCACCTCTCCCCTGGTTGGTTCTACAACCATCTGCTCTAAGCCACAGTCATTTAGCATATCCAGGAATGTTCTCTCCTTACTATGACCTGAACATGCATTTTTCCAGTTTATGTGGGGATAGTTAAAATCTCTTACTACCAATTTGCACATTTTTGCTTTTGTTGGCCTCTCTAATTTCTGTTTCCATCTCAGAATCCTCTTGTGCACTTTGGTCAGGGGGACGATAATATATTCCTAATGTTAAACTTTGCTTCACCCCTGGTATTGATATCCACAGTGCTTCTGTAGAGGAATCAGCTCCCCCTGCATTGTCTATTTTATGTGACACTATGCTCTCTTTGATGTAGAGGGCCACCCCCACCCCCAATACGCCCTGTCCTATCCTTCCTGTAGAGCCTGTAACCTGGGATAACAGCATCCCACTGGTTCTCCCTATTCCATTCATGTCTCTGTGATGCCTACCATATCAATGTCCTCCTTCAAAAAACTCTGTAATTCCAGCTCCCCCATTTTAGGTCACCTAATGCTTCTACTATTAGCATAGAGATACTTGTATACTTTGCCCCTGTCCCTAACCTGGGATTTATGTGTTTTGCCTTCTAGCCTTTTTTGTAGACACTATCACTTATCACATTGCTATGCTCCTCGCTTGTATGTGGTTGATTTAGAAAAACCTCTCTCTGTGTCTGCATCCCCATGGACTCTGTATTCCGAACTCAAGTCACCTCAGCTCCTGGGTCGGCTTTCCCCCAAGGATCAAGCTTAAAAGCTGTTCTGCCACCTTTTTAACCCTGAGCGCTAGCAGCCTGGTTCCTTCTTTGGCTAAGATGAAGTCTGTCCCCTTTGTACAGGCCTGCCTTATCCCGTAAGGTTCCCCAGTTCCTGACAAAGCTGAAACCCTCTGCCCTACACACCACCTTTCTCATCCACGCACATTGAGACCCTGTATCTCCGCTTGCCTAGCTCTTCCTGCGCGTGGAACAGGTAGCATTTCGGAGAATGCCACCTTGGGGGTCCTGGATTTTAACCTTTTTCCTAGCAGCCTAAATTTCGCGTCTAGAACCTCTCCCGCTACATTTCCCAATGTCATTGGTACTCAATGTGGGACCACAAACTGCTGACTCCACCCCCAGCACTGTCTAACAGCCTATCTAGACTAAGCGTGACATCCGGGCAACCTTCTCGCATCCAGGCAGGCAAGTCACTCATGCGTCATCAATGCCTGTCACAAACCCAACTCTCTATATTCCTAATGATCGAATCACTCCACTACAAGGAGCCCCCCACCTCCCTCGGTGTGGGTATCCCTCAGTGCGTAGAGGATATCTGACCACTCAGCTAAGGAAGGGGTCCCATCTAAGGGAGCATCTTTCCACCACCTCAGACTGGGTGCACCCTCCCTGTCACACCAGACTCCAATTCTCCATGACATCTGAAGAGATGTCACCTTGGGAGTGGGACCTGGCTGCTAGGGCCCCCAAAGCCTCGCTTTGTTGCCCTCTCTGCCTCTCTCTAGCTTCTCCAGGTCTGGCACAATCCTTGGCTTCAAGAGAACGCACATGTTCCCTTTGAGTGCCAGGAACTCATTGCAGCGTAGGGCATCACTCCACCTAACTTCTGCCCTAGTGGCAGATAGTCATACATGGCTACACTTCCAGTGCAAAACACTGGAAAGCCCCCATCCCATCCTGCTGGCTTCCTGTCTCATCATATATAATTTTGCTTCTAGATATTCAAAATACTAATTTTAATTAGTGCCTCCTCTCTTAAGGTTTCTATACCTTCTACTATCCCTTAAAATATGTTTTTATTTAGTAAAACACCTGCGCGCGCCGTTAGGCGCGCGCCGCTGGTTCCAGAGACTAACTGAAAAGATTTAAAAATGTGAGAAGCCCCACCCCTTCAGCACTAACTGAAAAGATTTAAAAATGTGAGAAGCCCCACCCTTCAGCAGCTTCCACCAATCAGCAGCCCTAGGACAAGGAGAAAAAAAGAGAAACCCCCTGTTTAAAATACACTGTTTAAAAGATGTGGCTTTGAGAAAAGCCCTCTGTCAAGCTCCTCAGCCCTTTCTGGCCCACTGCTGTCCTCCACTGCTCCTCTTCAATCCTGTATTGAGCAGGGGTTGGACTAGATGGCCTTTATGATCCCTTCCAAGTCTCTAATTCTATGCTGTACCTGTCAGCACGCCAGGGCAGCTGATTGGCTGCTGGGCTACATGTACTCCTAGTTCGATCCAGCAGGTCTGTTATATGCCTTGAGAAACCAGTGAATTTGGGCAGGCTGTAATTATTTCCTTGGGATATTTGCATTTTAAGAGAAGAAGCTGAAATGCTACTATCAAAGGAGCCCAAATGGTCCTGTTTTCAATGTTCATCTTTGGCCACAGACATCATGGAAACTTGACTTCTCTGTGGTACGATAGGGTCAGTCTTCAAAATAAATCCAATGAAAGTTTGAGAAATTATTATTTTTTATTCAACCATCAACAATATTATACAAAAAATGATCAATAATCAAGAACAATGCAATTTTTTTAAAAAAAACCAACATAAATGACACAGCTCTCAGAAATACATAATGGACTCGGCTTTTTCATTCAAATAATCATAACACCAGTAATTTGTTCCATTATGGATTACATTAAAATCTACAACTTCCTACTAGGGGGGAAAAACCCTTAAGTATAGTTTCCAATTCTGCTTTAACTAAAATATATCCAAACAACACAACATAGCATTTCTATGAAAATCTTTATCATATCTCATGAAATTACACAACTTGCTTGTGTAAGTATTTCCAATCTTATCTCTAATATAAACCTTAAAATCTGTAGAAATTATAGCTACCACTTCAAAGCCGTTGAAAGGATTGAGGCCATTTACACTTACGGGAGAAGCTCCAGGCAGGTAAATAAGATTATACAAGTCCTTTTTAAAATATAAATACAAACTCTTATATAAAACTCTAAGTATAATGCTAGTTTGGATAGGGCCCAGAAGCGGCTGTCTGTCTGTTTGTTTGTTGTGTTTCAAAACTTGGTTTTCAGAACTCTACCCCACTTTTCTCCTTGACCTACTTGCAAGCCCACTGCGACCTCGTTCTTTTATAACAGCTCCACGCCAGGCTTGGATATATAACCCACAGGGGAGGGAAAGCCTCAAACGTGAAGGACCACACGCAGTTATGGAAAGTGCTTCCCTTTAAGCCCCGTGGATGCTTCTGGTAAGGAAAACAATCTGGGATAACTCAGTACTGGGTAGTTGTGTGTGTGTGTGTGTGTGTGTGTGTGTGTGTTTGTTTCTGTATGATATTGTACTTACACCATTGGTATCTGTTTGAGTAGCGTTGTTTGACAAGCACGGCCACAGAGGTCTAGAGTCTGATGACCAAGCGGTCAGTGCATTCGGTCAAGCCTTGATTTAGGAATCTGGTATCTCCGCCCCTTTTACTATCAGTCACAAGCAAATAAAAGGCTTTCTTCATCTCTTGCGACATGGGGGGATCAGCAGCGTTTCGCCCCGTTGTGCAACCGCACACTCCAGGGAATGTAAATGGGATAATGCGGAACATTGGACTTATTTGTGCTTTATGGACAAATTTGCCAGGGTTGCCTGGGGGCAATGGGTTTGCAAGCATTAGGTGTGCGGGATTAATGTGCTGAAGAGCAACTAAACCATTGGGGGGAGTTGCCAACCTCCAGATGAGACCTGGAGATCTTCCCACATAACAGATCAGTTCCCCTGAAGAAACAGCTGCTTTGGAAAGTGGGCTGTATGTCATTGTATCCTGCTGAGGTCCCTTTTCTTCCCAAATTATACCTTCCCCACATTCCATTCCACAAATCTCCAGTTATTTCCACATCCAGAGCTGCCAACCCTGAGTTAAGCCAATGCTCTTCCTGATTACTGCAGCTCCAAGGGAGACATCTATGGGAGGTGAGTCACTTCTGTGTGTCAAGGTACCACGACTGCAAAACCATAGTATTTGCCAGTCCAAACTGGGCATGACTGCAGCATGGTCTTTCCTACCTAATCGCCCCCCACCCAGCCCAAAGTGACTCACCAGATGGGAAAGACCCACGTGGTGACGGATGCCAACTCCTCAGAATCACAACTCATCTTTCGTCTATAGAGTGCCACAGAAGCGTACCAACAGAAAATGGTGCCCGGGGCAAGACCAGAGTTTTTCGCCCCCTGCCCCCCTATCTTGCTGCCTGGCCCCACTTATGGCCTCCCCGCCAACCATGGAGGTCACCCTTGGGCCTGCTGGCTCTCCCAGGGCCGTTTAGAGAATTGGGCACTTGGCTCAGCCCTTCCAGCTTGACTCTGCCCGTCGTGCCCTCTCATCTGGAAATAAATTGTAATTTTGGGAGAACTTCAGCCTAGAGGTTGGCCATGTGGACCAGGTCAAACATCACACAGCCCTTAGGTCCGTGGTGGCGAACCTTTGGCACTCCAGATGTTATGGACTACAATTACCATCGGCACCTGCCAGCATGGCCAATTGGCCATGCTGGCAGGGGCTGGTGGGAATTGTAGTCCATAACATCTGGAGTGCCAAAGGTTCGCCACCACTGCCTTAGGTGGTTGCCTCTGTTGCCAGATATCTAGTAGATCCTGTGTGTGGCAGAGAGATTTAGAATGTCATCCCTCCGACTCTTAGAGAAGCATTTTTTCATCAGGCTTCAGAAAAGTATAACCTCTGAATCAGCTCGAAAAATGTTAGATTGGACAAGTTCATTATTCAGACTTCTGTCATTGCCACCCCCATGCTTTATTGCCTCTTGGTTTTGAGTAATGCCTTGCGGCTCCAACCTGTCACTGAATGTCCTCATAACTAATTTCTTCCCTTCCTCTCCAGTCTTGTTAACCTACCTTTTGACTCACGCTTCCAAGTGTCAAACGAAAGGGCCGTTCTTGAAAGGAATAAGTAAAAACCTACTCTTTTCCCCCTAAAAGTGAAATTTTAAATAATTCCAGCTGCTAATGGATTGTCATAGAATCATTAGCTTCCAAATCCTGCGCAAATTTGTTGTGAATTCTGAGTAAGTTGTGGTGAGAAAAAAAACCTAAATTATTGCTGCCAACCTGACTGACCTCTCTGAGGTGGGTGGGAGAATCTGAGGACATTTTAATTTATCTACCAAATCAGGTGAAGTGAGAAACGATAAATACTTGCGAATATTAGAGAAGCAGCAGCCGCAGCAGGGCGAAAGTTGTTCCCTTCTCTGAACCTAGTGATCATTTTCTGTGAGTCATCACGCTGGCAAATAAATTAACAAAAAAAACCTTGACAGAGACAACTTCATCAATCCGAGGCCTCTGGTTACTCACTCGGCCTAATTCTCTAGCACTGCGTGGATTAAACAGCTCCCCCCCCGCTTCACCCCCCTCCACATATACACACAGAAGAAAAATGAAAGAGAGGATAATTTTCTTTGCACAAAGAGGGCAACATAAATTGTTCAAGCCAAAGGAAGCAAGGAGCCAGAGAAAGATGGATAGGGAACACAGATTGCGGAAATGCCGAAGGAAAAGAAACCAGAGATTTATCCCTGATGAGATGGAAGCATATTCTATGCCTCCCACACGATGGATGATCTGTTCTAATGCCACAGGATGTAAAAATTCGCACTCAAAACCTTGTGGTAAAAAGGGGCTCTATGTTGTTGCACAATTAGCTTTTTCCTTAAACTATCTCTGTTTAACAGGAGCCATGCCAGCTCCAGGTTGGGAAATTCCAAAGGAATCAGGGGTGGAAGATGGATAGTTCAGAGACCTCAGTGGGACACAGCATCTATTTTCTTCAGGGTACCTGATTTCTGTAATCTGAAGATAAACTGTAATCCAGGGGAACCCGAAGACCCACCTGGAGGCTGGCATCCCTTACTGGCATCCAACAGGAGTTTGGAGGGGCATGTTAATTGGCATTGCTCTGGTGCTGCAACGTCACTTCTGGGTATTTATTGTGCCTGCTTTATCATAGAGATTCAGTGAAATCCTAGAGTGTTGCCTTGATGTCATTGTGCCCGCTTTATCATAGAGTTTCAGTGAAATCCTAGAGTGTTGCCTTGATATGATGATGTCACTGACAAGTTCGAGTCAGAAGTAAAATCACAGTGTTGGAGCAACAACAATACCACTCTGTTTCGTCACTGCTCTACCAAGTGGCAGTGGGGGATTGGGTCTGTGGAGCAGGAGATCTCCCACCATAGTGGGAGACATGGGTCCATTCCGCACAAACGCTTTAAAACATTTGGGAAACGTTTTAAAAAGAACCATTTTAGCTTTTTCTCCTGCACAGCAAGGGAGAATAAAGCATTCTAGGCGAAAATAGTTCTTTTTTTCCTGCCTGCCGCCCAAATATAAAGCCTGTCAATTTCATTTTGTTGCGCCCACCTTTTGTGCCGCTCGTGATTCTCCGTGCCGCCTGCCATTTGCAGTGTTATTTTCTAAAGACATTTCCTCTGCTGGCATTGCAGCTGGGTACCTTTTTTCAGTGATTAAAATACACGGATCAACTGAGCGTTGCCTGCCCATTTCGGCAGCGTGTCACTTTTTCCTTTCCTTGTTTTGTTCTGTTTTCAGGGAGGCAGCTGTGAATCTGCATCAACACAATATGAGAATCGGCAATGTATGCGCTTATTTTGAGGTGGCGTAGCCTCAAAGCTGCCTCCCTGAAATGGAAAACAAAAAAGCAAAAGCAACGTGTTGCCAATAGCAGCAGGTAACACTGGGTTAATTCATGTACTTTATTGACTGAAAAGGCACCCAGCAGCTATGCCGGCAGGGGAAATGTCCACGCGGGAAACACATGGGGAAAACACTGCACGGACCATGGCAAGCGACACAAAATGGCAGGCGCAACCAAAACAAAAGTGAAAGCTCTTACAAATAAAATGTTTCCCGCACTCCGCACAGCAAGCAGGAAACGTATTGAAAACGTTTCAGCGAAAAAACCGCCCGTTTTTAGTGTTTTCAAAATAAAACATTCTGAGGGAAAATAAAACATGCATTAGCTTTCAGCTGACGTGTAGGGATTCCTTGGCAGAAAAACTGATGCTTCCCTAAGGACAGGAAACAACTACTGAATTAAAACAATTTAATTAATTGAGTGGCATGAAAAATATGCACATGTCAGCTGTTTTGGACCGTGTACAAGAGTGAATCGGCTGGAGGTTTCCCTGAAAGCCATTTCATGCAGTGGGCTCAGGAACTCCACATAGCAGCGCCTTTCTCCAAAGCGGAAGAAAACAGAGGCTCCTAAGGATCTCCTGGCATTACAGCTCATCCAGACTACAGAGATCAGAGAAAGTGGGTGCTTGGGAGGGTGAATTCTATGGCACCATACTCCGCTGAGGTCTCTGGCCTCCCCAGATTCCACCCACAAATTTCTCAACCCAGTGTCTGTTACCCTGCATGCCCTCCACTAGTCTAAATATCAAAGGCTGAAGAAGAAGAAGAAGAAGAAGAAGAAGAAGAAGAAGAAGAAGAAGAAGAAGAAGAAGAAGAAGAAGAAGAAGAAGAAGAAGAAGGAGGAGGAGGACGAGGAGGACGAGGAGGACGAGGAGGAAAAGAAGGAGCAGGAAAAGAAGGAGAAGGAAAAGAAGGAGAAGGAGAAGAAGGAGAAGAAGAAGAAGAAGAAGAAGAAGAAGAAGAAGAAGAAGAAGAAGAAGAAGAAGAAGAAGAAGAAGAAGAAGAAGAAGAAGAAGAGAAGAGTTTGGATTTATATCCCCCCTTTCTCTCCAGCAGGAGACTCAAAGGGCTTACAATCTCCTTGCCCTTCCCCCCTCACAACAAACACCCTGTGAGGTAGGTGGGGCTGAGAGAGCTCCGAGAAGCTGTGACTAGCCCAAGGTCACCCAGCTGGCGTGTGTGGGACTGCACAGGCTAATCTGAATTCCCCAGATAAGCCTCCACAGCTCAGGCGGCAGAGTTGGGAATCAAACCTGGTTCCTCCAGATTAGATACACGAGCTCTTAACCTCCTACGCCACTGTGTGCTCTAAAGAACACACAACACACAACAGTAAACTATATTTAGGGGGTTGAAAGAACTGTAGCTTCTATTCTCTTCATTTTACTTGGAGGACCTTCAGGACTGAGGCTGCCAAATGAAATTGCTATCCAGAGATCCCATTCTGCAAAGAGAACAATTTTGCATTTTAGACCGTGGTTTATGGATTAATATGATTGTGGCCCCTTTTGCCTTGGGACAAATGGTCCTGTGTTTTCCCCCAACTCCCCCCCCCCAAAAGACTTGGTTTTATAAACATCACGGTACCTTAATTCTATATGACATTAGTATGGCCCCCTTTCCCTGGCCGATTCCCCACGATCAATTAGTCGCATGATACTCACGCGAAATATCAAGGATTCAGGAAGAACTCCACACTGCCTGATTGACGAACGAGGATTCATCCCTGTTCTGGCGCTCATTCTTCCCCCTTACCCCGTGCCTTTGCTGAACCTGCTTGAAAGTACTACTTTTTCAAAAAAACACGTCTTCGATCCAGTTTGGAGGGGAGGATCGGGGGTCTCATCTTGGTTCAAATTTCCCGACGTGGAGCTTGACGCAAATGCCTTACAACCGATCAGTGTGTGAGGTGCTGTTCTCGTGAGAGCACAAGAGCATCAGAACCGACCAGAAACTTGGGCGGGGGAGACATGATGATGTGATGATGTCATAACGTCAGCATGTTTTTGTGGGAGAACAAAAAAGGTCCCACCCCACCCCAATGCAACACAACACGGCAGCCAGTCAAAAGAGACCCACCAAGCTGATCGCGTGGTAGTGGGGATTGTTACATTTCTTGAATCTGAGATAGGCCTAGATGTCTTCACTGGAAACATGCTGCGGTGGGGAGGTCGAAACCTTGATGAAAAGGTGCTGTTTATTTTCAAACCTGGTTTGATCTCAATTTAATTTCCTGGTGGGGATTCGGCCCCTGTCTTAGAAAAGATGTGCATCTGTTTTTCATTTTAAAATATAGTTTCTAGAGTTGCCAGCTCTGGGTTGGGAGATTCCTGGAGATTCCTGGAGCCTGAAGAGGGCAAGGTTTGGGGGAGGGGAGAGACCTCATTTGGGTCCAATATTATAGAGGCGACACTCCAAAGCGGCAATTTCTCCAGGGGAGCCAATCTCTGTCACCTGGAGATCTGTTGTAATTCAAAGGTATCTCCAGACTCCATCTGGAGGCTGGTAACATTCCCTCTTCATTTTATCTCTTTGGTTAACACTGAAATGGTCTTTTTCTGTTCCCTCCTCTTGCCCCTTTTTCTTAGCTCTATCTTTGTTGGAAAAGACAAAAAGGATGGCGATTAATTTTATTTACTGTAGAGTATCAAGCACATGTTAAGTGCTCTTGAAGTAAAATGATGACAGCTTTTCTGCTGCCCTAGGAAGACTATTAATATTGTGTCCCTTGATGCCTTCTTCTAGGCAATGAAACATCAATTCAGGATTGTATGTGATCTTTTCTGTACCTAACACAACATTCACAGGCTGTGACAGAAATACAATTAGCAGTGACTCACAGTCATAAGAACATAAGAACTAGCCTGCTGGATCAGACCAGAGTCCATCTAGTCCAGCACTCTGCTACTTGCAGTGGCCCACCAGGTGCCTTTGGGAGCTCACGTGTAGGATGTGAAAGCAATGGCCTTCTGCTGCTGCTGCTCCTGAGCACCTGGTCTGCTAAGGCATTTGCAATCTGAGATCAAGGAGGATCAAGATTGGTAGCCATTGCTTCCACGTTGCGTGAAGAAATGTTTCCTTTCATTAGTCCTAATTCTTCCCCCCAGCATTTTCAATGAATGCCCCCTGGTTCTAGTATTGTGAGAAAGGAGCTCACTTGCAGGATGTGAAAGCAATGGCCTTCTGCTGCTGCTGCTGCTGCTGCTGCTGCTCCTGAGCACCTGGTCTGCTAAGGCATTTGCAATCTGAGATCAAGGAGGATCAAGATTGGTAGCCATAGATCGACTTCTCCTCCATAAATCTGTCCAAGCCCTTTTTAAAGCTATCCAGGTTAGTGGCCATAACCACCTCCTGTGGCAGCATATTCCAAACACCAAGCACACGTTGTGTGAAGCAGTGTTTCCTTTTATTAGTCCTAATTCTTCCCCCCAGCATTTTCAATGAATGCCCTCTGGTTCTAGTATTGTGAGAAAGAAAGAAAAATTTCTCTCTGTCAACATTTTCTACCCCATGCATAATTTTATAGACTTCAATCATATCCCCCCTCAGACGTCTCCTCTCCAAACTAAAGAGTCCCAAACGCTGCAGCCTCTCCTCAGTCAATCCTATTCAGGCTCACTCCACGCCTTAACCCACTGAAAACAACAGAATAACTGTGCATAGGACTGCACTGCATTCCTCAAGAATCTAAAATCCTGTACTTCCTGATCTGACTTGTTTTAGCTGATTTAGGGCAACAGAGTTGAGAGATGCTACGGAGAATGTGCTTCAATCCAGTGAATTCCCAGTTCAAACCTAGTCTGATCCATGAATCACTAGGTGGCTTTCTGCAACACACTTGCTCTCGGCTATGAGAGGTGGTGTGGATATAATATCAACCTGCTTTCCAGATATGATGCCCTGATCCGGCCACATGTTGTCAGATTCTGGAAGCTAAGCATGGTCAGCGCTGGTTAGCAATGGTAATGGCAGACCACCAAGGAAGTCCAGAGTCGCTGCACAGAGAGTAGGCAATGGCAAACCACCTCTGAACATCTCTTGCCTTCAAACCACATGAGAGGTCACCATAAATTGGCTGCAACTTGATGGCATTCTCTACCACCAAGCATCGTTGACTTGATTACAAGAAGATAGCTTAGGTCACCAACCTTATAAAGCCATGGGATGTTTTAGGCATTTTATGGGGACCAGCACAAAAATGGCTTCCATGGGGACAGACTCAATCACCACATGTTGGGTTTAAATGGCCAACATGTTGCATTTAGGTGGCACCCAGAGATCTCCTTCTATTACAATTGATCTCCAGACAACTGAGATCAGTTCTTCTGGCTGCTTTGGAGGGTAGACCCTTTGGCCTCATACCTTGTTGAGGTATGGAACTCATGGGGCTGGTATGCACCAGGAAACACACTGGTAGGAGCCATGAAACCCACAGGTGTCACACTGGAGACTGCTGAGCTAGGTCAAGAACTTTGAGAACTCCAGTTGACTGTTATAACTGTTGAACGGTGTTATTATTTTCAAGTATAACAGAAATGAATATCACTAAAGCATCTTCTGATTTCTGGCCTTTATCACTTCGTCATGTGTCAGTCATGAAATTATCCAGGGTAGGGCAGCCAAATTGTTCAACAGTAAGCAAAAAAACTCACTGGCCTCATGAGCCTGACGACATAATTTCTGGGGGCAACTTGAAAGCGATGTCATAATGTTTGTGACACCATCCCCACCATGTTCCCATCCCCAACCTTCTTGCCAGTGTGGGAAATTAGTGTTGCCAACTATGACCTTGGAAGTTCTTGGAGATTTGATGGTGGGACCTGGTGATGGAGATGTTTGGGGAGGGGAGGGACCTCATTGAGGTATAATGCTCTATTGTCCCTCCTCCAAAGCAGTCACTTCCTCCTGAGGAAGTGACCCCATATTCTGGAGATCAGCCATAATTCTAAGAGATCCTACATGGGAACAATATCACCCCTGGGTTGCCACTACTCTCTTTGAGTCACCAAGTCACGGTGTTCCTTTTTTACACATGCTTTTAATTAAGGAGGTTGATCAGTGAACCTCATTTTTACAATTCGCTGCTAGCTGAGCAGTGTTTTATGGGGACCAGGAGCCCTCATGGTGTAGTGGCTAAGTGAAGTCGTTATGGACGACACAATGAAGAGACGAGATGCAGCAATATCAAGAATCCGGTGGAGAGAAGCCAGCGGCAGGCTTGGCTGATCTGGCCAATCTGCTGAGCTGGGGTCCCTGGCACCTTTATTAAGGGTTTGGGGAAGGCGGGAGAGCAGGAGAAAGTTGCGCAATTCATGACTCATCGGAGGGCTGCGTACGTGCAGGGGGAAACTTTCCGGTCTGGGTCGAATCCACATTCAGTTGTCTTGTGACCTGTGTGTCTGGGGGATCTCGTGATGTGTGTACGTGTGAGCCCAGGAGGGGACAGATGGCGCAGGCATTCCTGTGCACTTTCTGAGGCTCTATTGGGTTCGCTAACGCACCCCTACCGTTAAGAGCAGGTGGATTCTAATCTGGTGAACCGAATTTGATTCCCCACTGCTCCAACTGAGTGTCAGAGGCTTATCTGGTGAACCAGGTGACCTTGGGCTAGTCACAGAACTCTCTCAGCCCCACCTAACTCACGAGGTGTCTGTTGTGGAGAGAGGAAGTGAAAGGAGTTTGTAAGCTACCTTGAGTCTCCTTACAGGAGAGAAAGGTGGGGTATAAATCCAACTCCTCCTCCTCTTCTTCTTCGACTCCTTTTAAGCTGTTCAGTATTTTTATGCTCTAGCTGAGTTTTTAACATTGATGTTTTAAAGAACTTCTCAACTGTAAACCATATTTATGATGTTTTGTGTGTTTTTTTTCTTATGGTTTACATTGTAAGTCACTTTGAGCAGGTTTGGTTTCAATGGGCGTCGTCTGAGGTAACTCTCCACTGGACCGAACTGGCAGCGTTATTAACAAGCAGCTCTGTTCTCTCGGCTGCATTATTGCCTCCGACGGTTCACTGCGTTATTCTATCGTTCTACAGCCTTTTTTTTTCTCGAATTCATCAGATTTACTCTTTTAATCCCTGCTCACAAGTTTGTCGGAGATGCAGTCTCACTTTCACCTCTCCCAATTTGAAATCTTTCTTGCTCCCAGGCAATCAAAATGAAATACGGCGTACATCGTGTCTCTTCATGCACCAGTGTACTCTTTTTGGAGCAGAATTCAATTTCACATTAGCTGGGTTAGACCAGTGAAGGACAGCCAGCATGGTTAAGAGGGGCAGACTCCAATCTGGAGAACTGGGTTCGATACCCACTCCTTCACATGAAGCCTTCTGGGTGACTTTGGGCCTGTCACAGTTCTCTCAGAACTCTTTTAGCCCATGAGGAGGCAGGAAATGTCAAACCGTCTCTGACTGCCTGTCTTTTGCCTTGAAAATCCTACTGGGTCATCATAAGTCTGACTTTACCACTAGAGATGCCAGCCTTGAGGTGGGACCTGGTCATTCTCAGAAAAAGTTTATTTCATGTTAATAACCAGCTGAAGATTTCATGCCCAGATTGTATATATGTGGACATACTCACATATAATTGAGTCGAAAGCAGGAAAAATGTAAAATGACTGACTGAACAATCCAGAGGGAAGACCTTCCTGGATGAGGTGCGGGCTTCCGTTGACATAAATGTGGGTGCTGACCTTTAAGGCCTTACGCGGCCTGGGACCCTCATACCTTTGAGACCGCATTACCCCATATGTCCCTACTCGGCCTCTGCGCTCAGCAGAGGCCAATCTGCTGGTGGTTCCTGGCCCCTCAATGATGTGACTGGCCTCCACTCAGGCCAGAACCTTTTCAGCCCTGGCCCTGGCCCCGGCCTGGTGGAACACTCTCCCTCCAGCTGTCCGGGCCCTGCGGGACCTTGGTGAATTCCGCAGGGCCTGTAAGACTGAGCTGTTCCGCCGGGCTTTTGGAGTGTCCAGTCGCTGACAGGTGCCCCCCCCCCTTTTATTCCTCCGGTTCGGAGTTCCCATGATCATCTATGGGACCCACTTTTTGTTTTGCTTCCCCCCTCTGGGAGGGTTTTAATTGGGGTATTGTGGGATGTCATCTTTGTTAATTTTATCGCTGTGTTTTAATTTAATTGTAATGGGGTTGTTTATATGGGTTATTGTACATTGTGTAGAGGAAGTTATGTTGTACACCACTCAGAGCCCTCCGGGGGTAGAGCAGTATAAAAAACCCATAAACAAACAAACAAACAAACAAACAAACAAATAAATAAATAAATAAAATGCCCTCTCTGGGGTACTTATGCTGGTGGATGGGGGAATCTGCTGGTGCCTGACCTCTCCAGCACCCTGCAATGCCCTGCTGTGATGCCTGGTTTTGTGCCAAAGCTTGCACTCCATTCCCCACCCCAGCTACTCCGGTGTTCCAGGTGCATTCCAGGGACAGGGCAAACCTTAGTTGACCTCCAGACCCCTCCAGTGGCGGAGCTACAAGGGGATGGGGGGAAGCGTTGCACCGGGCGCACACCTGGTGCCATGAAAATCACCCCTACCCCCACCCCCTTCCCCCCCCCTCACCAGTCCTGGCCCTGCCCCGCCAGCCTGCCTCATTTTCTGCTGGCTGGAAAAGGTAACGGGTGCGTGGCCCCCCCGGAAAACACGAAGTGAGCCCTAGGCGCATTCCTGCCCAGCTAACCTTCTGGACCCCTCTCAGCTCCTGTACACTGGCAGAGCTATTCTCCCCTATGGGGGGAGTTGGTGGGTTTTTTTAAAAAAAACTTTTGCAGGCTTCCCGCACCACAGGCAGAGTGGCACTCCAGCAGTGCCATCCCCGTCTGCCTCTGGATGAAGCTGTAAACCACCTAAGACAACAACATTAATTGTTTGCAAATTTCCGCCTTTTCAACTGTTTCTGACTGACGGGATCCAGTTTATTACTCAGTGCTCACATCATTCCAAAGCTGCTATTTTCAAACTTCTCTTCCATTAGGGCGAGACATAGCAAGAACGACTTCCATGACAAGTAGATTTCACAGCGTGATTATTGATAAGATGTTTGATGAGTGAATTTTAGTTCAGCCAAGACCCAAACTTTCCTTACAGTCAGAACACTGCTCAAAAGACACTATTTTATGGGGAAGAAAGGATGAACAGGGGGTTGTGAAAGGATACATGAAGTCACATAGGTCTGCTACCATGAGCCGCAAAAAGAGCAGATGTAACATTTTTTTAGAAAGAATTTTAAGCAGTGGTGGGATTCAAAAATTTTAGTAACAGGTTCCCTCACCAGCCCCCCCGCCCCTCAGCAAAGGGGACAGAGGCGTACCTAGGCAAACCTGAGCCCTGGCCAAAACCTGAGTTGGATGCCCCCCCCATGGGCAGCCACCCCACCATGACCCCCTAAATTCTTTTTGCACCAGGTCATTTCTAAATCATCATCCCATTATAGAAAATGCCCCAACTCACAAATCTCATCACAGCAATGGTGAAACACACAGGTACTTTGATAGAGACTGGTGAGATAAAAGGTATGAAAGGCTGAGAATCCATGAATTGCAGTACCTGAAAGGGATTAACCCAGTTCAGGGAGTTACATTATTAGTCGCAATTGCTATATGGAACCTTCACGTTCAAAGGCAGTATGCCTCTCGGGGAGGCGAGGGCATGGAGATGGAAAAGCGGACCCAATTAGTAACCCCCTCTCGGCACACACAAATAATTAGTAACCCACTCTCAGGAACTGGTGAGAACCTGATGGATCCCACCTCTGATTTTAAGATGCAGGGTGCTGCACAAATTTTTAATCAGGCCTGTTTAGCAGTGGTATGGTTTTAAATGTTTGGTTCTTTGTATAGCAGACCTGTCCCCCTGCAGTATATCACAAGCTGCTTTTGAATCCCCAGGGGTGGGCCAGGGGGAGTGGACCTGGTGTAAAGAATGAAATTTCTCTTCTCTTGCGTGTTCTCTTGGGTCTTCCTCTTGTGTTTGTGTATGTAAAACACACATAACGGTGCACAAATATTTCTCCCCTTATGCAGTCACTCCATTGCTTGCATGCAAGTGACCAGGCTCAATTTAAGATACTACCTATCACACATGAATAGGGTTGCAAACAGTGGTGGGATTCAAATGATTTAACAACCGGTTCCGGTGGTGGGATTCAAATAATTTAACAACTGGTTGTTTACAAGCACCATTTTAACAACCAGTTCTGCCGAAGTGGTGCAAACTGGCTGAATCTAGGGGCGTAATGCCCATTGGGCAAGGTGGGCAGCTGCCCAGGGCACCACCTTGTGCGGGGCATCAAAATGCAGGGTTCGTTTTTGGGTATTTTTAGTGGTTTTCCATTTTTGGTCTGCAGGGGGCGCAGTTTTTAGGCTAGTACAGGGGTAGGGAACCTGCGGCTCTCCAGATGTTCAGGAACTACAATTCCCATCAGCCCCTACCAGCATGGCCAATTGGCCATGCTGGTAGGGGCTGATGGGAATTGTAGTTCCTGAACATCTGGAGAGCCGCAGGTTCCCTACCCCTGGGCTAGTGGCACCAACATTTCAGCGTATCATCAGGAGACTGTCCTTATCCTACCCCCCAATTTTGGTGAGGTTTGGTTCAGGGAGTCCAAAGTTATGGACCCTCAAAACTGTAGCCCCCATCTCCTATTAGCTCCCATTGGAAACAATGGGGGATGGGGCACCCCTTTGGGAGTCCATAACTTTGGACTCCCTGAACCAAACCTGTGTGTGTTAATCATTATCTTTTGTGAGTTCACTTTGATACTCAACTGTACATCTGACATCTCTCCCATCTGATTACTACGGATGGGATTTTGAGCAAACTGTGCAAGCAAACAGTTTTGGAGAAAAGGAGTTCTTTGCCACGATGGATCCAGCCATTGGACAGAAACATTCATTGCTCTCTCTCTCTCTCTCTCTCTCTCTCTCTCTCTCTCTCTCTCTCTCTCTCTTTCTGTGTGTGTGTGTGTGTGTGTGTGTGTGTGTGTGTGTGTGTGTTGTCCCATTCGTTGGGTGGAAGCCCCAGTTCTTTGAGTATAAATGCCAAATGGTTTCGAAATAAGAGGTTTCTGGTGAAAATCATAAAGACATTGCTCAAAGGTTACCGATAAGGGCTGATCATGGAATTTCAAGGCTGTGGCTGGCCATCTTTCTCAGTTAGAAAAGATTATGCTTCGCTTGAAGCTAGCGTGTTGTAGAGGTTAAGCAGGTGAATTCTAATTTGGAGAACTGGGTTTGTTTCCCCACTCCTCCACCTGAGTGGCTGAGGCTTACCTGGTGAACCAGACATGTTTCCTGCTGGGTGACCTTGGGCTAGTCACAGTTCTCTCTGAACTCTCTCAGCTCCACCTACCTTACAAGGTGTTTGTTGTAGGGAGAGGAAGGGAAAGGAGCTTGTAAACCACCTTGAGTCTCCTTACAGGAGAGAAAGGTGGGGTATAAATCCAAACTTTTCTCTTTTTCTCTTCTTAAACTGCCTATAAGCAGGTGAGCCAGAGAGGTGTTGTCAACGTGGATGTTGAAGTCCCCCCAAATTACAAGTTTTGGGAATCTCAATGCCCACTCCGCTGCTGCCTCCAGCAGCTGTGGCAGGCTATTCCCTGGCACGCTAGGTGACTGGCACACCAGGAAGATAGCCAACCTCTCAGTGGCTTCCCACACAAGGCCCACACCCTCAGGACTGGAGATAATTGGAAACGGGGTTGTCCTGAAGGGGATGGAATCACAGATCAAGATTGCTGCACCCCCCCCCCCCAAGCCCTGAATCTGCGACTGAAGGAGACACACAAAACCTGGAGGGGTGAATCTCCCTCCTGAACCGAAGTTGCGCTGATTCAAGTCAGGTCCATATCCTCCACTATGGGAAAATCTTGCAGTGTGGTGGCCTTATTATTAATGGACCAGGTGTTACTCAACACCAGGTGTGGAGCAGAGTTAATTCAAACAGTCTACAATCTGCATGTCTTGGAATGGGAGGAGGTCAAAGATGGGCGAGGATAACCATCTCCCCCCACCTTCTCTCATATGGCCTCCGCCCACCGCAGTACTTACCCCACCCCATAATCACTGGGATCCCCGGCCAGATGCTGGCCCAACAGTCCTTTATCTGCTTAAAATCCACAGCTAAATACAGACCAATCCAATCTCCAACCTACACTTTTCTGATACATCTACAAAGTCAAGGGAGTAATTATAATATCTAATTTGCTGTACTAATCAAGAGCATAAGAACATAAGAACTAGCCTGCTGGATCAGACCAGAGTCCATCTAGTCCAGCACTCTGCTCCTCGCAGTGGCCCACCAGGTGCCTTTGGGAGCTCACTTGCAGGATGTGAAAGCAAGGGCCTTCTGCTGCTGCTGTTCCTGAGCACCTGGTCTGCTCAGGCATTTGCAATCTCAGATCAAGGAGGATCAAGATTGGTAGATCAACTTCTCTTCCATAAATCTGTCCAAGCCCTTTTTAAGGCCATTCAGGTTAGTGGATAGTTAGTCAAGTTTGTAAAAGTAAGACCCTAAGATCACTGAGGATATTCCAAGTGGTGGCGTTAAGTAAGGACCTTGCAGGTGAGCGCCCAAAAAGTCTCGTGAAAGTGCAGGAAATAGCACGAGCCGTCTCAGATGACTGTCGGCCTGACTTACAAGTGGATTCATGGGAGCGCAATCTACCACCTCATCACCCAATTTACCCCCTAGGGTGGCTGCCACCCACCCCATCAAGGCAATGGTGGAGGAGTAGAATCCACAGGGTGCCTGCCACCTGCCCCATGGGTTGAAAATCTTCCTTGCAGCAGCAAACTCTGTGTCAACGCCTCCCAAGTCCTGATCATTGGGGTGTGTGTATGTGTGGCTGGATGGTCAACGCCGGCACAGGTCGTCTCGCCCTGCCGCAGGCCCCTTGCTGCCGCCGCTGCCACCGCCACTACCACTAGTGTAAAACAGTTCCTTTGAGGAATCTCACTGCTATCACCAGCTCCGGCGCTCTCACCACCATTGCTGCTATTGTCACCTGTACTGCAAATTGCAGTTAGTTCATAATACCAGCATTGCTGCCAGCACCAAGTTCATAGCCACCAAATTTGTATTCGCCACTCTTGTAAACAAGCGAGAGCAGCGTCTTTTCGTAGGGTCAGCAATCGTTGGAACGTTATGGAGAGGTAAGCTGTAGTAGTTTGGGTCGTAGTAGATACAAAAACAGTAGCTACCAGCTAACTCTAGCTCTAATCTAACTCTAAACTAACTCTAACTAAACTTAACTAAAACCTAAACTAAAACCTAAATAACTAGTATACATGAGCTTGCTGCTACACATTGCCCTTATCCTGAAGAAAGTGTGTCTGCCTTAATGCGGGCTTGGCTCTGGCTGAGCAGACTATTCAAGAAAGAGGTACTTCAAGCTGTTCTTCTCCAGCTGTCTTTCTCCAGCTTAATGTTTTCTTTAAAAAGGATCAGGGGACCTCTTTAGCATTACAAGCTTAGGAGACAGCAGGACTGTATGATTACTCGTGGGTAATTTGCCCGGTACCTGCTTTATGTCTTCGTATTTGCTCTTGGGGCACTGGTCGATTCCCCACTTCAAAAATGAAAGTAGATTCAAACCAGTTTGGTTAGATTCGGGACCTTTTGAGCACGGTTTCATGGTCCCCACTGCAGCTTCTGCCCCCTTGTTCCCAGAAACGCCGCAGCCACGCAGGAGTCCCCACTGTTGGCGGATCAAACGCACGATCCACTCAGGGGCTATCCTGATCGACTGCTGCGTTGTGCTGGGGCGGGAATTTTGTTATTTTCAAACTGATGGATCCACGTCTGCGTGAGCATGCACAGAATGACTCTACGCGGAGACGAAGAAACGGGCGATTAAAGCAGGGCCCTGTTTCTGCACACCTCCGTGTACTCAGATCCACGTGGATACGATGTGTAGCACAGCTTTGTATTGCCTTCCATTCAGTCAATCAGTCAAAACCGGCCCCATGTAGCTTCGTATCCATGTGAATCTCTGGTCCGCAAAAATTTTTTTTAAAGCGCTGAGCAAGCATTGCGCACAGCCCACTGTGTCCTGATTGGATGGAAGGCTCTACGTCACTCACAAGGGTGGGTAGTTCGAATCTGGATTCACCCCCCCCCCCCAACTTCCACACCGCTCCAGATTGACCACACTTTTTAAAAAAGGTCCACTTTCTTCCAGGTTCTAAAAAAACGCACGCTGAGGGGGTGGGGGAGTGCCGGGAACGGGATGAAAGCGTTTTCGGCGCTGCTGCAGTGGGGAGTTCTGCTGGAAACCTCGATATTTGGAGTGACGAGCACGCATCTAATCGTGAGTGGGGAATCAACCACTGACTCCCAAATGCTGACTCGTGGTCCCGTCCACACTGGTATCTCTCCGCTTGCCAAAACAATGTAAGATAAAACTCTATTTTCCAAAGTCCAGTTGTTGTCTGGGTCAGAGAAAGAACATCAGGAGACTTTCAGATGCCACAACAGTAGACAGTGGCATGATGAAGTAGAGAATAAAAGGCAAAATAGAGTTAACTCAGCACCATCTTATGCAAAGCCATAAGAGTTGGGGAGGGGCAGGGTGAGTTTGGCTGGGTGTGGGGAGAAAGGGCGCAGTCCGTGGGGTTTACCCCGGGCGCCATTTTATATCACTATGCCACTGCCCACTGTGTCAAGGAAGTGCATGTGACCTTGGGCCAGTCACATGCCCTCAGTCTAACCTACCTCACAGGCATGTTGTGAGGATAAAATGGAGAAGGGTACAAGGTAGGTTCTTTAGGTTTCCCACTGGGGGGGGGGCAAAGGGTGAGATATAAATTAAGAAATGTTTATATAGTTCTCTTCTTCTAATATATATATTAGGGTTATGCCAGTTTAGAGAGCAAAGGGCGGCCTTGCAAACCAAAAGCTAGCCTGTCAGGGAAGAATCCTGCTTCCTGAAATGCTGGTTTTCTACAGACAATGTACAGCAAATAATCTGATTATGTGAGCCTTGAGTTGAACTCAGAAAAGGTACAGCCCAGTTGCAAATATAGCTTCTGGTTCCAACCTCATTTTGCATGGGATGATTTAATATCTCCCTTCTACCTGGCAGCTTATCTCCTTGGGTTCTTTTTTTCTCTCTCCAGTCTAGCATGTCTGACCAATAGCCCTCGCACTGCCCAAAAGCGGCCCACCCCAGATCAATATTTTAATGAGACTTATCAGAAGAGTTTGTTTACTTTAAAACTCTGGATCCCATAAAGGCCAAGGGAAGAAAGTGGGTTTTGGAAACGCTCCGTGCAGCTGCCCGACTGAAACGCAAGTGCAGTAACAGCAAAACTAAACTGAGAAGAGAGAATCTTGCTCTGCGCTGAAGACAAAAGAGTTAAGGCGACAGAACTCGAAGGAACCGAAAAGCTCCAAATAATCAGTGGATCACCCTGTGAACAATTGAAGTGGGTAGGTAAAAGGAACAAGGGAACAGAAAATGCATGTGTGGGGAATTTCTTCTGCAGCGTTAATGGTACTAGCAGGTACATAGCTTCAGATATTTTGAAAAGCTTCTCTGTGTGCCTATTTTGTTGTGCAAACAGCAGGGGCTGATTGGGATGCTAAAATCGGCAAGGAACAAGCTGAATCAAGTGGTGCCGGCTGGAATCAGCCCTGAGCCACATCGACTCTGACAATAAGCAGAAGCTTATCGCTGGGTTGCCAACCTCCAGACGAGACCTGCAGTTCTCCTGGGATTACAAATGATCTCTGGATGATAGAGATGAGTTCCCCTGGAGAAAACATCAGCTTTGAAGGGCAAACTCGAACACCAGAGGCCCCAGTTAAAGTTAGATCTGAGGTGAAACCCCTCCCCAGATTATCTTCCGAGTTTATCACCACAGAGCCAGTTCAAGCTGAGGAACTCGGCTCACACCAAGGTAGCAACCCACTACAAACTTTTCCAGTCAGTTCCAGTTTATTAATCTTCCCCTGATAAATTGTGTTTGGCTGAGAAATGGAGTTGGTGCTTCAATGCGCTGGGATCCACGTGCTTGCTTTGTAGTGGTATATGCAGTGCGTGGGAAATCTAACACCAGAGCCCTCAAGTTAGATTACAGCTCTTTTCCAACCAACATAGAACTCACCAGTTTGGCTTTCCCAGTACATGGAAGAGAGCTGTGTGTTTTGTCGGACTTCAGGGGTCAGTCACGGCTCAAACTGGCTAACGGTCTATTATTGGCACGAGCTCTAAATGTACAATTCTTAGAAAGGAAGTACTACTGCTGTTCACTTAAGTGGACTGTGGGAACAAACCTACAAGCTAATTGAGAAAATAATGGTAATGATACGGTTGACTGGATTTTTATCAGGGAGCATATTAGATTTATACAAAGTGAAAACAGACTTTTTAAAAACTCTCTCTGTGGTACACAGCTATGCTAGCGGCTTTTATTGATATTTTCCTGTGCCAGTTCTAATAATAACTTATATTTCCCCCCCTACACATCTCTTTCAACCAAAAAGTCACCTGTAGGGAAGCCTGGAACATGGGGAGAAGAGGGAGGGGGGTTGCTGGGGGGGGGGTCACCTACAGCAATTAGTGGCTCTCAGATTCCTTAGGCTAGCATGAAGCTCCTGTCTCTCTTCCACATCTCATAATCAGGCAGTTTTGAGGCGGGGGGGGGGGGAAATACCCATCCCCGGGGACTAATATTCCTCAATCGCTTTCACTTTCTGTTTCCCACAACAACTGGGTCTTGATATGGAAATGAGGAGGTGTGTTTATGCGTGTGTGGGGTGGTGGTGAGAATTTTCACTCCCCTGAAACATTCCTGGCCCTCTTTTCCATGTATAAGATCAGCATTTTTACTGAGATGACTGGCTGCTACCCAGAGGCACACAGCTGGATAACCCCAGCGATACCTACTTAACAAGGATAATATATGTATATGCTCAGCGTGTACCTGGATTGCTAGGGTGTGCTGAGTATGCACCGTGGTTGGTTGTGAATGATTTCTATTTAGCTGGCTCCATTCGGCCTGTTTTATTAGTGGGAAATGAAGGTCCTCATTTGAGTGTGACATCCTGACTCTAGTAAAATTCCTAGAGATTTGGGGAGGGAATTTGGGGAGGGAATTTCAGCTAGGCGTAACGCGATGGCGTTTACTATCCAAAGCAGCCAATTTCTCCACATGAGCTGATCTCTGTTGTCTGGAGTTCCTACCGTATTTTCTTTGGATTTAATTTATGATTCCATTACTTCCCTTCGAGCGTATCCATTCTCTGGATCCTACTTATCTTTCATCTCCGATTTCTCTGTATTTGCAGTATTTATTTTAAAACAAACATCCTGCCTCTGCTTAAACTCAAGCAGGCTATCATCAAGAGTACATAAAGCCTCTGAAAATACCACTTTTTTTTAACTTTTCAAAAATCCACCAAAGTAGGTTTGACAACGATCTGGAGAAAAAATGTGCCCTGCCATATGACAGAGGCTGGATGTGTGGAAATATTGAGAGCCTCATCCCCCTAATGGGGCAAAGGAAGCCATATTCCCTGCTTTCATTTCCTGCTGCTGAGATTTTTTTTTAAAAAAAACCCACAATGTTGGCTGAGGCACTTCTGGTTAAAAAAAAACAACCTGAAGTGACATAGGGTAGCTCTAGGAATCACTAGAAATTCTATGGTAATTCTGGGGAATGTAGAGAGTTCTCTCTGAACTCTCTCAGCCCCACGTAAGAACATAAGAACATAAGAACGAGCCTGCTGGATCAGACCAGAGTCCATCTAGTCCAGCACTCTGCTACTCGCAGTGGCCCACCAGGTGCCTTTGGGAGCTCACGTGCAGGATGTGAAAGCAATGGCCTTCTGCTGCTGCTGCTCCTGAGCACCTGGTCTGCTAAGGCATTTGCAATCTGAGATCAAGGAGGATCAAGATTGGTAGCCATAGATTGACTTCTCCTCCATAAATCTGTCCAAGCCCCTTTTAAAGCTATCCAGGTTAGTGGCCATCACCACCTCCTGTGGCAGCATATTCCAAACACCAATCACACGTTGCGTGAAGAAATGTTTCCTTTCATTAGTCCTAATTCTTCCCCCCAGCATTTTCAATGAATGCCCCCTTGTTCTAGTATTGTGAGAAAGAGAGAAAAATTTCTCTCTGTCAACATTTTCTACCCCATGCATAATTTTATAGATTTCAATCATATCCCCCCTCAGACATCTCCTCTCCAAACTAAAGAGTCCCAAACGTACCTCTCAAGGTGTCTGTTGTGGAAAGAGTAAGGGAAGGAGTTTAAAAGCCACTTTGAGACTCCTTGTGATTGAGAAAAGTGGGCTCTAAATCCAAAACTCTTCTCTCTCTATGATAAAACTGCCGAGTTTCTTGCAATTCAGAGCTGTGTGATGTCACTTCCAGGTTTTCCCTAGAAAAAATGCAGCAGTGGTCCATTACACATAACACAAAAAAAGACATCTGGGTAATGTTTTAAAAAGAGGTGACTTCTGAATTTTACTCCGCACAGCCAAAATAAGACGTTCTGAGGATGTCTTTAATAGAGCAGCCTCTCGTTTGTTTTCCAGACAGCACAGACATCAAAGAAGGAAAGGGGCTTTATCCTGCTTGACCATTTTGCTCTCTGGTCAGTTTCACCGTCCTCTTGCACCCAGCGTTTTGTGTGCTGCTGAAGGGATTCTCCCTGACCCCATTTGCCGAAGGTTGCCTCAGGACATCTGCTCTGCAGGCTTTGATTGTGGGTGTCTTTTCAGCCAGAAACTACATAGTTGTGCTCAGCTGTTCCTGTTGATTCCAGCAATATACTTTTTTCCTTTTTTAATTTCAGAGGAGCTATCTTCGTAGCTACACAGGCAAGCATTCAAGAATTTTAGCTGCTCGGAAGACTGCTGTACCACCTATTGAGAAGCACTGGGTAGACCTGCTCTCGCTGGACTACCTTTGTTTTTCTTTGTAGTGGTAGAGCAGTCTTCCAAGAGACTAAGATTCCCGTATGCATGTCTGCCTAGCTACGAATACAGCTCCTCTGAAATTTAAAAATAAAACCCCAGGAAAACTATATATTGCCAGAATCAGCAGGAAGAGCTGAGCACAACTATGTGGTTTTTGGGCTGAAAAGGAGCTCAGGATCGCAGCCTGCAGAGCAAATGTCCTGGGCCCAGCAAATGGAGGCAGGGAGAATTCCTTTAGCAGCACACAAAACGCTGGGTGCAACAGGACGGTGAAACTGACCAGAGAGCTCAACAGCACAGGCAGGCAGGGGATGTCTTGCAAGTGGCCGGGGGAGGGGAGGGGGTTGCACTTAAAAGCATTTTCAAAAAAGGATGCCCTGAGCAGAAATAAGGCTTTCTGAGGGCGTCTTGGGGGAAAAGCTGAGTGAAGTTCCTCCCCAAGACACCTTTTTTTTTTGCATCCTCAGGACATCCTATTTGTGCTGCGCAGAATGGGCCAGTGTTGTGCTCATGGCGATATTTAAGAACATAAGAACATAAGAACTAGCCTGCTGGATCAGACCAGAGTCCATCTAGTCCAGTATTCTGCTACTCGCAGTGGCCCACCAGGTGCCTTTGGGAGCTCACGTGCAGGATGTGAAAGCAATGGCCTTCTGCTGCTGCTGCTCCTGAGCACCTGGTCTGCTAAGGCATTTGCAATCTCAGATCAAGGAGGATCAAGATTGGTAGCCATAGATTGACTTCTCCTCCATAAATCTGTCCAAGCCCTTTTTAAAGCTATCCAGGTTAGTGGCCATCACCACCTCCTGTGGCAGCATATTCCAAACACCAATCACACGTTGTATGAAGAAGTGTTTCCTTTTATTAGTCCTAATTCTTCCCCCCAGCATTTTCAATGAATGCCCCCTTGTTCTAGTATTGTGAGAAAGAGTTATTTCAAGTTATTTTTCTCTTGCCTGCTGTCAGGCAGCAGCAGGAAGGACAGGGTGCTACCAATAACTTAGACCTAACTATTTAAACACTGTAACACTGCGCTTATTCTGACCATTTGAATTCACACATTTCAGCAAGCCAGCAAGGCCAGGATTGGAAACAACCGAGCAACAAAAGAAGCAACCGGGTTCGCTCTTCACATATTTGCCTTATTCAGAGCTAATGTTTACGACACTAGCAATAAAGCCCATTGTGCAAAAAAAAATAATACAACGGGCTCTAGAAAACCGACGCACTTGCTTCAGCATGGCCTACCCTTCAGCTCTTTTTAAAGTGAGTTGTCACCAATACACTGACTCACTGCATGCATGGCCTGCTCCCTCAGCTTTCATGCCTGCATGACTCTTTGAAAAGTGAGTTGTCGCCAATATGCCTTGCCTTTTATATAGATAAGACAGGATGCATGCAGGAGAGGAGAGCTTCAAACAACCTCCTCGGCCCACTTCCCTCCTTATGCTTCATCATCCGATCTCTTATGGCTAAACAGAATTTCCCTGTTCAGAGACAGGAAGCCTCCAGAGACCAGTGTGACCACAACAGGGCAAAACGGCGCCCTCCAGAAGCCTTCTAGTCTAAATGGACTATGGGTCTGATCTAGCACAGGGGCGATTAGCGCCACAAGAAGTTGTTTCCTAGACTGGCTCCAGTATCAGAGGCCATCCATCTTGAGAATCAAGTGTGTCCAGCGACGGGGAGGGTCAGCTTCTCTTACATACATTTCGTTTCAAAAATAACGAACACCCACACAATGACTCAACAAGTACAGCTGCCCCATCAAGTCAGTCCCAGTTCTATGACCCGGAAACTGAGGGCAAGCCAATTACTTCCTCAGGGCTCACAATGCACTGATGGAAGGGACATTGCCCTGCCAAGGCCTTCGCTGTAACAAGCCCATTGCTCTACCCAACCAGGTTCAGCCTGAGACACACAATTCTCAGGCTGCTTGACTGTGACTCTGGGTGGATATGGATGAAACCATGCCTCCCCTATTGCTTTCCATCTGAATCTTGACTGCAAAAGCACACCAGTTTGACCACAGTCAATTTGGGCTTCAGTTAATTATATTTGTTTGCATCCGTGTGCATTCAGCCAAACCAGCTGACAAAAGAGACAGTAAGGAGAAGAACAAGAGCTGTATTTATATCCCCCCTTTCTCTCATGTAAGGAGACTCAAAGGGGCTTACAAACTCCTTACCCTTCCCCACTCACAACAAACACCCTGTGAGGTGGGTGAGGCTGAGAGAGCTCAGAAGAACTGTGACTAGCCCAAGGTCACCCAGCTGGCGCGTGTTGGAGTGCACAGGCTAATCTGAATTCCCCAGATAAGCCTTTACAGCTCAAGCAGCAGACCGGGAATCAAACCCGGTTCCTCCAGATTAGAGTACACCTGCTCTTAACCACTACGCCATAGGCTGCGATCCTGAGGAGGTGATCTGGTGTGGTCTGGACCAGCATTATGTGAGTGCTTGAGCACAAATGTTCATCCCTGTACACATGTGATTCGGTGCAGCCATATCTATGCATGTCAGCCAGTCACATCCAGTAGTGCAGGGAAGACAAACTGGGAGTGGGTGGGGGGCATCCATGAGTCCAGAATGACTGATGTACTCTTAGGGTTGCCAGCAAAGTATTGGCAACTGGCAGGAGGTAAGAACATTTAAAACACTGTTGTTCTGATGTCACAACCCCAGAAGTGATGTCATAGTGTTGGGCGATGCGCTAGGATACGCTAGGACAAAACCATAGAGATTTAATGGAGTCCCAGAGTAGCACTCAGACACAATGAAGTCAGTTCCAGGTTTGCACTGGAAGTGACATCACTCTGTCAGAGTGGTGCAGTGGCGAAGCCACCAGGGGACGGGGGGCAACGCACCAGGCGCACCATTTCTAGTCACGTGGAGGGGCGGAAAAATCCCCCTCCCCCTGCGCCCCCCAGCCCCCCCCCCCAGTGCCCCCCGCGGCGCACCACCCCACTTACTTTTAGGAATGGAGCAGGCCGGAAGCCTGCCTGTGTTGCCTGGGCCTGGTGAGAACTACATTTCCCAGGGCTGCGTGGATTCCAGGCCCAGGCAACGCAGGCAGGCTTCTGACCTTCTTCTCCAGCCTGCTCCTTTCCTAAAAGTAAGTGGGGTGGGGTGCCGCAAGGGGGGTGCCATGGGGGGGGCGCCACGAGGGGGACCACTGTGTGTGTGTGAAAAAGCCAGAGTGTTCACCGGGCGCACTTTGGTCTAGCTACGCCTCTGGAGTGGTGGGAATTTTCACAACTTTTTCTCCCCTGCCACCCTACTGTGCAGTGGTCAGGGGATGCCAGCTGGGAGGTTTTCTGTCGTAGTGGGACACCCATGCAGGTCTGCAGTCCTATGTGAAGGTACTCCAGTATTAGGGCTTAGGGCTTAGACTGGAGCAACTCTGCACAGGTTTGCACAAAAGCCCAAAACATGCAAACAAACCAGTACTTGGATTGGGACACTTACATTTTATAACACTATCACTAAAGGAAGGTCTTTTGAATGTGCCCATGGTACAGTTGAGACACTCTGCACAAATTGCAGCAAAGAGCAGTTTTATTTGATCCTCTTTCCCTGAATGGCATTAAGAAATTACGCTGGAAACTTGAAACATCTTTCCCCTGTGGGCCAAACGTATTATAGGTTAACACCGTGTTCCCTTTCACTTCCTCAATAGCTTTCCCCATTTAATTAATCAAAGGCTGACAAAGTTCTCAATTTATTGTCTTCTTTCGTTAAGGACTATAAAGTGGGCACTTAGTAAAATGAAATGCCTATTCCTGGTAAAAACATATTATGCAAATGCCCTGTGCCCAGAATACTACTTTGATCAGACTGGCTGAAGCTTCTCTCTCTCTCTCTCTCTCTCTCTCTCTCTCTCATTCTGTTTCTCTCAAAGTGGGTATTTGAAATCAGAATGAAAAACAATTGAAGGAAGAAAAGTTCCTGCCATTGAAGTGTGCAGCCCTAATTTCTGGTCTTCATTCTGATTCCTTGTTTTGAGACAGCATCCATCAGAAAGCAACCTATGACTGTTTCTTGACACCAGTCCAACCAACATGGAAAGCCAAGAGAAATCCCACCATGCACCTGTGATTTACGTATCGTATACACTTGGCTACTGAGGTCCAACACTTGAAAAGCAGTATTTCCTTTCTGATTATTCTCCTAAAAAGGACCTACAACCAGACATCTGCTCTTCAAGGTAATATAATTATAGGAGGAGGTATTGGCATAATCTGTGACCCAAGTTAACATCCAGTATTTCCCTACTTCCTCCCTATGTCATCCCAAAAATAGTGGCGAAAATATTAGCATTCTTGTAGCATGGAACCAGAGCTGGATTAATATGCAAGATAGATCGGCTACAGTTTAAAGCCTTGGATTGTGTATTATTTTTATTATTACTATTTTGCCATTAAGTGACAGCTGAGTTGCAAGGGCCCCGTGAGACTTTCAAGGCAAGGGACATTCTGAGGTGGTTTTCCATTGCCTGCCTCTTCATTATAATGCCAGACTTCCTTGGCAGTCTCCTGTCCAGATACTAAACATGGCCAATCCTGCTAAGCTTCGAAGCTCTGACGAGATCAGGCTAGTCTTGGTGAGGGCTACATCTTAATATCGTGGGTAGTTTATTTTTAACTAAATTACTATTTTTGGTAATGCAGTGGGGTCTCTTATACTTGAGATAGCTCAAGGCCTCAAAATGTTTTCCCTAGTCCTGCAATTCGACATGCTGTAAATAATGATTTGCTGCCTCAACAACTAAAGCAGAGGTGGGATCCAGCAGGTTCTCACAGGTTCCTGAGAGTAGGTTACTAATTATTTGCGTGTGCCGAGAGGGGGTTACTAATTGGGGATTTTGCCATGTGATTTTTTACTTAGTTACGCCCCTCCTCTCAGCAGTAGCGCGCAGAACTTGAAGCAGTCTAGCAGGAGGTGCACCGGCATGCATGGCAGCCTGCGCCTGCGTGCATTCGTTTCCCGCCCAAGGACCAGTGCAGAGGCTGCGTTCTTGCAACAGCCCTGTCCAGGAATGCCCCACCCCTGGAATGTCCGGCCACACCCCCGTCATGCCCCGCCCAGCCCCATTGGCGCTACGCCACAGTTTGAATCCCACCACCATGGGAACCTGTTACTAAAATTTTTGGATCCCACCACTGAAACTACTGTCAGTTAACAGCTTTTGTTTGTGTTGAGAATGGAGGACATTTGTAACTGCTGCATTTTACAAATTCCTTCTTGGATTCCAGGTCAAATTTTTCGATCCCTTCTCCACTCATTTCAGGTATCTGTGATTGTAATTCCTGAAATAGAATCCCTTTCTTCTCACAAAAGCCTCCTTCCTGCTAGAGCCGTGGAGTGTGACAATGGTTGTTTGTATCCAACCTGTCAAACGCCATTATCACACTTAATAGCTCCTGCTTGAGAAGTCGTCAGCTGAGCAAAGGAGAGAAAGAAGACGAGTTCCGTGGCACACATCGCGGCAAGACAGGAGGAATGAGAGAGCAACATGTCAGGACGACTCCTTGCTTCTGATCAGTGCATCATGCAATAAATAAAATGGTTTGCGCAAAGGCCTTCCTTGAGGGGGGAACGTTGTGATCCTGCTTCTTTTGCTGAGATGCGCATGAGTCATATTTGGATTCATAGATTGCAAAGATATTTCAATGTGATCAGCTCAAGCAATTATGCATTTTTTGGTTTTACATTACAACAGCCGGCCCACACAGCTGTCTTATCTTTTAAAAAGCAGCCTTGTTAAGTACTTATTCCATTCATTAACAAGTTAATAATCACATCTGTTTAAGTCTGGAACGGGCGCTCCATTATTGTATCATTTTTTGACAAACGAGTTTGAGAATTGCAGCATAATTCCATTCCTGGCTCTCTGCTGCGTACAGCTCAGCTGTGTATACATTCATCATTTTGCTGACGACCGAGATGAATTTCCGCCAACCTGTCATGCTGTCTGGCTATTGGCAAGAAAAGCAATCAAGATCCATTTCCATAATTGCTATGTAAATATTCCATAGGTAGGGATAATATTGAAATCCACAAGGAGAACCTGACTTTGGGTACTGATATCTGTGAAGCTTCCGGCTTATGCCCATAAGGGCACTATAGATGATTCTCCGTTCCCAACCAAATTCTGACCCTCAGTAGCTTCCTGGGAGATTCGTTGCATCAAATCTCAGAGCCAGTGTGGTGTAATGGTTAAGAGCAGAGGTGGGATCCAGCAGGTTCTCACAGGTTCCCGAGAGTTCCCTGCTTTTGACACTGCAGGTTGCTAATTATTTGTGTGTGCCGAGAGAGGGTTACTAATTGGTGATTTTGCCACGTGATTTTTGCCTTAGTTACGTCCCTCCTCTCAGCAGTAGCGTGCAGAACTTGGAGCAGTCTAGCAGGAGGTGCACCGGCGTGCGTGGCAGCCTGCACCTGCATCCATTCATTTCCCGCTCAAGGACCGGCGCAGTGGCTGTGCCCTTGCCACAGTCCTGCCCAGGAATGCCCCGCCCCCGGAATGCCCGCCCCCGCCCCCGTCGTGCCCCGCCCAGCCCCATTAACGCTATGCCACAGTTTGAATCCCACCACCATGGGAACCTGTTACTAAAATTTTTGGATCCCACCACTGGTTAAGAGCAGTGGTCCCTAATCTGGAGAACTGGGTTTGATTTCCCACTCCTCCACTTGAGTGGCTGACTGTTATCTGGTGAATTGGATTTCTTTCCCTGCTCCTCCACATGAAGCCTGCTAGGTGACTTTGGACCAGTCACAGTTCTTCAGAACTTGCTCACCGCTCCACCCCCACCCCCACACAAGATGCTTGTTGTGGGGAGGGAAAGGGGAAAGAGTTTGTAAGCCGCCTCGAGACTCCTTACAGGAAAGGCAGAGCATAAATCCAAATTCTTCTCTTCTTCAGCAGGCAGCAGGTATCTAAACTTGGATATTCTTATGGACATGTGGGCGGGGGGGGGGGCGGTATAATTGATGATGGGTCTCAAGCCTGCCTGGCAGCCCTTCCTTCCTTCCTCATTGGGGGGGGAGGCAGATTTGTGCTGCGGTCAGTGAAAACATCACTCTTTCTCCACAGCCCATTCGGTTCGTCCCCCAGCCCAAAGGACTGGTTCTGAGTAACCAATTTAAATCCAGTTTCCAGGGTCCTAATGCATAGCTCACATATTGTTATAACAACAAGAAAGATGTTGAAAAGAAACCCCTTTCTCTATCTAGGAAAATAATCTGCAGATTCTGGTCAAGAAGACCTCCCTGCTTTTGACACTGCAGAATAGATATTTTTGGACCCTCTTTTAAAGTCAATTTCCTCTTCTCTGGGTAACAAGGTCTCTGACAGCCTAGTTCAGCTCTGTAACCACAACTCCACATGTTCCAATGAATTACTTCCAGAGACTATTGTCAATTTTGGCCCCCTTAGACAGAAGACCATCAGGCTTTCTTAAAGTCCCGTTTAATGTTCCAAAATGCACACCCAGTGCAGCACTTCAACAGGAGGCTGGATTGTTAAAAGAAGAGCCGAGGCCTGGACAGTAATTCTCAATTACTGGATGAAAATTCACCTTCAACCTGTTTGTCTCATACTGTTTTTTTTCCCTGTCATCCAATCCTCAGTCTTCTTGAAGTCTGGGAATAATTAATAAACTCCTTTCTATCAGCCTGACACCTGACAACTTGTTAGAAATGGGCTTGAGGAGAGCAACTAAGTTCTTTTTAGGAGTATTTAATGCTTCTTGATCTGTTTGTTTAATTAAACACTTCAATTTATTTTCACATTGTCTCGTTCTTGGCAAATGCTCCGGGGCCCACTTTTCACTGCCAGGGGAACCCATGCACAGAAAACAAGCTTTACCAGGCGGTTCACATTTCAGGACTGCTTCATCCTAAATGTTGTGTTGCAGCCCATAATGAATTCCGTGCTCCAGCTAATGCATAGAAAACAAGCTTGGCTCTATCCCACTGCGATTATTTTTCTTTCAACACAAACAAGGGACCAGGTAGGTTCTCAGAAACACCTTGCATTCTACCATCTTCTCCAAATCTCTGTAATCACAACGATTAGAACCCTACAATAGTGTATGTCATGAAAAAAAAATATATCTAAAAGCTGAAATCACCATAGCTGCAGATAATTTAGGATATGCATTTCAAAAAGGCTTTTTCCTGGAAACTGGTGGGACGTACGTCAAGACTGTGCGCTGTCCTGACCATGCTCTAACACTTGGAGAATCAGCCAAAGAGCAAAGGGGTGGGGGGAGGGGATATTTCCCAGAAATGTATAGTGGCTCAAATTTAACTCTGCAAATTCTCAGAATTCATCAAACATTTCCGTCACAAGTTTTGGAAGTTTGCACGTCCCATTCCTTAGCCCTAGAAGAGGCAACAAGACCCATGCAGGTTAAAACAGTTTCAGAGGGTAGCTGTGTTGGCCTGCAGTAGGCCAACTTTATGCAGCTGACCACCTTCTAACTGGGATATAAGGACTCAGAGATCTCCATTGCAACTTGTATCTGATGAAGAAGAAGAGAAGAAGAGTTTGGATTTATATCTCCCCTTTCTCTCCTGTAAAGAGAGAGACTCAAAGAGGCTTACAACCTCCTTTTCCTTCCCCCCTCACAACAAACACCATGTGAGATAGGTGGGGCTGAGAGAGCTCAGAAGAACTGTGACTAGTCCAGGGTCACCCAGCTGGCATGTGTTGGCGTGCACAAGCTAATCTCGTTCACCAGATAAGCCTCCACAGCTCAGGCAGCAGAGCGGGGAATCAGACCTATTTCTCCAGATTAGAGTGCACCTGCTCTGAACCACTACACCACGCTGGCTCTCAGCATTGATTCTTAAAAGCTTAAGTCTCTAAGGTGCTACTGGACTCAAATCTAGGTTAAGGTGACTGCAACTACACACCAAAGGAACAGGTCTAAAAGAGCACAGATGTCTTGGACAAGCGGGAATGCAAAAATAAAACCCCTGGGATGGTAGGTGCCAGTCATACCAAGAACACCAACATGCCAATTCCAGAGAATAAGTAAATCCACTTGGGAAGCTGCACAGGGCTCCCAGAGCTGTGGGGGCTAGAAAGTAAGTTTCTGGAGCTTTCTCTTTAAGAGAAACTCACTAGAACTGGCCTCAAGCAGGTTGATAATAAACCAGTTGCATTGTAGGCTAACTCTCTGTATGCCAGTACTCTGTATAATACTGATCATTATAATAAACGGCCCCAGCCTGTTCACATTACACCTCACAGTCCTGCATTGTAACCAAAATGTAAGAGATTCAGATTGCAGGTTGATTAATGGGTTGGGAAAAAAGAATTCCTGTCATGGTTTTCTTTAGAAACAAATGAGGTATTCTTCCAGTCGTTGCTCAAGATCTACTGATCGGAAAAGCTCAAGAAGGAAAGGAAAAGGGCTTAATGGGATGCTATTTAGCAGGTTATTTAGCAGGTGCTATTTAGCAGGTTATTTATCTCCACTCCATGACAAGTTTCATGTGTCCATTTCAACTCATTAAATCTCTATTAAAGCAACAGGGCATTTTCTCCTGCCAGGCTGTTGGCAACCCAAATATATATATATATGGAGAGGTGGGAGCCATTCAGTGTACCCTGACCTCCTTTGCTGGGAGTCTAGGATGAAAATATATAGGTTTGTGGTGGAAGTAACATCCGAACTGGGGTCATCCTGGATCATAGTGTGGCCAATATGAGCCCTATGTTTATTCTTTTCCCATCAGATCTCAGAAGTTAAGCAAAGTCAGCCCAGGTTGATATTTGGATGGGATACCATCAAGGAATACCAGGAAGGTTGTGACAAACCACCTCTGATGGTCTCTTGTCTTGAAAACTCTGTTAAGAGGTCACCATGGGCGTTTTCGCAAACACTTTTTGTTCCAGAATAAAAGCGAACCGCATTGATTCCTTGCCTTTTTAATGTAGTTTCGTCGCTCGATGGCATTCGCACATGGCCCTGTAGTCACGCATCTTCCGCTTGCTTCGCAACTCCCGTGTTTTCGCATCCCTCAGGAATGCGGTGCAAACGACGAATCTGATAGGCTGGCGCGCAGTCCTGGGGCGGTCCGGGGGTGGGCTAAACGTTCCTTGCATCACTCGTGGGGGCGTTGCCTCGTTGTCACGTGAGAACGTGACGTGGGCGGGTGAAAACCCTGATTGGCCGCCGTTAGCTCTCCTTTCAGGGGAGAAAAGTGGGGTATAAAAACAAACTCTTCATCGTCATCAATGAACCACCTGGGAGAGAGATTTACATGTTTATAAGATGAAAACTCTGGTCCAAAGGAAGTAATATTATGAGGGGGAAGGGGTGGGAAAATGGACTCGTAGCTCCTGGCTGAATGTACAGAGGCACGCTACCTGAAAGGGCTAAATAGAAAAACCTAGAAGCTCTTTTAGGCTTGGATAGGAGAAATGATTTTTTTGCCCCTCTCCCATATTCTTTTAGAAAACTCAAACCCAAGAATCCCTTTTCGTGGCTGTTCAATGATCGTTAGATGTTTTACCTCCATTGACCCGTTTTAATACTAGGATCCTGCCTGAGGCGGCCGTTGATTAAAATTACCCCGTTTGCCTAAGGAGGCAACCTGCGTCTGTAAAACCATGTCAACGATGGAGCGTCGGGGTCTCCTGGTTCTCACATTGCACACCCTGAACAACAGAGCTCCACATTAGCACGGTCCAGGCTTACACGACCGAACAGGACGAGGGGGGGAAGTCGAGTGAGATGCAAAAGAAACAAAGGAATGTGCGCGCGCAGCAAGAACGCCCCGTCGCACTCCCATTGGATAGATCAAATCTCGTCACACGGTGGGCGTAAACCCTCGCTGCCGCCTGATCCACTTTCGCTCCACTTTTGTTTCGCAACTAGGCACCAAATTCTGGGGGGAAACTGCGTTTTCCAAGAAAGTTGCACAAGTATCGAGCGACAGGAAAAATGCAGAACAACGGCTGGAATTTGGAACAGAAAGGGGGTCGGGACACATTTCGGCTTAAGTGTGTGCAAAAAAATGTGTGATACGGCGACGACCTCACATGCCAGATCTGCAACATACAGTGTGTGCAAAAACGCCCCCTATTACCTCTCAGCCCCCCCTACCCCACAGGGTGTTTGTTGTGAGGGGGGAAGGGAAAGGAGATTGTAAGACCCTTTGAGTCTCCTTACAGGAGACAAAGGGGGATATAAATCCAACTCTATTAAGAGGTCACCATATTACCCATTTAAAGGGATCACAGCTCCTTGACAAAACATATTTTTAATGAATGTGATAACAGCACTTCTCCTTTGGAAAATTAAAGGAGTGTTGTGATTCCTTCACAGTACAGTATAAATGAATTAACAGATGATTTAGAGAAACCAAGAATCATTCAGGATATTACAAGATGATAAAGTGCAGGTCTTGACATATCAAATTTAAAGTTATGTAGTCAAGTGGCGGGATTAGTTTGGATATCAAACTGGATTATAGGTCCAAAGCGGAGAAATGTAACATTAGAAACAATTGATGTCAAGAAGAAATACACAACTACACCAGCGTGGTGTAGTGGTTAAGGTGCACTCTAATCTGGGGAACAGGGTTTGATTCCCCGCTCTGCCACTTGAGCTATTGAGGCTTATCTAGTGAATTAGATTAGCTTGTGCACTCCAACACGTGCCAGCTGGATGACCTTGGGCTAGTCACAGTTCTTCGGAGCTCTCTCAGCCCCACCCAACTCACGGTACAAACTCCTCTTCTCTTCTTATGGACTCAAAAATCACTACATACAATACAGAAACAGGATAGGAAATATGTTATAAGAGATAGTCTATTAAAAACATGATTCAGACATGGATTAAGAGTAAGTCTGCCAATATCACAGTTGAAACCTCTGATTGATTCTTATTGCGATGAGGGTACGAGAAAGATGGACATCATAACATATGTAAATATGATAAAAAAGCAAGAAAGAATAAACTCTTGGAAGACAATAAAAGATGAGGAAACTAATATTTCATAACTAATGTATGATCAAATTATTTAAAAATCTAAACAACAGCTAACAAAAGAAGGACGTATGAAAAGGAAAACTAATTTTGAACAGTTAATTACAGGAGATATGAAACATCTATTAGGAAAAATGAACAAGCTGTTACTTCAATATGATACTGAAACAGAGCAAATGAAAGGCTGCATGATAAAATGGGCACAAAGCATTGGAGAGGATATACAGTAAGAATAAATCAATGAGAAAATTTATGGACTAATGAAATTAAGTTTATGGAATGTCAGATGCTAAAAGCAAACTGATATAAACAGGTGGTATATTACACCAAAAGCTAAAAGCAAAAACTAACAAAGATTGCAATAGTAAATGCTGGAAATGTCAAAATACAGATGCAACATTTTTTCACATGTGCTGGATGTGTAAAGAAAGCAAGAAAATATTGGATAACGATTCACAGTGGGATGCAGAAGATATTCAAAATCAAATTAGTATTAGACCCAACAAGTATGTTATTAAATATGTTGCCAAGCAATGTACCAAAAAGGAACAATAAACTATTTAAATATATGGTGACTGTTGTGGAAGTGAAATATGCTTCAAAGTGGAAAGCAGGCAAAATTCCTGATTTGAATGAATGGATAAATAAACTAACCAAACATGCAACAATGGCAAAATTAATGTCTTCTGTGCATAATAGACCAATTATAGAATTTCAAAATAAATGAAATATTTTACTAACTTACATAAATTTAGGGAAGAGAAGTAAACTATAGAATTAGAAACTTACAAATAAATGATTAGTGGATTAATAAGAATACCTAGTAAATATATGCAGTTAGATGATTAAAATGAAGAGAAATGTTTCCTAAACTGATGAATATATCAAAATATTAATAAATGTGAATTGTAATAGCTGTGAAGATGGCAATGTATTGGCAAAGGCTTTCACGGCTGGATTCAACTGGTTCTGTAACTAATTATTTTTATTTCATTTATTCGGTCATAAATTGTTCCCACAATTGTAACAAAACCCCGAAACGTGAAACTGACCATAGTCTTATTCTCGAACTGCGCCTTAGAACTCCATGTAACACTAAGGCCAGCCTGAGCCGCTCCTCTTGCCTTAACCCTAAGCCTTTTAACGGCATTACAACGCTGTTACAACAATGAATTACAATGGTGTTGTAACGCCATTGTAACGGTGTTGTAACGGCGTTACAAAACCGTAAACCTAACCCTAACATAAAACTGACCGTAGCCCTATTATCGGACTGTGCCCTAGAACTCAACGTAACAATAAAGCAATCCTGGGCCACCCCTCTTGCCTTAACCCTAAGCCTTACAATGGCGTTACAACTGCGTTACAACAGCGTTACAACACCGGTGTAAATGAATTACAATGGTGTTGTAACGGCATTGTAACGGTGTTGTAACGGCGTTGTAACAGCATTGTAACGGCATTGTAAATATGTTACAATGCCATTGTAAAGGTGTTACAACGGCGTCACAATGGCGTTGGAAAACCCTAACCCTAACCCTAACATATAACTGACCATAGCCCTATTATCGGACTGTGCCCTAGAACTCCACGTAACACTAAATCAAGCCTGAGCTGCTCCTCTTGCCTTAACCCTAAGCCTTATAACGACGTTACAACGGCATTACAACGGCCCCCCTGAATCAAACTGCACCAAACATGGGGGTTATCATAAGGACAATCTCCTGATGATACCCTGGAATTTTGGTGCCGATATGTTTAAAAATGCGCCCCCTGAAGGCCGAGACGTGAAAAACACCAAAAAATAAAAACGCGATTCAGCTGGGATTCGGACAGCTCAGATACGGACCCTGCTCGTCCGAATCCATCCAAATCATTGCAGATTCGGTCAAAATCTGGATTCGGACTGTCCAAATCTCCAACCCTAGACTTGTTGTGGGTTTTCCGGGCTCTATCAGACCACGGCCACACAGCCCGGAAAACCCACAAAAACCAGTAACATGGCAAGTTTCATGCACCCCCCCCTTTTGCTTTTTGATTGTTTGATTTATATTGCTGTGTATGCCAATAAAGGTAGCTGAATTCTTCTCAAATTCTTGCAATGTTGGTTGAAATGTTTTGAAAATTAATTTAAAAATTTAAAACACTCAAGACAACTTGGATTTGGAAAAGTTCCCAGAAGAGGTTGGCATAGCATAGCTTTTCTTTCCTTCTTGAGAAAAAATGATATATGAGAAAGAATTTGCTGGACTAGAATTTTACAGTTGATTTAACTGGATTAAGCAGGACTAGACACAATCAAGCTGTTGGGAAGGGCTGGGGTTCTTGTGTTTCACACAAAAATGCCACAGCCTCTGAACTTTCTCACAGGAGCAGAAGAAAGGGTGCTTTCACATGCTGTGAAACCTCCATGTTTCAAGAAAAGTATACTTCCAAACACAAGTTTCTAAAGGAAGACTAGCCTTCCAGATAATCTCTGGATACTATCTGATGCAGCAAGATTCTTCTTGTTACTGCTGTAAAGTACCATCAAGTCATAGTTGACTTATGGTGACTTCAAGGCAAGTAACAGAGATGGTTTGCTATTGCTTGTCTCTGTGTCCTGGTGGACTTCCTTGGTGGTCTCCCATCCAAGTACTAACTAGGACCAATCCTGCTTAGCATCTTAAACCATCTGATGTGATTGGACTAGCCTGGGCCTTAGTCCCTATGATAGGGATTAGGGTCAAGGCCTTAATCCCCGAGATACGTAGAATCCCATTTTTCTTGCACAAAGGAAGCTCCTTTTGGATCAATGGCCAGCAGCCCAGAGGGATGAAGTAGATTAGTTGGGCAGGAGGTCATGACATATTAATTACATTTTATTCCAGCCTACTTCCAAGGAGCTTATTCTTGGCTTTGTGTTCTTCTGTTCAGCCCATCCATTCAGATTCTCCTCCCAAACCCTGCCCTCTATGCCCCAACCTGGGGAGCTGAAATGGGAGGCAACAAAAGACAAGACCTTTTCAGTGGTTGCCCCTTGCCTGCCAATGCCTTCCCCTGTGAGGCTTGCCCGCTATCTACCCTACTCCATTTCTTTTAACCCAAACGTTTAACTGAGGAATCTTCTAAATTGTTTTTACCTTCTGCTTCTGGCTTGAGGACTGTTTTAGATGTATCATATCTCACCCCAAAGTATAGAATATTTCCAGCGTATTTTCATAACCTTAACAGCGCCAGGTTTGAGACGTGCGTTTATGCAAGCATGTATGAACACATTGCCCTCGGCTGACCTCAGAGGAAGATATTTAAAGATCCCATCAAAGGACAGATTATGCCATTGCCCTGACAAGTAAAAAGAAACCATAGCACACATTTTGCTATACTGTACCCGGTATAACTCCCTAAGTAGAGTCTTCATTGATCCCCACCTGAATACTGACCTCTTAAGCCCTGATACAGACAAGACTTGGTATCTTTTAAATGATCACAGTCCAAGAAGAACTGAAGACGTGGCTAAGTTTCTAGCAAAGGCATTTTATCCCAATGTTTTATAAAAGTTCTATATGTTTATATATGCCAATAAAGGACATTGGAGTTGATTTTTGAAGTATCATATTACAGTACTGTTTGTTTTGTCCCTGTTTTCATGTTCTGATTAGCTTGGATGTTAATGGCTGTTTTTAATGGTTTACTTGCAATGATTTCACATTGCTTTGTCTGTAGAAGGTCTCTGGAGAGGTAGCATATACATTTTCTGTACAAATAAATTGGCTGTACTCTATTTTAGGCAGGTTAAGTTGAGAGAGAATGCCTTGGCCAAGATCATCCAGTGAACTTTTATGGCTGAGGTATGATTTTTACAGGATGACGCCTGTCCTGATCTGATATGCCAGTCATTCCACTAAACTGCACTGGTTCTCATGGCAAGAAGTTATAATATGGCACAGAAACAAAGTCAGCAGTTTTCCTTCTTTAAACTATGGCCCCTTCCGCACATGCAGAATAAGGCACTTTCAATCCACTTTCATGATTGTTTGCGGGTGGATTTTGCTATTCCGCACAGTAAAGTCCAGCTGCAAAGTGGATTGAAAGTGCATTATTCTGCATGTGCGGAAAGGGCCTATGATTGGCAGCTACAGGCAAGAGCTATCTTTCCACTTTTCATTTGAAACTGTATGAAAGGTAAGCTGTTTAAAAAATACTTCAAGGCAGCCAGAGGCGTTTGTCCCATTGGGCAAAGTGGGCAGTTGCCCAGGGCGCCATTTTGTGGGGGGCGCCAAAAATGCAGGTAGGATTTTTTTGAATTTTCAGTGTTTTTCTGTTTTTGGCCTGCATGGGGCGCAGTTTTTGGGCTAGCAGCACCACAATTTCAGGGATTTTTCAGGAGACTATCCTAATGATATCACCCAGGTTTGGTGAGGTTTAGTTTAGGGAGTCCAAAGTTATGGGAGTGTCCCCATCCCCCATTGTTTCCAATGGGAGCTAATAGGAGATGGGGGCTACACCTTTGAGGGTCCATAACTTTGGACCCCCTCAACCAAACTTCACCAAACCTGGGTGATATCATCAGTAGGGGCTCATGAAGATACTCTGAAATTTTGGTGCTGCTATCTTAATAATTGCACCCCTGACAGCAGGCACACCCTAAATTTCCACAGATTCTCCTTTAAAATCCACCCCCTTCCTGCCAATGCTTGTTTTCTTTCTTTCTTTTATTCTTTCAATGCCTAATAAAGGTTGTTGTTGTTGTTGTTGGGGGGGGACGTCAAACTCAGGTTTTGCTCAGGGCTCCAGTTTGCCTAAATACGCCACTGAAGGCAGCTTGAAGACAAAACAAGCTCCATTCTTGCAGCACAGGTTAATTTACACCTCCCATAAGATTTAAAAAAGAGCTATTGTGCGTTCTGGGAATTTTAAATGAATACTAACTTACTGCGGCTTTTTTTTTAGCTGTGATATAATCTTTGTAGCACCCACACAAGACTTTGGCTTGCTTAGAAGTATAAAAGGTGGAGAGGGAATTGTGTGTCTCTGTGTGTGGGGTGATTTCACAATACTTACAGAATCTTACAGTTCTCTTTTAGAATATGTGTGGGGAGTCCCTTAAGAAATTTGCAAAGAGCAGTATCAGGATGGAACGTCCTTTTGCTAGTAACCTCTTCAGAGAACAGAGCTGCTGACTTTCTTGTTCTCTGAGGACCCTACCCTGCTGAACAACAAATAAATGAGTGGAGAGGAAATACCCTGTTTGTGATACTGCTATAGAGTAAGGACTGTGCATAGAAGCAATAATCCGCAGTTTGTAGTTTGTGAACATTTTGGATTAGGTGGGTTACCAACCACTCCTATGAGAACAGCTGCTAAGTTTTCAAAGGGATTAAAATCCTGTTGAATATCATCTGTTGAATATCATCAATGGCTCCCTCGAGCAAGGAGTCTTTCCGGATGGGTTGAAGGAGGCGGTGGTCCGAGTGATCTGGCCAATTACCGCCCCGTTTCGAATCTTTCGTTTCTGGGGAAGGTAATTGAGAGAGTGGTGTTGGAGCAGCTTCAGGGTTTCCTGGATGACGCATCGGCTTTCGACCCCTTCCAGTCCGGCTTCCGTGCTGGGCATGGGACGGAGACTGTTCTCACCGCCGTCACAGATACTTACTCCTCCATGATGCAGCTTCTTGGACCGAGGCGGATCGTGGGCGCTTTCGCTGGTATTGTTAGATCTTACTCGCGAGCGTTTGATGGCGAATGGTTTCGACTCACGCATCTTTTGGCCCACCGCCTGGCCGCTTTCCAGGGTCGCGCGGGCACTGTCCTTCAATGGATTGGGTTCTCATTTCTCCTCGGGGCCGGAGTCAGCAAGTGTGGGTCGCGGGGACCAGAAGCCTCCTCGGACGGTCCCTTACTTCATTGTAGGGTGCCTCGAGGGAGCGCTACTGTCCCCGGGCTAAGTTATTTAACATCTATATGCGAATTCCCTTGCTCAGCTGGTACGGAGTTTTGGGCTGACCTGTCACCAGTACGCTGATGACACTCAGCTCATTCTGTCGATGGAGGGGGGAGCAGTCACCGCCCCTGCAGCTCTACAGCATTGTTTGGAGGCGGTTGCTGGTTGGTTGCGACAGAGCAGGTTAAAACTGAACCCATCGAAGACGGAGATTCTTTGGCTTGGCCACAGGGGGGTGGCTGGGAATTTTCAGCCGCTGGTGTGGGAGGGGGTCTCATTGGCGCCGACCTCCTCTGTCCGCAGCCTGGGGGTCCACCTGGATTCGTCTCTTTCAATGGAGACCCAGGTGGCCCTTACAACCCGGACTGCTTTTTTTTCCTCCCATCTCTTCTTTGGTCCAGGTCTGCCCGGCAAGGCTGGCCACTCCCTTTCCTCTCCCCAAGCCGACTCTTAGCCACTGGTTATCCATGCACACGGGTCACCTCCAGGTTAGATCTAGTTGTAACTTCGCTTCTTCTACGCTGGCCTTCCCCCTCGCGGTTGATCTTCAGAAGTTACAACTGGTCCAGAATGCAGCTGGCTCGACATTTGCTCACAGGGGCCCCTTTCGGGATCACATCCAATCTGTGTTGCGCTCAGCTTACACTGGCTCTCCGAAGGTCGGAAGTTCCAAATCATCTTCAAGGTATGGGTTCTTTGACCTTTTAAGGCCTTACACGCTGCCTGGGACTCCTCTGTCTGTACCTCCGGGACTGCATTACCCCATATGTCCCCACTCGGCCTCTGCATTCAGCAGAGGCCAATTTGCTGGTAGTCCCCGGCCCCTCAATGATACGGCTGGCCTCCACGCGGACCAGGGCTTTTACGGCCCTGGCCCCAGCCTGGTGGAACACTCTCCCTCCAGCTGTCCGGGCCCTGCAGGACCTTGGTGAATTCCGCAGGGCCTGCAAGACAGAGTTGTTCCATCGGGCCTTTGGAGTAACTAGCCGTTGATGGTGTCCCCCCCATCTTTGTTTGTTTACATCTTTTATTGATGGAGTCAGCAGTCTTCCCATCTAGGGAGGGTTTAAAAATGGGTTTGCTGGGCGCCCGATTCGACTTTAATCTTGTATTAACCGCTGTTTTAAATGGGGAGCTACTAAGTTAACAATTTATTATATTGGATTTTAATTGTTTAGTTTTGACTGTATTTAGTCGATCTGTGATTTTAACTCTGTTGTACGCCGCCCAGAGCCCTTCGGGGATAGGGCGGGTTATAAAACCAAATAATAAATAAATAAATAAAAATAAAAACAATAACTTTTGGTTTAAAAAAAACCTAGCATACAACTATTACCTATCATTAGCTAATTTATCTTTGCTGTTTCCTAGTTCATCTTCTCCGTATTTCCAGCACCTTCTTTAAGTATTCACCCTCCAACCCACAATTCTCTAGTTCACAGTGTGTGTGCCCCCCCAATAATCCCCCTACCCACTCTATTGAAACATAGCAAGTATGGTTGCTAGATCCAGATGGAGAGTTCAGGTTGCCAACTCCAGCTTGCGAATTCCTGGAGATTTAAGGGCAGTTCCTGCAGATGACTGACTTTGGTTTGGGAAGGAAGCTCGTCAATGAAGTGATGTCACAGAGTCCACCCTCTGAAGCTGCCGTTTTATTGATCGATTTATGTGAAAAGCAGGGTATAGCAGATACCAATAAAGATCCAGATACCAGGTTCTGTATTACTTATCTGCTCATTTGAGTTAGTGTCGAATAGAGATACATAATTCTCTTTTCGAATTTGTATAATATAAATAAGAGAAACTGATTGTTAGTGTGTCTGTAAGCACAACTGTTTTGCAGCTTTCAGTATAAATTATGGGAGTTGACTTTTTACAGCTCCACAGAGGCAGAGGTGGGATCCAGCAGGTTCTCACAGGTTCCTGAGAGTAGGTTACTAATTATTTGTGTGTGCCGAGAGGGGGTTACTAATTGGTGATTTTGCCACGTGATTTTTGCCTTAGTTACGCCCCTCCTCTCAGCAGTAGCAGAACTTGAAGCCAGCTCTGGCTGGAGGTGCACCGGCGTGCGTGGCAGCCTGCGCCTGTGTGCATTCGTTTCCCGCCCAAGGGCCGGCGCAGCGGCTGCGTCCTTGCCACAGCCCCGCCCAGGAATGCCCCGCCCCGGAATGCCCAGCCACGCCCCCGGTGTGCCCTGCCCAGCCCCATTGGCGCTACGCCACAGTTTGAATCTCACCACCATGGGAACCAGTTACTAAAATGTTTGGATCCCACCACTGCACAGAGGTGTGTGAGAAGCTTACTGTAAACAGGTGGATAATTGTATTTCTAAAACTTGACATGTATATGTCCTACCCGGCAGTTGGCTACCTTGTGCAGTAGACATATTGGCCAAGACAAGGTTTGCTGCAGATAGTTTTTGTGGTTGAAATTGGTCCTTACCAGGAAACTGAGTGCTAATACTTGGCTAGTGAATGGATGAGCTCTGAGTGGAAAATGGATCTGCTCGTGTTCTCCATAACGCAGTCATCACGAATATCTTTCATCAGACTCAGAAAATGCACAAAGATGGCATTTAATAAAAGTATCTGACAGCCATAATGTATTCTGGATAAGCTCTTTTTGGCTGCCATTTCAACCAGATATGATTATCATTCAAAGTCAGAATGCATTTTTCTGATGCTGCAAACGGACCGCTTGGTCTGAATGGGTTTAAAACTGACATGCTACGCTCAGGCTAGGAAAGGAAAGGAGCATGCACAGCAATGGATGATAACGATAAAACCCATTAAAAATAAAGTCTTGTTAACACATAAGAAGCGTGATTAAAAAGTAAATTAAGAAACAAAAAACCACATTAAAAAAACCAGCCTGAATCAGTAGACTCTAAGCAGCTCTGTCCTATACAGTTACTCCTAAGAGTATTCATGTCAGTGGGATTAGAATGGAGTAACTCCACACAGGATTACACAGGATATCCCCTCTGCAGCTCGTAACCAGTTTCAAAACCACCTTTTTATTACAGCAACCACCAGGGCATGCCTTAACTGGCAAAGCACACCACAGCTATTTCCCCATTCATTAAGGTTGAGACACAGGTGAATTCCACACAGGCCGAATATAATGTCTGCAGAACATTATAAAAACCATTGGGGGGGGGGGGGTTCCACACAGTTCCCATTCCCAAAACTAATTTGGCCTGATTTATTCACCTCAAGTCAGGATGTTTGAAAATTACTAAACTAGCAATCCTTTCACACTGTTTATTTATTTATTTTATTTATTTATGAGATTTTTATACCGCCCAACCCCCGGAGGGCTCTGGGCGGTGCACAACACAGGTTCAATACAATATATACAAACAAATCCCATTTGATTAAAATTTAAATTTAAGAATTTTAAATTCAGTAAAAATGGTGTCAGCAATAACCCCCATAATAAACTATCCTGGTTTGGAGACACTCCTGCGTGAACACAACAGGCAGGAGATTTCCTTCCCTCCTACCGGTTTCCTTTAGGTTCCATGCTGTCCACACTGTCTGGGAGAATCTACTTGCCCACCATTCTGTGCACATTGTGGACAGGTTCTCTGAGTGCACAACAGTGTCAAAGTCCCCCAAGCATATTTTCTTCCCGGGGCAGCGCATACAACAGCCATATAGATCTACCTCAACACATTCTCCTGACCATTGCAGGGAGGTTCCTTTTCCTTTTTTAAAAAATTTTTGTGTGTTGAACACATGCAGCTACACAGGTGCAGCTGATCGGATTGTGGGACAATCAGCATGAATGTGGGCAGAGGTGGGATTTAGCCGGTTCGGCCCGGTTCGGCTGAACAGTTGTTAAATGGTGAATCCCACCACTGGCCGGCTAAATGAGCAGCGTGGCGGGGCCGCTGCTGGGCGCCCCTTGGTCCCACCACTCTGGCTCGCCAGGCTGCCTGGGACCATCACCACATCAGGTAAGTGGGACGCAGGGGCGGGGCTGTGGGCCCCACCACAAACAGGTGTTGCCCAGATACCATTTTCCCTCCCCACAGCTCTGCCAGTTGGGCATGAAGTGTTAAGCTGCCCCCCATTCCCCCAGATCCTGGAACCGGTTGTTAAATTACTTGAATCCCACTACTGGATGTGGGGTTTCATTTTTGTATGCCTTCACAGCTACGCATCTGTTGCAGTAAATTAAAAGGAGGGAAGTGTCTTGTGTGAAAGCAACTTGGATTGTTTCCATGGGCTTCAGATGCTGTCTGAATGGATGAAGGGCACAGATGTGAACAGAAAGAGGAAAATGGGTTCCTTTGTAATGACCGCAACCCGTTATACATATGCTGGATAGAATCCACCACAGTTGTATTCTCTGCTGATTCAAGAGGAAAATATGTAAGGATGAATCTTCGCTACTGTCTTGTAACTAAGGTAGCCCTGCACTTGGGCACTATCATAGTGTAACAACTAAGGGACTACGCTAGAATAGAATTTTGAAAGTGACAGTTAGAACTCTGACAGTTGAGAGTTGACAGTTGACTTGAGAGAGAAGCTAACAGATAGAAGTTGGAAACAGTTGTGTGAACTGTAAGATATCTGGTGGAAGATTCTCCTCAGAAGTGAAAAGGAATACATGTTGGATTTTTAGATCAGAACAGGATCCATAACCAGTAATCTAGAGAAAATAGCTCTCAGGCCATGGTGGCGAACCTTTGGCACTCCAGTTGCTATGGACTATAATTACCATAAGCCCCTGCCAGCATGGCCAATTGGTTGTGCTGGCAGGGGCTGATGGGAATTGTAGTCCATAACATCTGGAGTGTGAAAGGTTCACCACCACTGCTCTAAGATTTATAGAGTGATTCCTAAGAACTTAATGGGAAATATCTCTTATGAATTGCCAGTTTGAGAGAGAGAATGGGGAAGCATGTTTGTGTCCCTAACCACTCTGAAAAAGAAAGAAGCACACATTTACGATAGTGTAAAAGAAGCTTAAGTTTAAGAAAAAATCAATTATTGCAGATAAAAACCACTTTCAGTAGAAAATAAAGATTTAAACGTATTGTCGAAGGCTTTCACGGTCAGAATCACTGGAGTGCTGTGTGGTTTCCGGGCTGTATGGCCGGGCTACAGGCGAAACATCAGGAGAGAATGCTGCTAGAACACAGTCATACAGCCCAGAAACCACACAGCACTCCAAAGATTTAAACATTTGTATGTGAACCACCTTGATACATTTGGAAGTACAATATATCACTTGAGCTTAACCATTTCAGTCTTTTCAATTCCATTATTCTTTACAACCTACATACGTCCTATGACAGTGATGGCGAACCTTTTTAAGACCGAGTGTCCAAATTGCAACCCAAACCACAGTTATTTATCACAAAGTGCCAACCCGGCAATTTAACCCGAATGCTGAGATTTTAGTTTAGAAAAAAAATGGTTGGCTCTCTCTTCCTCTGGCCCAGCCACTCATGCAGGGGCCACCCTGCTCTAGCCTCCAGCAAGTCCTGCATGCACCGCTCTGTGCCTCTCTAGCATCTCTGCCTCCTCCTTCATGCCTCCCTCGGGCAGAGAAGCCACCTCGAGAGCACAGGCACTCAGGGCCTCACTCAGCTGAGTCCTCCCTGCTCACCACGGTGCGTGCATGTCGTGCTCAGTGACCCAGGCCAGCCTAGATGTGTGTGTGTGTGGGGGGGGTGATTCTCCGCCCCCCACATGATGAACTCTGTGTGTGCGTGCCCACAGAGAGGGCTCCGAGTGCCACCTCTGGCACCCGTGCCATAGGTTCGCCATCACTGTCCTATGAAGATTTGCTAACCTGACTTTTAAATCCTATGAAAAGAAACAAATATCACTATTTTTAAGTTGTATTTCAAGTTGTATTTTCTTTGTTGTGCTCCTTTTCTTCTGGTTCTGGTCTTCTTGCTAAATTCTGGTTTCTTTTCTTTTCTTTTGTTTTCTGTTGTGGAACCTGGTTATTGGAGTTTGTTTCTCCGTGTTTGGTTGCACTGCATAATTACGAAACAGATGAATCGAAGCTCAGGGGCAAAAAGCAAACTAAGCTTGCAGAAGGTCCCAAGTTTATTACCTGAGGTTCCAACAAAGGACCGCAGTTGTCAGGTGTGGGGAACTTTGATGGAGCAGTAATGTCATGCAAGTAAATAAGGGGCTTAATAGGCAATTGTTTCACGTGGTAGAAGGCTGCTTCATATAAGCAATTATTTTGAACCAAATTTCTAAAATGTCTTTTAATTTTTTTTATCATCTTGGTACCTTACCTCCAGTTTTAATTTTGTTCAGCCTCCACCCTAACTTTTTAGACAGCATAAGAATATGAGGTATTCGTTTGAGAATGTAGGAATATGAGGTGTAGTTCTGGATCAAAGCAGTAATCCAGCATTTTGTTTCAGACAGCGGCCAGTCAGTTACGCTGCAAGGCCAAAAAACAAGGTATTAAGGCCCAGATCTTCCTTTGATGTTGCCTCCTGTAACATTGGAATTCAGTAGTTTGCTGCCTCTGAATGTGGAGTTTCCTTTAGACATCATAGCGAGTCATTTTAGCAGATAGCCACTGATGGACCTCTCCATCCAGAATCTAACCCCCCTTTCAAGCCACCTATGCTTAGTAGCCAGCACTATATCAACAGACAGTGACCCTGAGTAAATATTTACTTCATGTGTTGTGTTTGTCTCAGATGTGCAGGTAGGGAGTTTACCTCAGTGTTCATCACACAGTACCTAGCTACGTCAGGCACTTGATGAATATTGTTGTTTAGAAGGAATGTGCCTTTTGTTATACCCTTAAGAAGAAGAGAAAAGTTGGATATATCCCACCTTTCTCTCCTATAAGGAGACTCAACGGGGCTGACAATCTCCTTTCCCTTTGTCCCCCACAACAAACACCCTGTGAGGTAGGTGGGGCTGAGAGAGCTCAGAAGAACTGTAACTACCCCAACGTGACCCAGTTGGCATGTGTTGGAGTGCACAAACTAATCTGAATTCCCCAGATAAGCCTCCACAGTTCAAGTGGCAGAGCGGGGAATCAAACTCGGTTCCTCCAGATTAGAGTACACCTGCTCTTAACTTACACCACTGCTGCTCCCTTATCTCTTCTAGTTCCCTCCATCCCAGTAAATTGTTCCAGATGTTTCCCAAGGATCCACGTGACTCCCCAGAGCCTCACAAAGTGAAACAAAACAATCTCAGAATTATGAAAAATAAAATTTCCATTTGTTTTGGAAATTTGTATAGAATCTGCATGATCCCCCCCACACACACACACACACAGAGACACAAATGCTGAGACAGTCTGATCCAGGCTGATGAATTCTTGCAGCTGTGTGTGGTTTTTTTGTTAAAGAATTATTATTACTGTGCCTGGGTAATAGTTATCATTCTGCCGACTGTCATGGCAACTGATTGCGGCACTTGTCGATAATGATACTTACTAAGATTTTGATTAATGAACCAAACTTAGGCCTCCTCCTGCAATTGACGCCCTCCCACTAGGGTTTCCGTACCAGCAACGGATCCTGTTGGGGTCAGGTGTCTCAGGGACCCATCATAAAGGAACAAACTGAACAAGAAAGCCTCATTTTACAGACAACTACAAATATCCATACTTTGGTTTCGTATATCTGGTAGAGATGTTTTGGGTGAATGATAGATCTTGCCCTAACATAGCAGGGGAGGTTATCATCCTTGGAGATAATTTTCTGGTCATGTATACACCCACCCAATCAATATTCATTTCACATCATATGGAATGGAATTGCTAGTAGTAACTCAGCATTATCAGCATTCAGGGCAATCCCATTTTCTCCCCAATGGAGAACCAAAACAGCTCACACTCCAAAAACAAAATGGCGACCTGAATAGTGACTAATAATCTATGCTCCGTCAGCTGCTGCTGTTTTTAAACAACGTTTTCACTCCTACAGCCCATTAAAGGAGAGCATGAGGAGAAGAAAGCACAGGCAGTAGATACAGAATGTTGGTCTCATAATAGATGCCAGACAACAGATGCTGGAGGAGGTTTTCCCCTGAAGATAGGGAGGAGAATTTGTCTATGCTGTCTGATGATTGTTAGTGTGCTTTATCTTGCTGGACCTTGTTGGTGATTCTTCTATACTGTGCTGGAAGGTGTGATGAGAGAGAATCACTGCTTGTCAGAGTGGACAGTACTGATCAGGGACAGCTCACCCACTAGGCAGCACCAAGCAATCACCTATGAGGTCTGCTGGGAAGGGGTATTTAGTGTGTGACCCAAGACTCAACATTAACATAGTGTGTATGGAGACAAATTGTCTCCTGAGTGCCATGTGGGAACTCTATCTCCTCCTGCCCCCCCGCCCCCACTAGGATGGCTTCCCACAGCATCAGGGCCTGCTCTGGAGGTGCTCTGTCCTTCCTTCTGTCAAGGGGGGGTACCCTGATAAACTAGCCTAGGGTGCCCCCAAATCCTTAGGCTTAATGGACCAATGGTCTGATTCAATGTAAGGCAATCATGAGGCTTTTCTGCACAAGATCAAAAACACTTCCCGGCTGCCATTTCGTGGTCATTCTGGGTTTTAAAAAACTTCTTATTAGATCCGATTTTATGAAACTTCAAAACCTCGTGCTGTGATTCTCTAGGGGTCATGTCTACATAGCTATGTAGACCCCCGAAACAAATGATGCAAATACAGCATAAGAAGGCCAGTGCAAGCTCAGAAAATGATAAGCAGGGACATAGGTAAGGGGGGGGCTCACGGGCTCAAACCCCTCCCATTACATGTCCAGCTTGCTTGAAACAGTGCAGGGAACGGAACAGCCGGAAAGTCAGCTCAGTCACTGAACCCACCCCATTAAAAATCTATACCTATGTCACTGCTGACAAGAAAGTTCAGGGACTGCACAGCGGCCACAGAAACATTTTAAAGAGATCCGCACAGCATGTGAAAACGCTTCCACAAAAGCATCGCTTCCAGAACTGTTTTCAAAAAAGAATCGCTTGGGAACAGAATGCAAATAAAATGTTTTCAGGCAGGAAATAAAACATTTTGGGCTAAAAAACCATGCAGAACTCCATGGAGGAAACGTTTCATTTCCTGCCTCACAATGTTTTATTTAGTTTGTGCGGATTCTTTAGCCATGATCTCCTGTTTCATTGTAATAAATGGGTATAGTTACTTAGACAGTCCAAGGCTTCATGAACGGGTATTCAATAACCATGACGTGCAATCCCAAACCACTGTTGTCTCTGGTAAACATTTTCTGCAAGTTTTTGTTATGATGACCATGGGACACAATAAATAAGTACAGTATGGCCACGGTAGGCAACATCACAGCGCAACCCTTTTAACCCCCTTAAAAACTATTGTCCTCTCTAGTTTCATGTGGCTCAAATCCAACAGCATGATGTACTTGACATTTTTAAAGAGGTTGAAAATTTTCCTTAACAGAATCCAGGGCTTGGCGAGGAAATAACTGCTATAAATACAAACGCAACTGACAATGTTGAATTGATACTTGTTATGGGAAAAATCAGAGATAGTTGCTGCTCCTTTGCACAGCTCCATGAAAAATACCAGAATGTCCACCCAGCTACATCTTTGCTTTCAGTAAAAATACAAAAGGAAAAAGAAAACCTACAAGGAGTGAGCATATAATGAGGATTATTAATACAGTGCAAATGATTAAGATAGAAAACCATTACAGTGCTATTAACCTGGAAACTGTCAGAGGAAATGTAGGAAATGTCTAACGAGGATGGAAGTACAAAGAAAACAATGGTTCTCGTCAATCAGTGGGTTCTTTTTAAAAAGTGGTGTCGAATTTCTAACAGCCACATATGCCTGCACAGATCCACACAAGAAACATCTATCCCCAAGAGGTATCCCCATCCCTTCCTGCAACGATAACATCAATGCGGCACTTGCTCCATCAATTTGCATTCCTTTCTCTTGAGGCCACCACCAAGGGGGCCACCAATCCCTGTGCCAAGATTTCTTTCTTACACACGAGTTGCAGGTCACGTATTATCTGACAAGAGGCATGAGTTTGGGTTGAAGGCAAGCCTTGTTTTTCCACAAGGGTGTGTGTGTGTGTGGGGGGGGGCTTCTAAGGCTGGGACAACGAGGGGACAGAGGGTCACGTGCAAAACAGGCAGCCCCCCCCCCAGCTTATCTATAGTGTTCTATGCTCTAACACATCTTCGACAATAATTGTCCATATTGAATAGCAGTGCAAACTCCATTAAATGCTGGTCTACGGTCCACAGCAATTTCAATGTCACTTTCCTTGTTCACTGTCCCATCTGTTATCTTGTACGGCAGCTAAAGGAGCAAACATTCGTAAACGTCTCGAAGGAGAAGTAGTAATCTTTTCCTCTTGAGTCAAGATGCAGGCGTAGCGGGTTCACACGTAACCCTCTGGGCAATCTACCATGTGCAATGTGTACTTTTCATCTCACAGCTACAGGGATGTTCAGCAGCTGAATTTTGTGGACAAAAACCTTTTTGTTTACCTATATAACATCAAGTCACAGCTGACCTACGGAGGACCCCATAGGGTTGTCAAGGCAAGAGATGTTCAGAGGGTGGCTTTTAACTGCCTGCCTCTCTGTCACAACCTGGCATTCCTTTGCGGTCACCTATCCAAATAATAACCAAAGTCAACCCTGCTTAGCTTCTGAGATCTGCAGAGATCAGGCTTGCCTGGAGCTACCCAGGCCAGAGTGGGTAAAACCTACTTACTACAAATCCCCCAAAGACCACACTTCTGCATTATCTGCAAGAGATAGTGTGTAAATACACATACACACCCTGATCCACTTACACATCCCGCACACGTGATTCTGTTAACCACACTTGGCAATGGGATGCCGATTCCTGCCCCGGTATCCTACTTTGGGCAGTCTGTTTGGGACCACTAAACTATCCATTCTGCAACTTCCTTTGTGAGAGTTATGGCTACTCATCTAACGTTGAATGCTCGGAGGATTACTGCAGTGCTCAATACTAGAAGAGCACAGGGCGTACTGGAAAGGTGAGGATGACTGGATTCCCCCCCCCCCCTTTGTAAGGTAAGAAATCTCCTATGTTTTCTTGGCAGCCTGTGCACTGACTCCAGTTTTCTTTACAATGCTTGAGCTTGGCTGTTGTGCCTTGGGTTTGGGGACGGCTGGCTTCCTTGGTTTCTGACAGCTGGTTTGAAGGGGTTTCAGTCCCAGCATCTCGCAGTATTTATTGCACTGGTGGAGAGCCTTAAATTGATCGATAAATGAGATGGAGCAGTTGCCTTTGAAACCCTTGTACCTGCAGCGGGACAAAGGATAGAAACAGCTGTTAGGTTGCCAAGACAAAAAATGCATTTTTGATGTACAGATGCATCTGAAACATTTACACATTTCCCCAGTGGAATTTGCGGGACTATTTTGGCTTGGGAAAACAGAATGGGAGGAAGGCTGAAGCCCCTTTTCCATGCTTACCACAGTGACAATCACATTTGAGCTTTGCACGTGTAAGAAAGAACACACAGCTTACATGTGGGAACCACCTACTCTTATATGATCCTACCTGACCACTACAGTCATCTTCAGAGGCCTTGCTCCAGGTACCCCTGCCTTCTGAGATTCAATGAATAGCAACCTGAGAAAAAGTCTTATTGGTTGTGGCACCAAAATTATGCAATTCATTCCCCAGAGGGATTCACCCATTCCTTTTTATCATGATCTTCCACCACAGGGGTGAAGACTTGTATAGCCTGGTATCTCCCACACTGAATCTCACTGACTCATCCTATTTATGGGTTTATGTATTTATGATTTGTTTTCATTGCCTTTAATTCTTACATACATGCTTATGTTACCTATGTAAACATAGTGTTCACATAGTCTTCACCAATGTAAACACAGTCTTCACCGTTACGTTTTTTACCCTCCCCAAAATCCTGGGAAGACTGGAGAACTGGTATACCTCCTTCCTTCTAGCAGACTTTGAATTTAGAACCTCAGAGGTGTCAGATTCTGTGCAGCTGTCAGAATCTACCAAGGTGTACTGCTGATTCAGGGGTGTACTGCTCAGGGGGATATGTGGGGTAAAATGTCCCCGGGCTGCAGCTATTTAGTCATGTGGGGTGGAAAATTGCCCCCCTACACACTTTTTCCTTCCCCCTGGGTCCATACACTGACTTCAAGACCTGGTGCAAAAAAGTTTGGTTGTTGTGGGGGTGGGCAGCCACCCATATGGGGGAGGGGGGCATGGATAACTCAGATTTTGCACCGGGCTACATTTTCCCTAGACACACCTCTGTTTATTAATACATATTTATTCATTTTATACCTCTTAATGTCAGGTTGCATATATGGTTTTATAACTATTCTGTTTATGTATGTTTTATTCAGCCAGTCTATGACCACAATAAATGGTTGAAATGATTATTCTGAATTCTTTATGCATTTTAACTCTTGTTTAATGTTTTGTTGTTTATCATCTTGGGGACCCTAAGCTGGGTGGAAAGGCAGCTTTAAATAATTTGGTGCCGCTAGGTTTAAAAAATTGGTGCCGCTAGGTTTAAAAATGCACCCCCTGCAGGCCAAAACACGAAAAACACCAAAAAATCAGACAAAACCGAATTTTTCAGGTATACCCGAATATTCGGTTATATCTGAATATGTTATTTGTGTTATTCAGGCATACAGATAATTTTATGCCCAAATAAATCTGAATCCAAATTTTACCGAATTTCTAGGGTATTGACCAAGCCTAATTGTAACTCTTCTTAGGATTGCATTGATAGCAAAAGGAAATAAAAAAGATGCTGTGCTTTTAAAAGAGTGCTAGATGGGATGAAAAAGTTAAGATGACAATAAATGCATGAAACAACTAAAGGCCAGTCCAGAGGACATGCTAGAAAATCATCCAGCATCTTTTTCTCTGTTGTAAACAGAAGCGAAGTTCTGATTTGGATCAGGACCTTGATACAGAGCAAGCAGGAGAGTCATTTTCCCAGCATTTTGAGTTGATATGTGTCTGGGTAGGCTAAACAGGTGACAGCCAGCATAGTGTAGTGGTTAAGGTGTTGGACTAGGATCTGGGAAAGACTGGTTTGATTCCCCACTCTGCCATGGAAACTTGCAGGATGACGTTGGGCCAGTCACACCCCTTCGTTCTTGACCCTGGCTAGGATGGGAGACCTCCATGGAACACCAGGGACGTGACACAGAGGTCGGCAATGGCAAGCTACCTCTGAAGTTCTCTTGCCTTGAAAAGCTTATGGGGTCACCATAAGTCAACTGTGACTTGATGGCAAAACGGGAGAAACAGATAAGCACGTTACTGTGGGAAATCTACATGCAATTGTGACCAATCCAGGCATGTCTAGTGTCTGGATTTAAAAAAAAAAAATCTCCCCAAATCCAGATCATTGGGGTAAATTCAAGGATGCTGTGGAGGGGAGGAGTGTCTACATGGCAGTTTTATGCAGGGCATACACAACTCCAAAGATCTGATCACAAATTACCCTCTCAATTCTCTCTCTTATTTGTCTATCATTGTTTTGCCAGTTACATTACTCATCCTTCTAGATAATCAAATGAAGCAATATGAAGAGATCTATGCTTCATGACTGAAGTCCCCCTCCCCCCCCCCCCAAAAAAAATTACTGGCTTTGTATGGTGTTCACAGCTGAGCAGAATTCTCTTCTTGATTTAGCCAGCCGTGCTTTGTGTTGTTAAAAACACTGGCAGCTTTTTCTGAAATAAGCTTATTGCTCTACAAAAGGATTGTCCTGTAATACTGAATTCTGTACACAGAATGAAATACTCCCTAGTACAGTGATGGCGAACCTTTTCGAGACCGAGTGCCCAAATTGCAACCCAAAACCCACTTATTTATCGCAAAGCACCCACACGGCAATTTAACCCGAATACTGAGGTTTTAGTTTAGAAAAAACGGTTGGCTCCGAGGTGTGTATTATTCAGGAGCAAGCTTGGTGGTAGTCAGTGGCTTGGCTTTGAAGCAACTGTGCAACTCTTCCAATGGGTGAATCACGACCCTAGGAGGGTTTACTCAGAAGCAAGCCCCATTGCCAACAACCGAGCTTACTCCCAAGTAAAGGATCGCACTTTAGTTCTTCGTGAAAATCAGTGGGGTTTAACAGCGCTTTACAGGGTTACCTACACTGCTTCCCCAAAACTAGATCTTAGGTTTAATGCTAATAATTGAGCCCAGCGGCCTAGGCCAGCCTAGAAGTGTGGGGGGGGGGCACTCTGTTTGTGAGTGCCCACAGAGAGGGCTCTGAGTGCCACCTCTGGCACCCGTGCCATAGGTTCGCCACCACTGCCCTAGTAGATAAGCCAGGGACCTAATTCCTTCAGTCAGCCTCTTAAACTTTATTTCAAGTCATGAAGCAGTATGAGTCTGCATTTCTTCCATTCTCCTTCTGTCAAGCAGACCAATTGGAAAGGTTGCAGGCACTTCTTTGGGAATGTCGATAATATCAAGCAATGAAAAGGCCACCCTCTAGATGCCAGATCTTGACAGAAACATGTACTTCCACTTTGGAACTGAAAATGGCACAAATCCAAATGTTTTCCAAAGGGCCGCTCTGCCTTCATCTCTATGTGGAGTTTGGGGGTTGGAGCCAACAGCATAAATCTAGAAATGGACAGCCTCCCCGCTCAGTCTGAAGTCTAAGGCTGGATCCAAGCCTGGCTGAGGCTGGGATCAACTGGGGCCTTGATCTCCACGTGGAGATTGGGGGTGGGGGAGCCCCACTTGCTGGCATTCAACTAAGCCCCTGCAGTGAACTCCACAGCGGGCTCCGAACCTGGGTGCGGCTGTGGGGGGGGGCACAGCAAAAATGTTCCCCCATGAAGTGGCGCCTGGGGATCCAGTGCCCCCATGTCCCCTATCTTAGGGGCCAGCTGGGACCAGGCCGTCTTCCGCTTTTGGCGGGATCTGTCACTTTGGGATTACACTTTAGAGTCCTGGCCATTCCGCTGGTTCTTACAAATTGTTCCTCGGGATTGTGGGGAGGCTGCTGCACTGCCTTGGGGGCTCAAGGCAGCCTCCCGTGGCGTACCGTCGCTGCAGGATGCCGCATGGCCTTCTCTGGGGCTTGCCGCGTTGCCGCTCTGTCACAGGGCTGCGCAAACGGCGAAGCCCCAGACGCCCGTGCACTGCTGGCGGCAAGGCCGCGGCCAAGAGCTCATGCCTCCCCGTCTCAGATTACAAAGGTGACCATCTGGTCACCTTACCCTATCTACATCACTGCTCGGGGTATTTAAGCCCCAAATCTAGGAATTTCCTAGGCAGAGGTTACCTGCACCATGGAGGTAATATCAGAAGCATCTGGCACATGGGGACAGCCATGCTGCATTTTCTCCAGGGTTCTGGACCCAGTTCAATGGAGAGGTGATCCTGAAACAAGGAGAAAATGCAACTTGGCTGCCATAAGCTTTTGATATTATCTCCGCAGTGCAGGAAACAGCCAGGCTTCGGTTCTCTCATGCTGTGAATGTTGTGTAAAAAGCGGGCCTTGTTAAGTGGGAGGACAGGTCCCTTTCCTGGTTTTCAGAAAAATCTCACCAGCGTAATTTGAGAAGATGGCCTCACAGGCAGAAAGCCGTGATCCTCTGAAAACCTTATCTGCAACTAGCAGGCCCACGTATTGATTGAATCACAAACACCGTCTTAACAGCCTTGAAAGTAAACGTGCGCCCTTTCTTCCTGTTTTTCACGATGGAAATATTATTTGGCTGATCTGGTTCTTTTCACACACGGCCTGCTTTGGTTTAGCTCTTGCGGAGCAGTCCGATGGCTGTGTTTTATTGTTGTTTAGATCTATCCGAGTGAAGTTGACTAAATATTTTGTTAACGAAGGTTAATTTCCAGACTTTCTCCAGAGTACTGAATATTTTTTTAAAGGATAAAGTGTGCCCTCTACTGAATGAAAATATACAGCAGCCATTTAATATTTTCATCAAATTGATATTAGAATTGCCCTCATGTTCTACCTCAAGAGCTTAAAGTGAATTATAAATAGAAAAGTCCCAGATACATAGCTAACAAAGAGAGGTTTGACTCTGCTTATACCGTGGTAATAGCGTTAGTCTTGAATGTGCTACTGAATTTGAATCTTGCTGAATCTTAAATAATAAAGAAACTATAGCAATGCTCAAAACAACTGAGGAAGAAATCGATGTATTTTGAATCCCATTTTGTTGTTTTTGTCACTTATCTCAGGCCTTCTCTTTTCTCACAAGGGGATTCCTCCTCATTTGTCTTTCCCTCATTCTGTCTACTCAGTTGCATCAAACTAAAACCAATTATTTCCCCATCTAGGAATTTCCCCAATCTAGGAATTTCCCCTTCTAGGAATGCCAACCTCCTGGGAATCTCCCAGTTCACCTCCAGGCTATAGAAATCGTTTTCCTTGAAGAAAATGGATGCTGTGGAGGCTTGACTGATTGGCAGTGTATCCCACTGAGATCCTTTTATTTTATTTATTTCCTTGTATTTATACCCCATCCACTTTCGACCATAGTTGGGCTCCAGGCGGCTTACCAACATATAAAACGTTATATATAAAAATATAATAACTCTACCATAAAACAAATAATTGTGCTAAAATGTGGTGACCAGATGTCCCGCTTTTGGCGGGACAGTCCCGCCTTAAAACAATTTGTCCCACGTCCCGCGGGTTTTTTGAACTGTCCCGATTTTTGGAAGGCTGCCGCACTGCCTTCTGGGGCGCAAGGCAGTGCGGCAGCCTCCCGCGCATGCGGCCGCAGGAGCGCACTGCCTTCTGGGGCGCTCCCCGGTTTCCCGCCCTGTCACAGGGCGGGAAACCGGGGGAGCCCCAGAAGGCAGGGCGGCAGCCTCCCATGCACGTGGCCGCAGGAGCACTGCCACCCGCCCACCCGCCCGTCCCAGTTTACAAAGGTGACAATCTGGTCACCTTATGCTAAAACCAAATGACGGCAAGTAATATAATAACATTATAGGCTGCCCCTTTCATCTTTCAGTGATGCTTGTCCTCTCCAGGTTTCACTCCCAAATCTCCCCGGATCTGGCAACCCAACCCTCTTGTGAAGTTGGAGATCTTCTGGGATTACAAATGGGATTACAACTGAGCTACAGGCAACAGAGATCAGTCCATATGGAGAAAAGGCCCACTTTGGAAGGTGAACTCAATGGCATTATACCCAGTGGTGGGATTCGGCCGATTCGCACCTATTCGGTAGAGCCGGTAGCTAATTTTTGGTCTAGTTCAGAGAATGGTTGTAATACCACCACTGAGTCCTTTCGGAGCTGGTTGTTAAATGATTTGAATCCTACCACTGATTATAACTCACTGAAATCCCTCTTGTCCCCCAAATCTTGCGCTCCTCAGGTTCCACTGCCCAAATCTCCAGGTATTTCCCTACACCAGGGGTCTGCGGCTCTCCAGATGTTCATGGACTACAATTCCCATCAGCCCCTGCCAGCATGGCCAATCAGACCCCTGCCCTACACAGAGCTGGTGACCTTGTGATCTGTCCTCCTTCAATCCCTGCATTTAAAAGCGCAAGTTGAATCATCCCTTTGCTCCGGATAATTTATTCTTTGGGACTTCTCTAGGATCCTGCTTTATGTTAACAATTGTAGGCAAAAAGAAACCACAGAAACATCATAGGAATCATGAACCATCACAGCATGATTTTCTAGTTTGGTTCTATCACAGTGGAAGCCTGAACTTTTGCTTAAGAAAAACAGTTAATGGGTTTCAGCCGCTGCTGGTAATACTATGCAGAATGCTAATCAGAGCAATCTTCTGCAACATGTATTAATACCTTCATTAAAAACTAATAATATCAGGGGAGGGATTACTGGTCATGTATTATTCATCTTGCTCTGCCTTAGTGCCTTTTTGTAAGTCTACGAGTAATGACTCACAGTGAGGCATTTCAGTATCCTTTCTGTTCACTCCATTATATTAAGTGTTCGAGGCAAGCTATTAAAATTCACCAGTCACAGTCCTAAATGTTTCCATGCCAGGCTACGAGGAAATTTAATATTGCATGGATTACAAATACTCAACCCTGAAGGATGTTCATTGGTTAATGTTAACCTTACAAAGCTTTCTCTAGGGTTTCCAACTTGTCTGTTAGGGCAGGTTCATATAATACCACGAGGGGTATAATTGCTGGTTCCCTTTTGTCAGATGATCCTGTGCTGTGCAGGTAAGGTTTGTCAGGTGGGACATCACCTGGGTTGGTTGAACATCCTGACTCCTTCCCAGACCAGCATCAGTTCCAGCACTGGGAGAAGCAACACACCCCTTGAATACAGATTTAAAGAAAATGGCGTCCAATATGGAATCTTCACTTTTCAGAACTAAGGACCGGGTCTGATTCAGGTTAGTTGATGTAGCTTATTTATTATTCATACATATTTATTTATTAAACTTATAGGCCGCCTCATCCCCGAAGGGCTCGAGGCGGCTCACAGTATGGCTGTTCTACAGGACAGCAAATCAAAACAACATAAAACAACATAAAACTTAAACCCATTAAAACTTACGCAGCAGTTACGAACAACAAATATAGATTAAAACAACAAAAGTTGTTTAAAACAGAAGTTTGTTTCAAACAGGCACCTGATCTAAAGGCCAAAAGAAAGGGAGGGAGTAGGCAGGGCCTGACGACGACAGCACATTGGCTTGTCGAGCTGCTCTGAACCACCATTGCAGTCGGCTCTCATTTGCAGTTGGCTTCAGAATTCTCACAAGTTTGTGACGTGGTTTTACAGACAAAAAGGGGCCCATCTGAACAGGCTCTGCTGTTTAAATTTCCTTCCAGCTGTAGTAACAGTACATTCTTCAATTACCTAGCTTTCTTGTCTTAAAACAATGGCCCCTTCCGCACACACAAAATAATGTATTTTCAAACCACTTTCACAACTGTTTGCAAGTGGATTTTGCTGTTCCGCACAGCTTCAAAGAGCACTGAAAGCAGTTTGAAAGTGCATTATTCTGCATGTGCGGAATGAGCCAATGTTTCTAACCATTTTGGATCCTTTTAGAAGTTCCTTCTGTCTCTTGGAAAGCCCTAGAAGAATTTCATCCTCTGCATCATATCCCCTTTTGGACAGCTTGCAGGACAGTTGTTGAATCTAAACAGGCTTCCTTGTACCACGGGACTGGACATACGATCCTGGCTGAAATCTTTCAGCAGTACAGAAAAGCTGTTTTAAGAACAGGCAATGGATAAAGTTTATTTTGCTGAGAAATGAGATCGCTAAACCTTTGTCGTCATAGACCAATGAGCATGTTTAAACATTTTTTAAAATTATGTCTGCATATTTTCTTTTTGTACCGCCTTGACAGATCATCTCTTAATCTTCTGTTGTCTTAGAACTCAGGGAAATTCCAGCTCTGCTTTACAGCTGACTATCAGACAAGAACAGGAGGCAGCCAAGGGCTAAGGGAACAGCCCCAATGATGTCGACTCACTGGACATTACTGGATTTATTTCTTTTTTAAGATGCCAAAACTCTGCATATTGTATGTCAGTGTTTACTTCTCTGTAGTTACAAGGCTGAGAACGCCTGATGACTTCATGCATTCATTTCTCTGGCCCCTTTCGCACTTACAGAATAATGCACTTTCAATCCACTTTCACAATTGTTTGCAAGTGGATTTTGCTTTTCCGCACAGTAAAATCCAGCTGCAAAGTGCATTGAAAGTGCATTATTCTGCATGTGTGGAAGGGGCCTCTGTCTCTTCCCCTCCCTTTGCAAGTGTTGTCAAATTCCTCATCTCTTCCCTTTCGTGACCTAACCAGGAGAGCCAACATCTGCACAGACTTTTGTGCCAACTGTAAACAGGTTGGCTCTGAAGAAGAGAATTTGAGAGTGAGCAAGAAAGAGCGATATGGAGGGCAGATCCACAGAAAGAGCGATATGGAGGGCAGATCCTAAGCACAGCTACTCAGAATCTTATTATTATCCATGGGTTTACTCTCACAAAAGTGTTCTTAGCATCGCACAATCGATCTCTCCACCAAAGTTAAGAGTCAGCAATGATATCCCCTGCAGAGGACATACTAACCACCCACAGCTTCAAAGGGTAAGTAAGTCAGCTAAGCCTCGATAAAAATCCTCACACCATGCCTTTCCCACCCACCTTTTCTTGGGAAGAGTGCCAATTCGTTCCCATTCAAGGTGGTTGAGAGATAGGAATCCCAGCCTCCAGGTGGGACCTGGGAATCCCTTGGAATTGTAGCGAAGAAGAAGAAGAAGAAGAAGAAGAAGAAGAAGAAGAAGAAGAAGAAGAAGAAGAAGAAGAAGAAGAAGAAGAAGAAGAAGAAGAAGAAGAAGAAGAAGAAGAGGAGGAGGAGGAGGAGGAGGAGGAGGAGGAGGAGTTTGGATTTATATCCCCCCCTTTCTCTCCTGCAGGAGACTCAAAGGGGCTTACAATCTCCTTGCCCTTCCCCCCTCACAACAAACACCCTGTGAGGTAGGTGGGGCTGAGAGAGCTCTGAGAAGCTGTGACTAGCCCAAGGTCACCCAGCTGGCATGTGTGGGAGTGGACAGGCTAATCTGAATTCCCCAGACAAGCCTCCACAGCTCAAGTGGCAGAGCTGGGAATCAAACCCGGTTCCTCCAGATCAGAGTGCACCTGCTCTCAGGCACTGCGCCACTGTAGAGACTACAGAGATCACTTCCCCTGGAGGAAATGGTTGTTTTGGAGGGTGGACCCTATGACGTTGTACTTCACTGAGCTCCCTGTCTTCCCAAGGCTATACCACCCAAATCTTCAAGAGTTTCCCAACCTGGATCTGGCAGCCTTTCCCTACAACCAATTCCCCACCGGTGGTCAGGGTGGGACAGGATGCTGACATACAAAATGTAGCATCTACAAAAGCCTATTGCTCCCTGTCCACTGTAGAGAACAAACGAGCCATTGTAAAAAGCTTCTGTGAACATTTTACATACCTGGAAAGTCCCTGCTGACATTGGGTTTTTTTTTTTTTGCTTTTGTGAGTTGTGGTAGGAAAGAGGCACTTTCAAGTTGGCACGGTCATGACATTGATGCACAGTACAAACCCCCAAAAAGGTTGGCTGAGAAATGTGTTTTTCACTCACCCTTTGGCCAAGGTTGCTATGCCAACGTCGGTTAGTTTCATTCCTACACCTGCAAAACAAAAGCGCAAGCCAACATTACACGTGTGTGTTTAGGTATAGAAAAGCTTTATATATATCGAGACAGTTTTCATCAGCTCTGCTGCTACTGACATGACCCAACCCACCCACCCACCTCTTTTTTGGTTGCTGTTGTCACAGATATTGAGGATTGCTTGTTCTGCTCTGTTACGAAAGACATGGAGAGTTGGTTCTCATCTCATCTAAATTCCATGTACTGAAGTACCATTCCACTCCTCCCAAATCAGCCCCAATTGCCCCTTAAATTCTGCTCTTGGGGACAGGAGACCTTAGGAGCAACCGGAAGGAGGAGTCAGAGGGCTGTCGTAAGAGGGGGACATTTTCCGCTTCTTATGCAAGTGGATCTTTTTGATGGGATCCAGCCCACGCAGAGGAGCATTCCTCACTCTTAGATTAACACTTTAGTACAGAAGTGAACTTGGAGTAGATAAATCAAGGACATGATACCAGAGGCGTAGCTAGGGCAAATGGAGCCCAGTGCAAAATCTGAGTTTTGCGAGTGCGCCTTCCCCCCAATGTTCATTTGTGTTTTTTGTATTTTTTTAATGTTTTTCCAGTTTTTGGCCTGCATGGGGCGCAGCTTTGAGGCTAGTGGCACCAAAATTTCAGTGTATCTTTAGGAGACTCTCCTGATGATACCACCCAGGTTTGGTAAAGTTTGGTTCAGGGGATCCAAAGTTATGGACCCTCAAAGGTGTAGCCCCATCTCCTATTATCTCCTATTGGAAACAATGGGGGATTCATTGCAACTTGTATCTGATGAAGAAGAGTTTGGATTTATGTCCCCCCTTTCTCTCCTGCAGGAGACTCAAAGGGGCATACAAACTCCTTTCCCTTTCCCCCTTACAACAAACACCCTGTGAGGTAGGTGGGGCTGAGAGAGCTCAGAAGAATAGATTGATTAGCCCAGGTTAGGGTCTGAGCACTTCAGATACCAGGAACCACAATTCCCATCAAGCTTTCCTGTCAGCATGGCCAATTGGCCATGCTGGTAGGGGCTGATGGGAATTGTAGTTCCTGAACATCTGGAGAGCCGCAGGTTCCCTACCCCTGGACTAGCCCAAGGTCACCCAGCTAGCGTGTGTTGGAGTGTACAGGCTAATCTGAATTCCCCAGATAAGCCTCCACAGCTCAGACGGCAGAGCGGGGAATCAAACCCGTTTCCTCCAGATTAGAGTACACCTGCTCTTAACCACTACACCACTGTTTGCAAGATCTGATTAGATGGGGCTAGCCTAGGCCATCCAGATCAGGAAAAATGCATGACTAGACATTGTTTTACAGAGCTGTCAAAAATACAAGCTAGAATTTCTTACAAGGAGTAGCAGACAAGCTGAAATTAACATTTCATATGTATTGAAGGCCTGTCTAGAGCTGTTTTCTCCTCTCTTCAAACTGGTTGCTGGCAATGGCCTAATCAAGAAGATCCTTGCTGTTTCAGTTATTGAATATTATAGGCCCCTGTAGAAGCAGACATTTGCCACAGCGGGTAAAAATAATACATTCCTTTCCCCTGTCAGTAGGTAACACATTTCAAATGAATACAGCAATAGCCTTGAGGGGTGGGAGGAAAAGAAAAACCCAGAAATCCTTCTGCACGTTTTCTATTCTTGTAAGACAAGGCTCAAATTCTAAAGCTGGTGTGGAACTAAGAGGTCTGAGGCTTTAGATCGGACGCCTCCACAGAGTCCTGGCCAAAGGAAGAGCAAAGAAAACCTGCTGAGTAAATCTCCTTATGCAAACAGAAATCTGCTTATGCCAACAGCCCAGAGTAGGTCAGATGATTCCCTCGTAAACGTTTCTGGGTCAGGTTTGCTTGCTGGCCGAAGAAGAAGAAGAAGAAGAAGAAGAAGAAGAAGAAGAAGAAGAAGAAGAAGAAGAAGAAGAAGAAGAAGAAGAAGAAGAAGAAGAAGAAGAAGAAGAAGAAGAAGAAGAAGAAGAAGAAGAAGAAGAAGAAGAAGAAGAAGAAGAAGAAGAAGAAGAAGAGGAGGAGGAGGAGGAGGAGGAGGAGGAGGAGGAGGAGGAAGAGGAGGAAGAAGAGGAGGAGGAGGAGGAGGAGGAGGAGGAGGATTTGGATTAATGTCCCCCCTGACAATCTCCTTGCCCTTCCCCCCTCACAGCAAACACCCTGTGAGGTAGGTGGGGCTGAGAGAGCTCCGAGAAGCTGTGACTAGCCCAAGGTCACCCAGCTGGCATGTGTGGGAGTGCACAGGCTAATCTGAATTCCCCAGATAAGACTCCACAGCTCAGGCGGCAGAGCGGGGAATCAAACCCGGTTCCTCCAGATTAGACACACGAGCTGTTAACCTCCTACGCCACTGCTGCTCCTCAGATCTCCTCAGGTTAAATTGCTTTTGTCGTTGCATTAGGGCTGCTTTTCGGGAGGCTTGGGATAGATTTGGATGGGCAGTAGGGTTCCCAACCTACACGTGATGGGTGGAGATCTCCTGGGATTACAACTGATCTGCAGGCAACAGTGGTCAGTTCCCCTGGAGAAGATGACTGCTTTGGAAGGTGGATTCTATGGTATTATACTCTACTGAGAGGCCTCCCCTTCCCAGACCCCACCTTCCCCAGGTCCCCTCCCCCCCCCCACAAATATCTAGGAATGTCCCAGTCCAGAGCTGACAACCCTAATGGGCCATGGGATTGTTTTTTGGGCCTTTATGCACGTGCAGTTTCCTCCGCATTGAGCGCACATTCCCTTTGGGTTGGATTCTCGACCCCACCTACCCTGTTTCCCCGAATATAAGACATCCCCGGAAAATAAGACATAGTAGAGGTTTTGCTGAAGTGCAAAATATAAGGCATCCCCCGAAAGTAAGACATAGCAAAGTTTTTGTTTGGAAGCATGCCCGACGAACAGAACACAGAAAAATAAGACATCCCCTGAAAATAAGACATAGCACATCTTTGGGAGCAAAAATTAATATAAGACACTGTCTTATATTCGGGGAAACACGGTATGGCATTTCCCCTTAGTTTGTAGGTTTCAGGTTATCATTCAGATCATATTCTGAGGTCATAGATGAATACACAGTGCCTTTTACCGAATCAGACCCTATTAAGGCCAGTACTGTGTAGTCTGACTGGCGACTATTCTCTAGGACCTCAGTTATGGTCTTTGCACTAACTCCCTACCTGATATTTTTAATTAGCGATACTGGGCATTGAACTGGGGACCTTCTGCATTAGGGTCATCAGGTCCAGGTTAGTACCTGGAGATTTGGAGGCGGAGCTTGATAAGAGCTTAATAGATCCCTGTGTCTAACCAGCAGCCCACTCCTGCATACTTAATTAGAGGGAAATCCCAATGAGTTCAATGGGAATGAATCACAAGTAAGCATATGAAGGACCTGCTGCTAAGGGTGCCAGTTCCACACGAAACAATGCATTCCACGTTCTCTTGATCTGATTATCACTATTATCCATTTGGGCTGCTTTCATGCAGCAACAGGTCTCTTGCTGCTGCCAATCCAGAGATATTCAGGATTTGTGTCTCACACAGGCACTGCACCACAACACTTTTGTGTACGTCACTGCCACAAAACAAGCCGGGACGCACCTTGCATATCAGTGATAAGCAAACCGCCTCCAGTTCTTTCGTACACCCAGTGCTGGAAGGTACAACACTTTTGCCCGGCTTCTGAATCTCTCCTCATGAAACTGATTTCTTTCCCATCCTTGACAGAGTATTTCACAAAGTCTCCAATTAGCTCCTCTTCCACGGTGGCGTATGGGATGTTACTGTTGGGCCGATGGATCAGGAAAATGGGAATGATTCTGCAATCAAAAACCAACAAAAGAACATCCTAAAGCCTTAACAATCTGAAGAAGCATTTAATAGACTCCGGGGAAAAGATTTGTGATGAGGGAGAGGAACCGAGAGGGTGTGATAGTGGAACTAGGGTTGTCCACCGCCGTCTGGTTGATCTTTAGAAGATGGAGGCCCTTTCTGCACAGACATTTTAAAAGCGTTTTGGGGTAGGAAATAAAAACATTTCCTCCAAGGAGTTCTGCATTGTTTTTCCCCCCAAATGTTTTATTTGGAGCCTCAAAACATTTTAAATGCATCCTGTTTTCCAGCGATTCTTTTGGCTGAAACGTTTTGTAAAAGGGCTTCGTTTGCCTGTGTCGTCCCTTTAACCTCCGTTTTGTGAGCTCACTCCTTGCCCGCAGAAGCCCCTTTCCCTGTTTTTGGAGCATTCCAGAGCATTTTTTTAGATTTTGGGGGGGGTTCCCCGCATCAACTACAGAAAACTCAGGGAATTTGCAGTACGAGGCTGTTAAACACAGAAGTACCAATTTGTCCACGCACTGGGAAAAAACAGGGAAAAACAGAAAATGGCAGTCAGGAATCATTTCAGGGGAGTGAGTGAGAACAAAAGGGGGGAATCGAAAATATTTTGCAACAGTTTTAAGAGATTTGTGCAAAAAGAGCCAAAGATCAGTGATACTGGAAACAAACAGATGGGTGCTGTGTGGTTTCCGGGCTGTATGGCGGTGTTCTAGCAGCATTCTCTCCTGACGTTTCGCCTGCATCTGTGGCTGGCATCCTCAGAGGATCTTCAGATCCTCTGAAGATGCCAGCCACAGATCCTGAAGATCCTCTGAAGATGCCAGCCACAGATCCTGAAGATCCTCTGAAGATGCCAGCCACAGATCCTGAAGATCCTCTGAAGATGCCAGCCACAGATCCTGAAGGTCCTCTGAAGATGCCAGCCACAGATGCAGGCGAAACGTCAGGAGAGAATGCTGCTAGAACACGGCCATACAGCCCGGAAACCACACAGCACCCCAGTGATTCCGGCCGTGAAAGCCTTCGACAATACATTGAACAAACAGATGCTTTGGAGGGTGGGATCTACATGGCTATATAACCTAGTAGAGTCCTTCTCTTCACCAAACTCCATCTTCCCAGAGTCCATCCTGAAAATCTCCAGGAATTCCCCAGTCTGGAGTTGGCAACGCATTACATTCACAAAACAATATACATATAATGAAAACAGGTATGGCGTGCAGTCAATCAATCATAAACAAAAAAACTACACCCAGGCTACATATAAAACCAAGTGCGCAAAATTTAATACAACAATGCAGAAATACTGGAACAGATAACAAAATGACCCAAAATGACTAAGGAAATTATAAAGTCCACAACAGTGCAAAGAATACAAACATGGGACGAGCTTGTCCCATCACCCATTTTGTAGTGAAAAAACTCCACTTCCTCAGCAATACATTTTAATCTTGCCCATATATTTTGAAGTCACTGACATGGGATATACTGTGCATTCCAATAAATTCATAGATGTGACATTTTCTATTAGGCTAAGTGCATTAAAAGTTAAAAGGCTTGATCAGAATCTTTTTCTCCAATGCATTACATCCAACCAGTTTCTAAGAACATTTTTAACAACATCCCCCAGCGGTGGTCAGTTGTGTGGCACCACAAAGATTCTTCTGGAAACTTCTTCTTAAGTCAGGATGGAGCACAGCTACAGTGACTTATAAACAAATCCCTCAGGCTATTCCCTTACCAGCTCCAGACACTATTCTTGTCCAGAGAACTGTTCTGACATGTTGTTTACATCTTTTTAAAAGTGTAATTTTGTCACACAAAGTGCTAATTTTGGAGGGGTTTCAATTTGTTTTGATTATGTATTACAGAAGAACACATCCTGGAAATTAAAAAAAAATACAATCCCCTTCAATATTCACCCTTCATGTGCTGAATGGTAAAACTATCTGTCTGTCTGTCTGTCTGTCTGTCTGTCTGTCTGTCTGTCTGTCTGTCTGTCTGTCTGTCTGTCTGTCTGTCTGTCTGTCTGTCTGTCTGTCTGTCTGTCTGTCTGTCTGTCTGTCTGTCTGTCTGTCTGTCTGTCTGTCTAGCTATCTATCTATGGACCTTGGGCTAGTCACAGCTTCTCAGAGCTCTCTCAGCCCCACCTACCTCACAGGGTGCTTGTTGTGAGGGGGGAAGGGCAAGGAGATTGTAAGCCCCTTTGAGTCTCCTGCAGGAGAGAAAGGGGGGATATAAATCCAAACTCTTCTTCTTCTTCTTCTATGTGTATATACACACATATTAAAGGGTGGGCTCATTGGTAATGGCAGTTGCAATTGACTCTCCTAGGGATAAAGAGGCTGCATGTGAGATTATCTTTTCTCACCTTACCCAGGACTGCCATACACGAGGCAAGAAATTCCTCGTTTTGTGTTAGGCTGCCCTGGACAAGGTCAGTCTTGAAGTAAATATGAGTGTCATCTTGCATGTGTGGCAGATGTGAACAAGTCTTGACCTGTGTCGGGCTTCAGCAGATGTGATTAGGAGATTCTCACCTTGCCTAGGGCCACCCTTAAGGTTACCTACCTCAGGTTGGGCCTAGAAATCTCCCAGAATTACAACTTTAGAGATCAGTTTCTCTGGAGGAAACAGCTGCTTTGGAGGGTGGTACCTCACTGAGGTCTCACCCCTCCCCAAAATGCCAATCTTTCCAGGTGCCACTCCTAAATCTCTAGGGATTTTACAACCCACCATTGGCATCCCTAGTTACCCCCAGACACTGGGTATCCCTACTGCATGAGTTTGTGGGTATGGAGTGGCCCCTCGGCCATCAGCTCACTGAGAATTTTCCTGATGGCCATAGTGGCCAATCCACTCCATAGGCTATTCGAATTGAGTAGGTTATTCATAGTGGTTACATAGTGGTTGAGCTGAGGATGGGAGCTCCATTTGGAGCTCCCATCCTCAGGAGTGGAATGGCCACTATGGCGCGCCTAGTGAATTGGCCACTATGGATTGGCCACTATGGCGCTCCATTTGGAGCTCCTAGGACAGTGATGGTGAACCTTTTTGAGACCGAGTGCCCAAATTGCAACCCAAAGCCCACTTATTTATTGCAAAGTGCCAACACGGCAATTTAACCTGAATACTGAGGTTTTAGTTTAGAAAAAACGTTTGGCTCTGAGGCACACATTACTCTGGAGTAAGCTTGGTGGTAGTCAATGGCTTTGCTTTGAAGCAACCGTGCAACTCTTTGAACGGGTGAATCACGACCCTAGGAGGGTTTACTCAGCAGCAAGCCCCATTGCCAGCAACCGAGCTTACTCTCAGATAAAAGATTGCGCTTTAGTTCTTTGCGTGAAAATCAGTGGGATTTAACAGCGCTTAACAGGGTTACCTACTCTGCTTTCCCAAAGCAAGGTCTTAGGTTTAATGCTAATAATCGTGCCTAGTGGCCCAGGCCAGACTAGATGTGGGGGGGAGGGCGATTTCCCCCCACATGACGAACGCTGTTTGCACGTGCCCACAGAGAGGGCTCTGAGTGCCACCTCTGACACCCGTGCCATAGGTTCGCCACCACTGTCCTAGGAGGAAGGCTGAGGGGAAAAAAATGTCAATTAAAAATATCCCCTGTTGCCCCACACTATAGTTGCAGAAAGTTTCAAATGTCACAACCGCATCACCCGTATAGTTGCTGTGACACAAAATTAAAACATCCACTCACTCAGGCACCTCTCCGAAACTTTCTAATTGTGTGGCTTCAGCAGCATAAATCTTGGCATATTCTCTTGCTGTGTTCTGAATGTAGCATTCCTGTATAAAAGAGAGCCCAGAGGAATGGTAAGAAATGAAAAACTATCAACACAGCGGGCAGTATCGGTGTTCAAACGACAGCCCGCATCCCCCGGGCCCTGTTTAGCAAGTGATACAACCTGCATTTACCTGCAACGCCAATTTGTAATTCTTTTTAACAAGTTCGTCGTTGTTCTTGGTCCCATAGGCAATGGCGTTGTGCACTTTCAGAACGCAAAGGTGACCGGGGCTGAACACCGGCACTAAGCCCTGCATGACTTTGCTTCGGAAAGCCTTCCGGTGCACTCCTTCCCCAAAATGTAGCTCTTCCGTTGTGATTCTGCCATGCAGACTGTTACTGAAGTAACTGTCGCAGATGAAATCTTCTCTGAACATCAGCTGCAAGAATTCAATTTCTTCCAAGCCTACAAAGAAAGAAAGAAAGAAAGAAAGAAAGAAAGAAAGAAAGAAAGAAAGAAAGAAAGAAAGAAAGAAAGAAAGAAAGATAGAAAGATAGAAAGATAGATAGATAGATAGATAGATAGATAGATAGATAGATAGATAGATAGATAGATAGATAGATAGATAGATAGATAGATAGATAGATTGATTGATTGATTGATTGATTGATTGATTGATTGATTGATTGATTGATTGATTGATTTGTTATATCCACAGGGCAAGTGAAAATCTTTTTTATCTGCTTTGGGGCTGTTACATGTCAAAGATTGGTCTGACTTTGACAAGTGCATTTTCTTCATCGTTACCAGAGTCGTATACTATTTCAGCATCACTTTTTCGGGTAGACTAAAGAGCACCTCTTCCTCACCATTTTGTCCACGCATCAAGTCAGACTAGCAAAGGCACATCAAGAGGCACACTAGATCAGACCAGAGTCCATCTAGTCCAGCACTCTGCTACTCGCAGTGGCCCACCAGATGGCTTTGGGAGCTCACATGCAGGATGTGAAAGCAATGGCCTTCTGCTGCTGCTGCTCCCAAGCACCTGGTCTGCTATGGCATTTGCAATCTCAGATCAGGGAGGAGCAAGATTGGGAGCCATAGATCGACTTCTCCTCCATAAATCTGTCCAAGCCCCTTTTAAAGCTATCCAAGTTAGTGGCCATCACCACCTCCTGTGGCAGCATATTCCAAACACCCATCACGCATTGCATGATTTTATTCTTGATGAATAAAAGAAAAGCCGTGCACCTGTTCTAACGGGAATGGAGCGAATAATCCTGCTTCTTCATGAGTCAAAACAAATCAGACACCCGGTCAACTGGGTGAACTGGAGAGGACTAGCACAATATGTCTGCCAATAGCTTCTGGCAAAACATTATCCGTGGTTAATTACATGCTTGGGTTATTATGAAACGCAGGCTAACAGGCGTGGGGAACGTGCACCTGGCCTCTGAATTCCCTGTCTTCCTTGTTGGATCATGTTATGACAAAAGCCTTGGCAAAAACCACATATTCAAGCACTGGGAATTCATGCCTCAAAGCAGGTTTGGTTGTGTTTCTTTTCATCTGAGTACCCAGCTTGCTAGAAATAAAAGCGTGAACAACTCGAGAAGGCCATAGCGAACTACCCAGTAAACACATAGGCCCACTCCACACAGGCCAGTCAACATGGGTGTAGAACAGTTAAAAAAACATTTTGGGGGAGGGACTCTGAGCAGACTCCGCCCCTAAGACGATTCCGCCCCGTGTTATTTTCCCCAAACTGGGTTTTTTAAAGAATCGCGCTATTTGCGAATCTTTTCAAAAAATCCCGGGGTTGCAGCCGCGTGGGCAGAAGGCGCTTTATTCGCCTCTGTTTTCCTTTAAAAAAAAAAAATTCACGGCTTACATCTACGTAGCTACGCAGGTGCAGATGGTCGTTTTGTGAGACGTCAATATGGCTGTGAGGGTTCATTTGTGCATGTGTGGGAAGTAAATTTTAAAAATGGATCCATCTCTGTGTGAAGGCATGACAGCAACCCACCTTGTTTCTGTGGGCTCCAAATCGCTGCCTGCACGGATGCATGTGAATGCAAAAGCAGGAAAATGGGCTACTTTATCCCAACTGCAACCCACTACACATTTACTGTGTGGAAAGGGCCATAGAATACCTAGTAAACATCATGATGTGACGTCACCTCATGGGTCACTAATGACCCAGTATTTACACAGGGGGCTACCTTTACCTTTTACCTTTACAGGAACCCCCTGTAAACACAAGAGGAACGTTGTCCTGTCGGAGTTCAAGCAGCCCAGGGTCATGATCCTTTCCTATGGAAAACCAGGGCACTGAGTGCAATGAAGCAAACAAAAGCCGGCCCCTCGAGGAATGCAGATGAATTAGGTTACTCAGTAGTGACAGGTAAACACTCTGCATATGTTTGAATGTACCAGCTCCACCTATGACCAAAGTCTAATTTTTCAGGCTACCTTCGCGGAGAGAATATTTAAAAGGTGGTGCCTTACCTGTGAAATATTATCTCCCTGAACACTGCCCAGGGCCTACCTGATCCTCCAGTCCAAAACATTTCTTGCTACCCAGGCTTTTAACCAAAGGGGTTCCATCTTTTAAAAAGCTGTTTCACAATCTCTTTCTAAGGCCCTTTCCGCACTGCGGAAAGGGCGCCCCTGCACCGGCAGGAATTCTAAGCAAGGGGAGGGATAACTGCATTCGCGACGGGAGCGTGCAAGCGGCAGCCGCCTCGCAGAGGCCGGTGCAGGAGAGTGTGGCTCGCGCATGGAGCTGCCTCTTCCCCGTGCCTCTCATTGCTCGTCGCCACTACGCTCTGTTGGATTCCCTAAGACCCGCCCACGCTGCCCTCCGACCTCCAGGGGTTGGAGGACAGCGAGGGAGGGTCTCAGCAGTCCAGTAGAGTGACAAAGGCGACGAGGTGAGTGGGGGGGACGGGGAAAACAGCGTGTTCCCAGCGGTGCCATGACGCTGCCCTGGGAGTGGTGGAGGGGAGCTAGGTTGGCGCTGCTGCGTTTTAGCAGCACCCCCTGTGCGAACGGCTCCCTGGGGACGGCGTTTTTGCCGTCCCCAGGGCGCCGTATATGGCCCGTGCAGAAAGGGCCTAAGTTAGAGAGGACTGTTAGAGAGGCTTCCCCACCTCCCACCCCTCCAATTTTTATTGTAATGACTTGCTTTTAATGACTTGCTTTTAATGACTTGCTTTTAATGACTACTCCTGGTTTTGTTGCATTGTTGTAATAGTTTTAGTAGTAAGCTGCACCAAACCAGTCTCTGGAGAGGCAGCACTGAACTTTTCTAAATAAATAAAAGCAACACAGAGGAGCGATTTCGATTTTGCACAATTTGCCATGGGAAACGCAGAACAGACTTACCTTCGACATCTTGAAAACTTGAAAGATGCTCCAGGACTGCAAAGAGATGGAAAGCAAGATGGTAATGATTCAGCCAACCACAAGGCAGCAGCCGTAACTCTTTTGCCGTGAAAAGACAAGATGTGAGCCATTACCTTCCGAGGTCAGGTTGAAATCCGCAGTGGCCTTTCCGTACGCATTTTTCAAGCAGCAGCAGTATATTCCTTGATCTTTCTTACCAGCTTGAACTATTGCCAAGGATACAGGAAACTCATCTCCTGCACTAGAAGAGAAGTTTGTATTTGAAAAGGCTTGAACATAGTCCCCTAAAGACATGACCATTCTGCTGACATGAATCATGAGCCTGCTAGCTCATTGCTTTATTCCGAATCAGGAATACCGTGAATTTTCCATGCTTCTTCAGGTTCTGTTCACATGAATCTGAATCCTGATTTTTCCAGGTTTCTGGATCACATGACTGGAAACTGTACACACAGAGAAAATACACAAAGTTCCCAATTCATTTGAGGAGAAGAAGAACAGTTTGGATTTTTATCCCACCTATCTCTCCTGTAAAAAAAGCTTACAAACTCCTTTCCTTCCTCTCCCACAACAGACACCTTGTGAGGTAGGTGGGGCTGAGAGAGTTCCAAAGAACTGTGACTAGCCCAAGGTCAGGAATGTAGGAGTGCGGAAGCACATCTGGTTCGCCAGATAAGCCTCTGCCACTCAGATGGAGGAATGGGGAATCAAACCTGGTTCTCCAGATTAGAATTTACCTGCTCTTAACCACTACACCACGCTGGCTCTGCATATATCGGAGTGCACCTGTATGCTCCCAATATGATTGACTGGCAGGCTACCAGTTCATGTGAATGGAATAAGCATCTGCAGAGAACTCATGCCTCAAAACATATTATTTCATCTGCCACATGTCCATTTTTGATATGTTTGTTGTTGGAGGGTTCCACTTAACGATCTCTCAGTTGTAAGTTATTTTGTTTACATCAGAACACAAACTGAGTGAGCTACCCTAAAACCTCCAACAGCTGAATTGAAAACGGCCCCAAATTTGCAAGCGTTAGTGGAGTGAGTCTCTGCCCCCCACAAGATGAACTCTGTGTGTGCGTGCCCACAGAGAGGGCTCCAAGTGCCACCTCTGGCACCCGTGCCATAGGTTCGCCATCACTGCCCTAGCGTGATTTTTCGGGATTTTTGGAGGATGCTTGAAATATAAGCCCTACTCCAAAAATAAGCCCTAGTTACAGATTCCCCAGCACAGCTGATCTGGTCACGTGAGGGGTGCAAAATCATGGGGAAAAAATAGGACATCTCCTGAAAATAAGCCCTAACCCATCTTTTGGAGCAAAAATTAATATAAAACCCTATAAGACCCTATATAAGACCCTATATAATATAAGACCCTATATAAGAAACATGGTATATAGGCAAGAACTGGACAAAGGCTTTTCTGAGGATCAGAACCTGAATTATTAAGAGCTCTGTAAACCTAAAGGAAATTGATGGCACCAATCTTCTAAGAATACGTTCCCTTTTCACTACGTTTGGGATTATTTGCCTTCTTAAGACTTTGTTCACATCATTCACAGACTTTTGATCACAGAGTATGTAAAATCTGTGAGCCAGCGTGGTGTAGTGGCTAAGAGCAGGTGGATTCTAATCTGGAGATTTGATTCCCCACTCCGCCACCTGAGTGGCGGAGGCTTATCTGGTGAACCAGATGTGTTTCCACACTCCTACATTCCTGCTGGGTGACACCGGACTAGTCACAGTTCAGCCCCACCTACCTCACAAGGTGTCTGTTGTGGGGAGGGGAAAGGAAAGGAGCTTGTACGCCACCTTGAGTCTCCTTACAGGAAAGAAAGGTGGGATATAAATCCAAACTCTTCTTCTTCTCCTCCATTTTAAAAATGATCACAGACTATATGGCATTATCCTCCCTTTTTAAAAGTATCACAAAGCATATTGTCTCTCTTTTAATCTCCACTTTCTTTTTTCCCCCTTCCGGCATAAAGGAAATGTTGGATGACAAATGGAACCAACGGGCAAATGAATAAATAAAATAATCCTCTTGTCTGTATTCTCCTTACCTTCTCTGCACTCGAGCAAGTAGTTGAGAGTCTTTAGTCCACGTAATAACTGCATCTTCATGAATTTCCATAAACTGGCAGCATAATTTGATATTTCCAGAGCAATCAGGGAACAATTCTGCTTGGATATTCTTCAGCAGTTTGGGGGCTTCAAATTTAAAAAAACACACACACACTACAATTTAGTAAGCAAAGTAAAATACAAAGTAGCCCCCTCAAGATCCGTTTGAAGATAACATTTTTAAATTTGAAGCGAACATTTTTAAAGGAGTTGCTCCTGCAGCGTGATTAATAAATCTTACATTTGGAAATCATTAATGATGCACATTCCCTGTCATTGATGTGGATGTTTAAGTTTTGGTGATGGTATTAGTTCTGTTGATGAAAAATAAACCAGTTTTTCACCTTAAAATGGACTAAAGAAGGTCAACACCGGCAGTAATAAGCAGAAGGGGGTGGTGGTCAAGGATTAAATTCTTCATTGTTATTTCCTGATTCCAAAACATTTTGCCTGTGACTTCATCAGCAAATCTATTGGATAAGTCCCCTGTCTCAAGGTAAGGCATAAGTCCCCTGTCTCAAGGTAAGACTGAAGAAGCCACAGGCGAAAAATGTTGGATAAGGAAATAATTAGAGAGCTAGTCCAAGACAAAATGAATTTTAACGGAGATAAATGTAAGATACTACACTTAGGCAGAAAAAAATGAAATGCACTGATATAGGATGGGAGACACCTGGCTTGACAACAGTACAAGTGAATGGGATCTAAGAATCTGAGTAGACCCCAAACTGAAAATGAGACAGCAGTGTGATACGGCAGCCAAGAAAGCCGATGTAATTCTGGGCTGCATCAATAGGAGTACAGTGTCTAGATCAAGGTATGTAATTGTACCTCTCTATTCTGCATTGGTCAGACCTCACCTGGAATACTGTGTCCTGCTCTGGGCACTGTAGTTCAAGAAGGATATTGACAAGCTGGAACAGGTCCAGAGGCGGGCAGCCAAAATGGTAAAAGGTCTGGAATCCATGTGATACAAAGAGATACTTGGGGAGCTGGTTATGTTTAGTCTGGAGAAGAGAAGGTTAAGGGGTGGCATAGTACACATGTTGAAATATTTGAAAAGATGTCATGAAGATGGAGCAAACTTGTTTCTGCTGCCCCAAAGACTAAGATAAGGGGTAATGGGTTCAAGATACAGGGAAAGACATTTCACCTAAACACTACGATGAGCTTCCTGACAGTAAGGGCTGTTCGACAATTGAATACATTTCCTTGCAGTGTGGTTGAGTCTTCTTTTTTGGAGTTTTTTTAAACAGAGGCTGGATGGTAATCTGTCTGGAGTGCTTTGATTATATATTCCTGCATGGCAGGGGGTTGGACTGGATGGCCTTGTGGTCTTTTCTAACTCTGTGACAATAAAGAATTTAATAAACACCTTGATTCTTTTCTTCTGCAGACCAAAGGAGGGATAAGTGGCATAGCATTTTGCCATGGTTTGGGTATCAATTTGCAGTGGTTTTTCATCAACTCTCTTCATGGCCCTGTTTTCCATTTCTTGCCTTTTATTGGCTCCTCCATCCCTTCTCCATGCCTTCTAAAATCACATCAAAAGTGGTTTGAGAAAGCATGGGTGGATTCCGCCCAGGGGAAATATAACAGATGTAGAGTGCAATACAAACTGTTTTGTGGAGGGACTTTGCACAGGTCCCGTTCCCAAAATGAGTTTGTCCTGTTTTATTTCCCACGTTGGAGCTACTCCTGCACAAACGGCCAGACAGGAGGCACTTTATATCCCTCTCTTCCACCATGCTGTCCACAGTCAGGGAGAATCCGCCTGCCACAGCAATATGTTCATTATTGCCCTGCCATCGCAGGGAGGTCCCTTTTCTTTTTAAATTTTTTGAGTGTTGCACATGTGCAGCTACGCAGGTGAAGCTGATTAGATAGATATATCTAAGATATTAGATAAAGTGGCATAATAGGCGCTGGATTACAGCAGTATATATTACCTATTAGTTACTTGTAAAGTATGCCAAATTGTTGACTATTAGACTTATCAAACTATTATATCTCCATAACACATCTCCACGGGTGACATTGACGCAATAATATTTACAAGATTATGAACATTGTTGGTTTAACAAATACATGATTATGGACTTGAGAGAAGGTTGTCTTGTGATAAATTTTTGCATGAATTGGATTTAAAGTGGAGATATATATGTGTTATGGAGATATAATAGTTTGATAAGTTTAATAGCCAACCATTTGGCATACTTTACAAGTAACTAATAGGTAATATAAATTGCTTGAGCCAGCGCCTATGTGCCACGCGTGTTTGTGTATCTTATATTGTTTTGAACGTAGCACATTCATTTCATAGATTGTGGGACAATCGGCATGACTGTGGGGGTTCAGTTTTGTATGCCTGCGCAGCTACACATATGTTTCAGGAAACTGTTTTTTTTAAAAAGAGAAGCGTCTCTATGCGAAGGCACAAAAGCAACCTGGATTGTTTCCATAGGCTTCAGTCGCTACCTGCACCGCTCACATGTGAACAGGACAAAGGAAAACAGGTTCCTTCATAATGACTGTTGTGCATAATCTAACATGGAGAAACAACCAAAAAAACACAGGAGGACAACAAATAAAAAACACACATTTGATGAAGCTTGGTGAAAAAATACTGCAGATCAGCACCCACACTGCAGGAAAACTGCTAAGTGAAAAGATCCATAATCTTGTTGAATATTTTTTTTTGCATTGATTATTTATTTACATTTTCTGTGGGTGAACTCTGGCACTGGACATGGGGAACAGGACTAAATCACCTACATCCCTGTTCCAAATTCTCATTTGCCCTGTCTCAAATGAAGCTCTTCTATCTCAGGAGAGCCAGCATAGTATAGTGGTTAAGAGCAGGTGGACTCTAATCTGGAGAACCAAGTATGATTCCCAACTCCTCCACATGAGTGGTAGACTCTTATCTGGTGAGCTGGATTTGTTTCCCTGCTCCTACACATAGAGCCTGCTGAATGACTTTGAATCAGTCAAAGTTCTCTCAGGACTCTCTCAGCCCCACCTACCTCACAAGGTGTCTGTTGTGGGGAGAAAGGCTATTGTAAGCCCCTTTGAGTCTCCTTACAGGAGAGAAAGGGAGGTATAAATCCAATCTCCTCTTCTCCAAGTTAGACCAGAGTCCTATGATATAAATCCACATAGGGCTCAATACAATTTCCTTTCCTTTCGAACCAAAGTATTTATGTCTTCTTTAATAAGAAATAAAGGACATTTTCGCATGGTCAGAGGAGGTAACAGTTATTAAGTATCAGCTGAGAAAAGGGACAGGTACTGGGGAGGGGACAAAAGCTAGTTAATTTGCCATGATAGCTGTTCATTGAACCAAGGATGTCTCATAACTGAACAATTTATTTTTCGGTAATTGAGTATTGAATTGGGAAGTGTTCATAACTCAAGCTTATGGATCATGCTCTGCATGAGTAAGATCCCAGTTCCAGTCACTAGTTTTGGATGGAGGCCAGGAAAGACATCTTTCTCAGGTCTACAAGAGATGCTGCTCAAGGTCTGTTGACATATGCGGGGCTTGGCAGCTGTGAAAAAGCCAGACTCTATGCTGGGGATAATTAGGAAAGGAGTTGATAATAAAACTGCAAAGATTGTCATGCCCTTATATAAAGCAGTGGTGCGACCGCACTTGGAGTACTGTGTCCAGTTCTGGTCGCCGCATCTCAAAAAGGATATTGAGGAGATAGAAAAAGTGCAGAGAAGGGCAACAAGGATGATTGAGGGACTGGAGCACCTTCCTTATGAGGAGAGGCTGCAGCGTTTAGGACTCTTTAGTTTGGAGAGGAGACGTCTGAGGGGGGATAGGATTGAAGTCTATAAAATGATGCATGGGATAGAAAATGTTGACAGAGAGAAATTTTTCTCTCTTTCTCACAATACTAGAACCAGGGGGCATACATTGGAAATGCTGGGGGGAAGAATTAGGACTAATAAAAGGAAACACTTCTTCACGCAACGTGTGATTGGAGTTTGGAATATGCTGCCACAGGAGGTGGTGATGGCCACTAACCTGGATAGATTTAAAAGGGGCCTGGGCAGATTTATGGAGGAGAAGTCGATCTATGGCTACCAATCTTGATCCTCCTTGATCTGAGATTGCAAATGCCTTAGCAGACCAGGTGCTCGGGAGCAGCAGCAGCAGCAGAAGACCATTGCTTTCACATCCTGCACGTGAGCTCCCAAAGGCACCTGGTGGGCCACTGCGAGTAGCAGAGAGCTGGACTAGATGGACTCTGGTCTGATCCAGCTGGCTTGTTCTTATGTTCTTATGGGTGTTGGGGCTCTGTCCCTCCACAGGTCAGCTTCCAGAAGTTGTCAACAGCTGTTACTCAATGGCCTCAACATTAGAAGGAGAGATTTCATAGAATCATCGATTTGGAAAAGGCCATTCAAGTCACTTAGTCCCCTGCTCAATGCAGGATCAGTTTAGGCCAGTGTTTGTCCAGCTGCTGCTTGAAGACTGCCAAACAGGGGGAGCTCACTGCTCCTAGGCAGCTGATTCCACTGCTGAACTAATTCTTACTGTAAACATATTTTTCCTTTTTAAAAAATGATGTATTTATTCTTTATTCATTAAAATGATGTATTTATTTTAAAAAAACCTGGTTGAGAAACAGGAAGCAAAAGGGTGGGTGTAAATGGGAAGTTCTCACAATGGCGAGATGTAGGGAGTAGTGTCCCCCAAGGATCTGTTTTGGGACCGGTGCTGTTTAACCTATTCATAAATGACCTAACCCTAACTTATTATTTTTATTTAATTTATTCAGTCATAAATTGTTCTCAAGACTGTAACAAAAACCCAAAACCCGAAAATCATCATAGCCCTATTCTAGGACTGCTCCCTAGAACTCAATGAAACACTAAGGCAAGCCACTGCCCTTGCTTTAACCCTAAGCCTAGCTTATTATTTTTATTAATTGTAACAAAAACCCCAAACCTGAAACTGACCATAGCCCTATTCTAGAACTGCTCCCTAGAACTCAACAAAAAACTAAGCCACGCCTGAGCCATTGCCCTCACCTTTACCCTAACCCTAATTTACTATTTTTATTAATTTATTCAGTCATAAATTGTTCCCAAATTGCAAAAAAACCCAAAACCTGAAACTGACCAAAGCCCAATTCTAGGACTGCTCCCTAGAACTCAACGAAACACTAAGACAAGCTTGGGCCCCTGCCCTTGCCCTAACCCTAACCTTAACTTACTATTTTTACTTAATTTATTCAGTCATACATTGTTCCCAAGACTGTAACAAAACCCCGAAACCTAAAAATGACCATAGCTCTACTCTAGGACTGCTCCCTAGAATTCAACAAAACACTAAGAAAAGCCTGAGACCCCGCCCTTGCCTTAACCCTAACCCTAACTTATTATCTTTCTTAGTTTATTCAATCATAAATTGTTCCCAAAATTGTAACAAAAACCACGAAACCTGAAATTTACCATAACACTATTCTAGAACTGCTCCCTAGAACTCAATGAAACACTAAGATAAGCCTGAGTCCCTAACCCTAACACGAACTTATTATTTTTATTTAATTTATTCAGTCATAAATTGTTCCCAAATTGCAAAATATATCCGAAATCTAAAACTGACCATAGCCCTATTCTCGGCCTGTGCCATAAAACTCAACACACACAGGCAACCCTGAGCCCCTGCCTTGCCCTAATGCTAACCCTAACTTATGATATTTTTTTTTGCCCTTTCCACATTCCTTGCTTGCCCGGCCCCGTTTTTTGCCCTTTCCACATTCCTTACTCCCCAGCCCCGTTTTTTGCCCTTTCCCCATTCCTTACTCCCCAGCCCCGTTTTTTGCCCTTTCCCCATTCCTTGCTTGCCCGGCCCCGTTTTTTGCCCTTTCCCCATTCCTTGGTACTCCAAAGTCATAATGAACAGCCCTAGAAGCATCACCAGCATCTCCTTATATGATGCTCAGACTCTTTTCCGCCTTGAAACAGCCCTCTGGCAAGTCTGGGGAATTTCCCATCCCTGGACAATGCACAATTGGAAAATCCTTTTCTGACCATACCTTTGCTGTCTATTTCTGATGGTGGTTTCCGTTGCTCTCTCTGACCTGCCTCCGCTTTGGAGACTTTTTTCCCACCACTGGCGTTGATGCCAGCATTTTCTTTCGCTCCAAGGCGTGGCTTCTTAACTTGAACCTTTGACACCGTCTTCTTCTTTACAGTTTCTTGCTTACGCTTCACGTCCTCGGGGCTACTCTGGGGTGCCTTGCAGAGCTTGGATGTCTCTTGCAACGTTGCCCTCTCTTCTTTTAAGGCACGTGGATCATCTGGAGGTTCTGCTGATGCACGTGACAGAAGTCTGCTTTGCAGGAGCTTGACCTTGGAATACTCACAGGCACAGGGCGCAACACTGCCCGGGGCCTTCATTTCAAGCTCTGGGGTCTTTAGATTTTTATTCTCATCAGCTGTGAACATACCGTCTCCACTGTCACTTGTAGATGTCCCTACATATTCCTCTTTAGACACTCCAGTGTGCTCACCAGAAGGGCACAAATAGTTTATACTTTCATGCCAGGAATGAATCTGGTCTAAAGTCAGCAACACCCTCATGTAAGGCTCAACTTCCGCTTCATCTAAGTCACACTCAAGGGACTCTTGATGATCCCTAGTGTCCCTTTCACAAGGGGTTATTTGGGTCTGTTTTCCTTCTTGCAGGTTTTGGTGCTCTTTCTGTTCCAGTTCAACGCTACCAAGCCAAATTTGTTCTTCAGGATCCATTAGGGCTCGCATGTAAGGCTCCACTTCAGTCTCTCCATAGTCAAAAGGAATGGACGTTTCTCTTTCCCCTGTATCTCTCTCATAGTGAACTATTTGGATCTCCTTCTCTTCTCCTACCCGCTGATACTGATCTTGCCTCAGTTCAGGTGTTTGTTCACTCATGCCCTTCTCAACTTTACTCTGCATGGATTCAGTTGGCATTAGGCTTTCAGCCTTAGAGGATTCTGCCTCCGAGGTTTTCATGCTACGCTCTTCATTCATACCTTCTTGATTTGCCTCTTGACTGCAAACAATGCCTACTATATTGCTAGCATCCAGGGTGACCTGACCTGAACTGGTACACTCATTTTTGATAATACCAGCTATTGTATTTTTAGAATCAGGTGTAAAGCCTGTAATATCCATTCTCATTACTTTCTCAACTGCACAAACAGTATCGGCAATGCTAGGCTTCCCCCCTGATATTCTTTGTTGAGAATCTGGCAGTAGTGTCTCCAAGACAGTTCCTGATTCTGGAATAATTTCCCCTGGAGTCGCTGTACAGTCCCTTGTTTCTTGGCTTACACTGTTTCCCTCATTCTGGTTGCTTCCTAATGGACCTTCAGATAGGAATTTACCTTCATAGGATGTTTTGAACACTGCTTCATATATATCAGCATCTTCTGGCTCATCCCACTCGATTATAGAGGAAATGTCTAGAACTAAATTATGTTCTAGCATGTGGTAGCTATAATTCCCTGCATGGGGTGCAGCTTGAAAATCTTCATTATTATTACCTGTCAAAACATCATTAGTGCCACAATTGCCACCGCTCTGAGCATTCGTTAACTCAGTTCCTTTCTCCTGAAAATTCTCTTCCGTGCTTTTATCAATTGCAGTAATTGAAGAACGTCCTTCGCTTGTCAATTGATCCACATTTTTGTCAGAAAAATTAGTAGACGAATACTCTTCCGGTGAGAGCTGGGTGGAATTGGCACCATCTTCTATTCTTGACTGGCATGCTGCAATGTGAGAATTTCTAGCAGGGGTCTCATTGGACTGCTTTTCAGTGGCCCAGTCTACATAATAAAAATCTTGTTCGGTATCAGGTGACTCACCGAAGTAATCAGTGGCTCCCTCCACTAACATTTTCTGACCCACACTCAGCAGAACTATTTCTAGAGCTTCTATATAAGCCACAGATAGGGGGGGTTCTGTGGTGTGAGATGAGGACACGTTATCAATCATGACCTTTCCTCCCTGAGAAGCAGATTTTGGAATAGGTCCATCATTGCCTGACCGTGTCTGCCTTTGATTATCCTCCAGGTATATTTCTGCATCAAAGAGATTGCCGCGTGAAAGAGGAACAGATGGCTTTTCTGTGCTGTGTTCAAAGGAAGCACCTAGACGCATGACATCTGTTTCCACAGGTAGAGCAAGAGAGCTCTGGCTCATAGACACATCACCGCCTGTTCCATCTGTTTTGAGCAGGCTGTTGCAATCTGTGTAGCCTCCCATTACCATTTCAAGTGCAGATGCCAACTCGGTGACAAGCTGATTATCTTCTGTTAAATGTCCTGGCACGGCCTGATGCTCCGTGCTTACATCTCCAGTGACATTCAGTCCTTCGGCCCCCTTGGCAGGGTTGGATCCAGCTGCTAAACTCTTAACCTCCCTGCTTGTGCAAGTGAAGTCACAGTCCCAGCCTTCTTCCTCATAAAGAAAAGTCCGTAACTGCTCATGCATCAGTGATAAGTCAGTTTCTCTAGACTCGGGTTCTGAGCATTCCAAGGTTGTCGGGAAATCCACTTTGGATAGATGTTCCATACAGGGAGAGTCATGGATTGTTTTTAGCTCATTGTCCTCGTGAGGTCTAGTTACACATACTATTCCTCTTTCTGTTTGCCTAATAGGGACAATTCCAGGAGTCAGAATGTCACGCAAGCCTTCTAGATGAGAAATGGAAGGGCTGTGATCCAGTGTATCAAGTAATACATTGTGGCTTACTGTATTGCCCGTGGTTATGACTTGAAGAGTTTGAGCCCCACTTGACTCCCATTGGTCAACCGCGCAAGTCCGGTGTGGTAGATAAAGGCTTGTGGGGATTTCCAATAGTTCATTCTCCATTTGAAAGCCATTTTCGCCACTGACCTCCTTCAAAGCTGGGTTTTTAGCATGCCCTGAGATACTTTTCGCAGGAGAAGAAGACGTGGAAACAGCTCCGTCATCTGTCTCAGGTTCTGTTATAAACAGCGCTAGCTCTTTGCCGACGGGCACTGCAGCTGCAGCCTCAGTTTCTTGCAGCTTTACCTAGAAGTAAGGGTAGAGAGAAAGAAATAAGACATATTAGGATAGTCAGTAAGAAAGCTACTGTGTTAGGCAGAGTTAGACAAAAAAAATGTTCATTCCTGAATTTCCTGTTTTGTGATTGGTCCAAAGCGGTCTGCAGTCAGGACGAATGAAAGCATCCATATGGAATTGCTTTAAAGTCTGAGAATCAATTTGTTTAATTCATATCCCGCCTTTCTCCCCAGTGGGGATCCAAGGGGCTTATATCATTCATTATCCCTACAACAACCCTGCGGATTAGGTTAGTCTGAGAGTAGTGTGATCCACCCAAGTTCACCTAGAGCAGTGGTGGCGAACCTTTGGCACTCCAGATGTTATGAAATACAATTCCCATCAGCCCCTGCCAGCACTTGTGATGTATGCTGAAGTAGGAGACTGATGGAAATTATGATCCATAACTTTATCTAGAGTGTAAGGTTCGCCTCCTCCTGAACTCGAGCTTCCCTGGCATGAGGGGGAATTTGAACCTGGCTTTCCCAGGTATTAGTCCAATTCCCAGGTACTAGTCCAATTCTCAAGACACCGAGGCCTGTGTGAATCCAGTTTAACGGGGCAATTGTAAAGTTTACACTTTTTCAACCAAAGGCCCAGAGGTGGGATCCAACCAGTTCTCACCACTTCTCTAGAAGTGGTTACTAATTTGTTCTGAGTGCCGAGAAGGGGTTACTAAAGCAACCTCCCTGCCCAATAGGGACTGGAGGTGCGTGTGTGCGGCGGCGCCACTGTTTGAATCCCACCACCATCGGAACCTGTTATTAAAATTTTTGGATCCCACCACTGCAAAGGCCCCTTCTGCCCAGCAACTGTGTAACAGGATGCAGTCAGGATAAAGAAACCCATTTTCCTGTTTTCATGTTCACATGCATCTGTGCAGGTGGTGGTTGGAGCCCACAGAAAAAATCCGGGTTGCTGTTGTGCCTTCACACGGAGACATGTCTATTTTAAAAAATTACTTCCCACGCGTGCATAGCTATGCAGGCATGCACAAATGAACCCCTACAGCCATGCTGAATGTCCCACAATACGGCCATCTGCGCCTGTGAAGCTACACAGATGCAACCATGAAATTTTAAGAAGGAAAGGGAGGTAAATAAAGCACCTCCTGCCTGGCCGTTTGCTTGCGAGTGGCTGCAACCTGGGATTTTAAAAAAGAAGCACTTCTTTAGCGATTTTCAAAAAACCTGGGGGGGGGGGGGGGGGGAATAGCAGAACCGGGCCTTCGTTTAGAGGAAATTTGGGTTCTGCTGGTAGTCCCTCCCCAAAGCCCAGGTTATTTATGTATGTATGTATGTATGTATGTATGTATGTATGTATGTATGTATGTATGTATGTATGTATGTATGTATGTGTTTGTTTGTTTGTTTGTTTGTTTGTTTTATTTTCTTTAGATTTCATTGACCACCTCATCCCCGAAGGGCTCTAGGCAGTTCACAATAACAGTATACAGTAATAAATACTTAAAACACATCTAAAATCCATAAAATTAATTAAGCAGAATAACAATTACAACAGAAACAAATTTAAGAACATAAGAACGAGCCTGCTGGATCAGACCAGAGTCCATCTAGTCCAGCTCTCTGCTACTCGCAGTGGCCCACCAGGTGCCTTTGGGAGCTCACGTGCAGGAGGTGAAAGCAATGGCCTTCTCTGCTCCTGCTGCTGCTCCCAATCACCTGGTCTGCTAAGGCATTTGCAATCTCAGATCAAAGAGGATCAAGATTGGTAGCCATGAATCGACTTCTCCTCCATAAATCTGTCCAAACCCCTTTTAAAGCTATCCAGGTTAATGGCCATAACCACTTCCTGTGGCAGCATATTCCAAACACCAAGCACACGCTGCGTGAGAGAAGTGTTTCCTTTTATTGAGTCCTAATTCTTACCCCATCATTTTCAATAGTTGACCCTGGTTCCTAGTATTGTGTGAAAGAGAGAAAAATTTCTCTCATCAGCATTTTTTCTCTACCCTATGCATAATTTTATAGACTTCAATCATATCCCCCCTCAGACGTCTCCTCTCCAAACTAAAGAGTCCCAAACGCTGCAGCCTCTCCTCATAAGGAAGGTGCTCCAATTTAGTGTCCTGCACCTGTGTTTATTGGCCCGTGCGGAAGCAGGCAAAGTTAAGCACTTTTAAATGCACTCGTTTTGATGAAAGGTATATATGCACATGTTCATCTTTCCCACTGAAATCCATGGACTGTCCATGTCCATATGCTTTTGGCTAGATCATGACTGCAGTTTTCAGTGTTTAAAATCCAGCATTCGTTTTAACCCAGGTGGGCTTAAGAATCAGGAGTCAGAAGTTGCTAGTGAACTGACAAGTCCACACAATGTTGACAGCTTTCATTCAGGAGAGAAGAAGCCTATAGTCACAACCCGTGGCTGCCGTGTCCGTTTTAAGGTTTTCCTTCTGCAAAGTCAGCTTTCTTCCTGCTTGCTTACTGCAACCTGCACCTAAATTACACCTAACCTTTTACTAAACCTTTGCAAATATCATATGATCGGTCTCCCCACACCTCATGAAGGGATAGTGTGAAAACTGAGGGCAGACAGCTGCCTTCGGATAGCAGGAGTGCTAAATCCAACACCTGATTATTATGGGGATTCTAGCCTTTGCTCAATTGTGCGTTCTTGGCAGTATTAAGCTCCTTTTTTTTTCACTTCTGTGCTGACAGAGAACAGTGCGAAAACACAAAGGTGCTGTTTTCAGAAGGCCTCCGCCGTGTCTATGATGTGCTCTTCGTGCTGGGGTTTGAAGTTCCTGTGTAAATGGGAAGGATGTGGTCAGAAACAACCACAGACTCTGTTCCTCCTGCCTGTTATGTACTGTGCCCACACTGTATTCTATTATGTAAAAGGAAGGCAGGTAGGGGCACAACCAGTGGTGGGATTCAGCAGGTTCTCACCACAATTATTTGAATCCCACCACTGGGCACAACCACTGGATAGCCAGAAGTTAAGGACGCTGAAGATAGAAATTCTAGCAGACTGGCACCAGAGCTTGAAACCAAACACTGTAGAACATCTTGTAGGTGAAGGAGGAAGGAAACATACTCAGTAACATTTAGCTCAAAAATCAGCCGTGAAGATGTTTCACAGAATCATAGACTTGGAAGAGACCCCAAGGGCCATCAAGTCCAACCCCCTGCAACGCAGGAACAAATAACCAAAGCACTCGGGAGAGATGGCCATCCAGCCTCTGTTTAAAAACCTCCAAAGATGGAGACGCCACCACACTCGAAGGTAGTGCATTCTACTGTCAAACAGCTCTTACTGTCAGGAAGTTTTTCCTGATGTTTTGGTGGAATCTCTTTTCCTGCACCTTGAATGCATTACTCCTGGTCCTAGTCCCTGGAGCAGCAGAAAACAAACTTGCTCCCTCACCATCATGACATCCCTTCAAATATCTAAATGCAGCTATCATGTCATCTCTTAACCTTCTCTTCACCAAACTTAACATCCCCATCTCCCTAAGCATCTCTTCATAGGGCATGGATTCCAGACATTTTACCATTTTGGCTGCCCTCCTCCGGACCTGTTCCAAAGCAATGCATTAACTACCCTAGTCTCAGAGTAATGAGGGAATCCATGAACTTAATGAAGGAAAGTCAGGGTAAAGATCTAATCAAGAGATGGAGGGACAGCTAGCAGTGGTTTATGACTGAATACCACAGGCAGGTCTCTGGGATCTTATGTTTCAGCCTTGGGGGGGAAATCCCTGATTCCTGTGGTGTTTGTGGTCACCCTCTAGCTTTGCTTTCCCTCCCACCAAACCCGCAGGGTAGTGGAAATCCCATTCCTTCTCCGTGATACCATCCTGCTGCCAGATCCATTTCCCCTTCCCTTCTTCCCACTTGCACCACTGTTCTCCGCTCCCCATTGCCATGACAACCTAAAATGCCTCCAGAGATCTTGTAAGGTCTTCTCATGAGATCCCAGTGGTTGAAGTTCTTTGCAGTTCTTTTCTCCTTTCACTTTTATTTCATTTCAGAGTTTTCTGCCAACCTGCTTTCTCCTGCGTTTGCATAACTCCCCATCAACAGCCAAGCATGGAGACCTCCCAAATTTAAAACACATCCTTCTGGCTCATTCTATCTATCTATCTATCTATCTATCTATCTATCTATCTATCTATCTATCTATCTATCTATCTATCTATCTATCTATCTATCTATCTATCTATCTATCTATCTATCTATCTATCTATCTATCTATCTATCTATCTATCTATCTATCTATCTATCTATCTATCTATCTATCTATCTATCTAATCCATCCATCCATCCATCCATCTATCTATTGGTTAGGTTTATATACCGCCCTCCCCTGGAGGGCTCAGGGCGGAGGACACATGTAAATTAGAGCACATATAGCAGATTAAAATCCATTAAATATCAGTTAATACAGGCTCTAAAAAGTTAAACCCTACCCCATTAAAATGCAGCATTGTTAAAATCAGCCGAAAAGATGGCACCTACTATCAATTCCCTTAAAAATCAAAGGGAAGGGGCGGCAGGATCCACTTGATGTTATAAGGAGGGGGGGCCCATCAGTGGCTAGTCTCCCCAAAGGCCTGGCGGAACAGCTCAGTCTTACAGGCCCTGCGGGATCATTAAGATCCCGCAAGGCCCGGACAGCTGGAGGAAGAGTGTTCCACCAGGCCGGGGCCAGAACTGTAAAGGCTCTGGCCCGGGTGGAGGCCAGCCGCATCATTTAGGGGCCAGGGATCACCAGTAGGTTGGCCTCTGCGGCGCCAGTATGAGAGACCGATTTGGGACATGTATGGGGTAAAAGGGCGGTCCCGCAGGAATCTGGAGGTCCCAGAGCCGCACAAGGCGCTTGAAGTTGTTAACACATACCATGAAAATGATTCGGAATTCAATCGGTAACCAGTGCAGGCGGCGAAGCACAGGTGTGATGTGGTCTCTTTTAGGGCTGGTTCTCACATGATCATAATTCCGAGATTGCAATGCCAGGCAGGGAGTGCAAATAGTGAAACCTGACTTCACAAATGGCTTGTTTTCCCCTAGATGTGCACCAAACCTTCCATAACCTGGTCCTGCACCCATGAGCAAAACCCTGTCCCGTTTCCTTTCTAGCCTGCTATCCCTGCCCAGCTGCCTCCGCTGACAGTTAATCAAAGAGGCTTTAGTGTTTGGCTCTGTCAGACAGAGTCCAGAAGAAAACAGCCTATCCTGTTTCAGCTTAATCATTCAGGAAACGTGCCCTCTGGGGTGAACATGTTTGCAGTATGACTTTTTCCATCACAGCAAGCAGCTTGTTGAAAACGCTCGGTGATCCAGAGTTAATCTCGGAGGCTGATCTATTGGGAAATCGAATTACTCACTCTAATAACATCTTCATCGCATCAGAATAAGAAAAGCCGCTTAGGAAGAGACGAATCAATAATTTTTTGAAAGGATAGTTTCCTGCTCTTGTGGAATTTGTGCTCGTTCATATGACTTGGGGGGGGGGGGAGCATTCAAGAGCTGATGTAGACTCAATATTATGGCAAAAATGGACATTTTTTTCTGCCTTACACCCCCAATAATGTTTGCCTCAAATGAGTTTGTCAGTGGAGTATGTGGATACCATGGACACCCATAACTGAACCACAGGGGTGAATCTCAGCCAATCAGATTAAAATGCAGTAAGGGCAAGTGAGGACAGTGAGGGTAAAAAAGATTGAAAATGGGGCTAAGAAAATAAGACATCCCCTGAAAATAAGACGTAGCAGAGGTTTTGCTGAAGTGCTAAATATAAAGCATCCCCCGAAAGTAAGACGTAGTAAAGTTTTTGTTTGGAAGCATGCCCGTCGACCAGAGCACGCAGCTGTGGAGCAGAAAAATAAGACATCCCCTGAAAATAAGACATAGTGCATCTTTGGGAGCAAAAATTAATAAAAGACACTGTCTTATTTTCGGGGAAACAGGGAAGTAGCACCCTCGAGAACAAATAGGCTCAACTAGAATAAGTTTGAGTAAATATCAAAATTAGCAGATATTTGATTTGATTTGATATTTAATTTATATACCGCCCTCCCCAGGAATTGGTCCTAGACCAGTTCACCTCTTCTCAGTCTCTGTTCCCCATCTGAAAATGGAAATATCGCAACCAACTTCACCAGGTCTTTGTTAAAATTGCTGCATAAATTGTAAATAAAGGCTAGGAGGTAGGTTAGGAGGTGAGAAAAGAGCTGTTTGAAGCCCATTCATGACTGAAGCCTCAATTACATGGTAGATCATCAAGTCTTTCAATAGTCAGTGGGGGGATCCAGCAGGTTCGCACCACTTCAGCAGACCGGTTGTTAAAATGGTGTTTGTAAACAACCAGTTGTTAAATTATTTGAATCCCACCACTGGCTACAGTCCATGGCCACCTCTAGATGGCCCCTTTGCAGAAAGATGCATCCCCTGACCCGAAGGGAGGGGGATGTCTCATAAGGAGGCTTTTAAAATCATAAAATAGTCACATACCACAAAAATACTCCTAGATAAAACAAAACACCCATTACAAAGCAGCAAAGCCTCTGTGGTAACAACAGTGTCCATTTACACACTTGTAGTCTCCTTCACACTAAGCATACGTTTTCTTTGAGTCTGATTCTCAGTTATGTACCCATTTTTCCCTCTTCCGCAGTTACCCTGCCTTCGTATTAGAGAATCCCCACAGTTTCTAAAGTTCTGAAAATGTGACTTTTCTTCTCCACAGGGAAAGTGAAGGAGATCAGCAAAATGGCAGATCATCTCGGCTAGGGACTTTTTGCAGGGGGAGAATCCCAGTGTAAACAAAAAACTGTGGGGAAAACTCACTGTGAAGCAAACAGCCACTGGGTAAGTACAGCATGCACAAATGGCCAGCATGTATAAGGATCACAAAACGATACACATCCACAAAAAGTAAGCCCATTCAACATTTTAAGTTCTTGTCCAAGTCTACCCCAAAGGCCCAAATCTTCAGCCATCTTTCTGTGAAGTTCACTGAACCCAGTGAGACCTATGTCTGAATAAACCTCCATGAAGGCCAGAGTATCCAGCATCAATTGTTTGGATTGGTGGAGCTTGATTGGACTTAGGGAAAGAAGAAGCATCAGAAGGAGGAAGATCTAGGATGGCCAGTCTTCTCTGACTCTCTTGGCTTTGCTTAACCCTTGGCCTACATTATAATCCTTGCTATGTTTATTACTTGCAAGGTAACAGTATGTATGGGATCCTCTGGCAGCCTTCCTTAAGGTTTTTCAGAGGGACACAACTAATTAAACTCCATATTTAGGAAAATGCTTGGTTCACCCATTCGTGTCCAGCTGAAGTCGTAACACGGCACATTATTTTCCTACAGTAGCTGCTTAAAACATCACACAGAATGTCCCAATATAAACTCTGGCCCACGCTCAAGAGTGACGTGAATAGCGGTATGCGATACGCGCTGCTAAGCCCATGTAAGTTGGTACAACTTAAATATCAAGGGTGTGGAAGGACAGGTTGTAGAAGGTCCATCAGCCGTGAGAGAAAAGGATAGGGAGATGGGGGGTAGGGTCTG